>NC_053028.1:40566292-40831202 GCF_003073215.2 Triticum urartu | reverse complement strand
GGGGGGGGGTCTTATCTCATCGAGGGGGCCGGTGGATGGCCAGCGCGTGGCCAGGCGCGGCCATGGCCATGGGATGCCTGCCACGACCCCCATGCCTCCCTGTAGCAGGAAGGAGATGAGTGGCGAGGTGGGCTGGATTTCTCCCAGGCCACATGGGCCACGTGGGTGGCCAGCTGGGCCTGTTGGCCCAGTTGGCCAGGGGGTCTTCTTTTGTTTTTATTTAAGTTTCTGTTTTCCTTTTAGTTTTCCTTCTATTTTAGATTCTGTAAAATATATACTTTGCATCTAATTTTAGCATTTCAATTTAGTCCACCGCCACAAAAAGTCTAGACCCCAAATAATTTGGTTTTGATATTTTATCAATTTGTAAAGGCATTTAAATAATCAGGTTTGCTAATATTTAAATCATTTTAGTGCATTCAAACACATAATGAAAGTGTGGTTCCTTCACAAATATTTAGTAAGCATTATTTGCCACAAACCGAACATTTTGGTTTTAATGTTTCAAAACTTTTATTGTTTGCCTTTGTTTCAAATTTGAATTTCGATCGGTTCTGAACTAACACGAGATTAACAATAGTAATCGAGGTGACGTGGCATCATTAGTGTAGGGTTACTGTAGCGTAACTATCCGGGTGTCACAATTCTCCTCCACTACAAGAAATCTCGTCCCGAGATTTAAGAGGTGGAATAAGGGGGAAAGGTCTGGTTACGAAATCCTAACGAATCTTCTCGGTCTTGGTTGCTCTTCTCGAAGTGGTCAATCCATTTTATTGATGTCTTCATTTTTCTGCTTCTGGTCATCAAGATGAAGTCGACATCCTTCCTTTGGGGGTTCCATCATACTTACGAAAGAGTAAGGGGGTATTTCGGGAGAACGAACCTCTACAAGGTCGACTATCTGGTCGATAACATCGGGGAAGGTGGCGGAAAGTAACTCTCGAATTGATACTTAAGAAAATATCGAGAGAAAAGTATTGAGGTTTCATGGGAAGTTTTGAGCGATTAGGAAACCGTTCGATGCCTGAAACAGAGCGTGAAAGGGGCTCGAAGCAATCGGGAATAAGTATTGCGTCTTATACCAAAATAGATCAACAGGCAGGTGGTCCGTGAATTACATACAAAGTCAAGCACCAGGAATAACTTTGACAACAGGGTGTACAGGAGAGTCAGGTTTCGATCCTGTGGAACTGTGGGTTATGGGCCCACCATGTGGGTTAAAAGTAGAAAGGGGGCTGACATCTTGTACGATCACGATAGCAAGGCATATCAGAGGGTAGCCTGCCAGCTATGTTGGCAAGAACGTCGGTACCAAGGGCGAGGGACGAAGAGAACCATTTTTCCTGCTCGTTGAACGAGGCGGACCAATAGGCAAAGTTCTCATCCATCGGTGGTTACCGGAATGTCATCAACAATAGAAACAGGGTCTTGCTGACAGAATTGTACACCGAGGTGTTTACATAAGCAGGAGAATATTACTGCTTAGATCATATAGATCACAAGAAACGTTAAACCAACCAAGGAAAAGGAAAATATGATCATCAGATTAAACAGAACAATGGAAAGGAAAATGTGTTTAAACACATATTTCAAGGGTATATCCTTCCCAAGGACAAGTAGAGCATGACATCCATGATAGGATATAATGTAGAAAACTCTTTAGGTAAGGTGAGAGAAATTTCATGACATTACCCATACAGTGGTGTTTGGATAATTGAGCAAGAACATTTAGCATTGGGCTTCAAATGTTCTTTGTTGAAAATTGGAGTACCACAGACATGCTTCGGGATAGCATTGACAAGGTCATCAGATAAAGGTCAGACTTTGGATACACAAAGGATCCATCGGAAACAACTTATAGAATAAGTCATCCAATTTCAACAAGCAAGAGATGAGGATGTTGCCAACGGGCTCAACAACAATTCGTTGAGATTTCCATAAACATGGATTTTCACAATTAAGTGATCAAGGTGATGGTATAAGACAAGCAAAAGTATATACTGAAGTATGTTCAAGGAGAACATCCTTAATTAAACATTGAACGAAAATGCACCTGGAAATATGGCCCAAGTAGCATGATCAATGTTGGAATGGTGATTCAATAACCAAAAGACTTAGAATGGAAATATCGACCATTCACTTGGAAGAAATAGAGTTGCTAGAAGTTTTGAATTAACACTTCATAGTTCAATTGTCGGGTTTTTGGTTGGAAACAACATGGGGACCAAGAAGGAAAGGTGATGGTGAGAAGTAATACTTGTATCAAGAATTCTCAAGAGGTGGTAAAATTCCAAGGGAAAAAGATCAAATGCTGGATAGCAAGGAACTCAAGGTATAACACAAAACACGAACAAGCTTGTGTTGGAGGGAAGGCAATAAAGTGGCTGATAATAATACAAATCATCGAGAGCAAGGGTGGTATTTGTCTTCATGAATTCGACTAATATCCTAGAAGAGCTCATAAGGTTGATAATGATCACGACACATTTGTCGAGAGATTTCATGAAGATGTAATCAATCAGCGACAGACATCAGGTCAAAGGAATGATGAAGCGAAGGGTTATTGGAACCATGGGTACGACACGAACTCAGAATCCAGTTTGTGATTCGAGGTGAAACGCTAAGACGAGGAAATCGACGTAAGCTTAGCTTATTGTCGAAAGATGTGCTCCAGTAATAAGGAACAGGTGGCACAGTTAAAATTTTAGCACGATAATGATATAGCCAATCAGGCTAGGAATGACTAGAAAGATTATTAAACTCATAAGCCACGAAAATTACTTAGAGTTATTGAATTGGAGTGTTGAATCAATTCACTTATCGGTGTTCTCGAGTGACTATTAACTCATAACCTGGGGGGCACTGGAATCGGCGAGAATAATAATTGACGAAGAACTCATAATAAGTTATGTAGTTTCGTGATATTCTCGAGATACCATAGTGTAATACTCGACGGTAGATCAAAGTAAAGGTTGGACAGGTGCAATGATCTGCACAAGAAAAGTACTTCAACTTGTCGGAGAAATGGAATTGAAAGGAGAACATGGTCGGAACCATGATTGCAAAAGGCCGGATCCCAGATATAAGAACAGATACCAATGGAATAATTAATTTAAGAGAAGCTTTAATGATAAGATCCACATCATGTCCATGGGCATGAACACAAAGTTCAAGGTCGACTCCCACTTCTTCAATGCATAACCTTTCATTCACTGCTCTAGATAAAAATTTCAGTGTCAAAAACTACCTGGTGAATTACCAGAGGAGTATGACCCGTGAAAACTTTCGGGTTCACACAGATTAAGAAAGGCATAGGTTCAACCCGTCAGGGTATCGTGGAATCATATACGACAAGCTTCAATCGTAAATACCACCAGCTCAAAAACAGAGCATGGTTGAGAAAAACAGAGGATACAATTCACCAAAAGCATTACGTATCCGAGGAGAGGCTCACAAGGTTATTGAATATGAAGGACACTATCGGATATCAATCCAACAATGGATCGGGCGATCCGCAACGGAGCTGATGTGAGTATCGGTACTCACTCAAAGGAATAAAGAATGCAGAGGGATCAGATTCAAGAATCACCTGATTAGTCTGATGCTTAAGTAGAAGAAATATGGTTTCCTGAATGAAGGATGAGAAGCAGACGCTCAGATCAAGGATGGATAAGTTGAAAACACTTAGTTGGGCAATCAATAAATGTTTGAATTGCCGAGAACCAACTCATGTCCGGAATGACGCCCTAGCCGGAAAGATAACTTTAAACAAAAGGATAACCCGATGATTGTGTGCGTATGTGTTGGAAATATGCCCTAGAGGCAATAATAAATTGGTTATTATTATATTTCCTTGTTCATGATAATCGTTTATTATCCATGCTAGAATTGTATTGATAGGAAACTCAGATACATGTGTGGATACATAGACAACACCATGTCCCTAGTAAGCCTCTAGTTGACTAGCTCGTTGATCAATAGATGGTTACGGTTTCCTGGCCATGGACATTGGATGTCGTTGATAACGGGATCACATCATTAGGAGAATGATGTGATGGACAAGACCCAATCCTAAGCATAGCACAAGATCGTGTAGTTCGTATGCTAAAGCTTTTCTAATGTCAAGTATCATTTCCTTAGACCATGAGATTGTGCAACTCCCGGATACCGTAGGAGTGCTTTGGGTGTGCCAAACGTCACAACGTAACTGGGTGGCTATAAAGGTACACTACAGGTATCTCCGAAAGTGTCTGTTGGGTTGGCACGAATCGAGACTGGGATTTGTCACTCCGTGTAAACGGAGAGGTATCTCTGGGCCCACTCGGTAGGACATCATCATAATGTGCACAATGTGATCAAGGAGTTGATCACGGGATGATGTGTTACGGAACGAGTAAAGAGACTTGCCGGTAACGAGATTGAACAAGGTATCGGGATACCGACGATCGAATCTCGGGCAAGTGTCGTACCGATAGACAAAGGGAATTGCATACGGGATTGATTAAGTCCTTGACATCGTGGTTCATCCGATGAGATCATCGTGGAACATGTGGGAGCCAACATGGGTATCCAGATCCCACTGTTGGTTATTGACCGGAGAACGTCTCGGTCATGTCTGCATGTCTCCCGAACCCGTAGGGTCTACACACTTAAGGTTCGGTGATGCTAGGGTTATAGAGACATTAGTATGCGGTAACCCGAAAGTAGTTCGGAGTCCCGGATGAGATCCCGGACGTCACGAGCAGTTCCGGAATGGTCCGGAGGTAAAGATTTATATGTAGGAAGTCCTATTTCGGCCATCGGGACAAGTTTCGGGGTCATCGGTATTGTACCGGGACCACCGGAAGGGTCCCGGGGGTCCACCGGGTGGGGCCACCTATCCCGGAGGGCCCCATGGGCTGAAGTGGGAAGGGATCCAGCCCAGAGTGGGCTGGGGCGCCACTTCCCCCTAGGGCCCATGCGCCTAGGGTGGGGGAAACCCTAAAAGGAAGAGTCCTAGGAGGGGAAGGCACCTCCTAGGTGCCTTGGGGAGGAGGGATTCCTCCCCTTGGCCGCCTCCCCTTTCCCATCTAGGGCTGCCGCCCCCCTAGGGGTGGGAACCCTAGAGGGGGCGCACCCTCCTCCCCTCCTCCTATAAATAGTGAGGCCTAGGGGCTGCCCAAGATATGATTTGATCTCTCCCTGTTGGTGCAGCCCTCCCTCTCTTTCTCCTCATATCTCCTGTGGTGCTTGGCGAAGTCCTGCAGGATTGCCATGCTCCTCCATCACCACCACGCCGTTGTGCTGCTGCTGGATGGAGTCTTCCTCAACCTCTCCCTCTCTCCTTGCTGGATCAAGGCATGGGAGACGTCACCGGGCTGTACGTGTGTTGAACGCGGAGGTGCCGTCCGTTCGGCACTAGGATCATCGGTGATTTGGATCACGACGAGTACGACTCCATCAACCCCGTTCACTTTAACGCTTCCGCTTAGCGATCTACAAGGGTATGTAGATGCACTCTCCTTCCCCTCGTTGCTAGATTACTCCATAGATTGATCTTGGTGATGCGTAGAAAATTTTGAATTTCTGCTACGTTCCCCAACAGTGGTATTAGAGCCAGGTTTATGCGTAGTTTCTATGCACGAGTAGAACACAAAGTAGTTGTGGGCGTTGATTTTGTTCAATATGCTTGCCGTTACTAGTCTTATCTTGATTCGGCGGCATCGTGGGATGAAGCGGCCCGGACCAACCTTACACGTATGCTTACGTGAGACCGGTTCCACCGACTGACATGCACTAGTTGCATTAGGTGGCTGGCGGGTGTCTGTCTCTCCCACTTTAGTCGGATCGGATTCGATGAAAAGGGTCCTTATGAAGGGTAAATAGCAATTGGCATATCACGTTGTGGTTTTTGCGTAGGTAAGAAACGTTCTTGCTAGAAACCCATAGCAGCCACGTAAAACATGCAAACAACAATTAGAGGACGTCTAACTTGTTTTTGCAGGGTATGCTATGTGATGTGATATGGCTAAAAGGATGTGATGAATGATATATGTGATGTATGAGATTGATCATGTTCTTGTAATAGGAATCACGACTTGCATGTCGATGAGTATGACAACCAGCAGGAGCCATAGGAGTTGTCTTAATTTATTTATGACCTGCGTGTCAACTTAAACGTCATGTAATTACTTTACTTTATTGCTAAAGCGTTAGCCATAGTAGTAGAAGTAATAGATGACGAGACAACTTCAAGAAGACACGATGATGGAGATCATGATGATGGAGATCATGGTGTCATGCCGGTGACAACGATGATCATGGAGCCCCGAAGATGGAGATCAAAAGGAGCAAAATGATATTGGCCATATCATGTCACTATTTGATTGCATGTGATGTTTATCATGTTTTACATCTTATTTGCTTAGAACGACGGTAGCTTAAATAAGATGATCCCTCGCTAAAATTTCAAGAAAGGTGTTCCCCCTAACTGTGCACCGCTGCGAATGTTCGTTGTTTCGAAGCACCACGTGATGATCGGGTGTGATAGATTCTAACGTTCGAATACAACGGGTGTAAGCCAGATTTACACAGCAAAAACACTTAGGTTGACTTGACGAGCCTAGCATGTACAGACATGGCCTCGGAACACGGAAGACCGAAAGGTCGAACATGAGTCGTATAGAAGATACGATCAACATGAGATGTTCACCGTTGATGACTAGTCCGTCTCACGTGATGATCGGACACGGCCTAGTCGATTCGGATCATGTTTCACTTAGATGACTAGAGGGATGTCTATCTGAGTGGGAGTTCATTAAATAATTTCATTAATGAACTCAATTATCATGAACATAGTCTAAATTGTCTTTGCAAATATGTTGTAGATAAATAGCTCACGTTGTAGCTCCCTGTTTCAATACGTTCCTAGAGAAAGACCAAGTTGAAAGATATTGTAAGCAATGATGCGGACTAGGTCCGTAGTCCGAGGAGTGTCCTCACTGCTACACAGAAGGCTTACGTCTTTGATGCACCGCTCGATGTGCAAACCCCTACAACGTCGTCTGTGGATGTTGTGAACACCTGACAGACACATCCTGATGACTACTTGATAGTTTAGTGCACCATACTTTACGGCTTAGAATCGGGATTCCAATGACGTTTTGAACGCCATAAGAACATATGAGATGTTCCAAGAGCTGAAATTGGGATTTCAGGCTCATGCCCGTGTTGAGAGGTATGAGACCTCTGACAAGTTCTTTTGCCAACAAGATGGAGGAGAATAGCTCAGCTAGTGAGCATGTGCTCAGAATGTCTGGGTGCTACAATCACTTAAATCAAGTGGGAGTTAAACTTCCAGATAAGATAGTGATTGATAGAGTTCTCTAGCCACTATCACTAAGCTACTAGATCTTCGTGATGAACTATGACATGCAAGGGATGGAGTTGATCCCGGAGCTGTTCGCGGTGCTTAAGACCGCAAAAGGTAGAAATCAAGAAGGAGCATCAAGTGTTGATGGTTTAACAAGACCACTAGTTTCAAGAAGGGCAAGGGCTAGAAGGGAAACTTCATGAATGGCAAACCATTGCCGCTCAAGTGAAGGAACCCAAGGTTGAACCCAAACCCGAGACTAAGTGCTTCTATGTAAGGGGAACGGTATCACTGGTAGCGAACTACCCCAAATACATGGTAGATAAGAAGGCTGGCAACTTCAACAAAGTATATACGTGTTATTAATGTGTACCTCACTAGTACTCCTGGTAGCACCTGGGTATTGGATACCGGTTCAGTTGCTATTATTGGTGACTTGAAGCAAAAGCTACGGACTAAACGGAGACTGGCTAAGGGCGAGGTGACGATGTGTGTTGGAAGTATTTCCAAAGTTGATGAGATCACCATCGCATGCTCCATCTGCCTTCGGGATTAGTATTGAACCTAGATAAATGTTATTAGGTGTCTACGTTGAGCATGAATATGATTAGATCATGTTCATTGCAATACGGTCATTCATTGAAGTTAGAGAATAATGGTTATTCTGTTTACATGAATGATACCTTTCATGGTCATGCACCCTATGTGAATGGTTCATTGAATCTCGGTCGTGGTAATACACATGTTCACGCCAAAAGATGTAGAGTTAATAATGATAGTACCACTTTCTCGTGGCACTGTTGCTTAGGTCATATTGGCGTAAGATGCATGAAGAAACTCCATGTCGATGGATGTTTGGAGTCACTTGATTTTGAATCGCTTGACACATGCGAGCCATGCCTCATGGGCAGGATGACTAAGACCCCGTTTTCAGGTACAATGAAACGGGCAAGTGACTTGTTGGAAATCATACATGCAGATGTGTGTGATCCAATGAGAAATGGAGCGTGCGATGGATATCGCTGTTTTCTCATCTTCACTGAGAATTTGAGTAGATATAGGTATATTTACTTAATGAAGCACAAGTCTGAAACGTTTGAAAATTTCAAACGATTTCAGAGTGAAGTTAAGAATCATCATAACAAGAAGATAAAATTCCTACGATCTGATCAATGAGAATATCAGAGTTATGAGTTTGGCAAACACTTAAGACATTGTGGAATTGTTTCATAGTTGAAGCCACCTGGAACACCACTGGGTTATGGTGTGTCCGGACATCGTAATCGAACCTTATGAGATATGGTGCGAACTATGATGTCTCTTATCAATCTACCGTTTTCATTTTGAGGTTATGCGTTAGAGACAGCTGCATTCACTTTAGATAGGACACCATCTAAGTCCGTTGAGACGACGTCATAAGAACATTGGTTTGGCAAGAAACCAAAGTTGTCGTTTCTTAACGTTTGGGGATGCGATGCTTAAGGCTTCAGCCTGAGAAGCTCGAACCCAAAGCGGACAAACACATCTCATAGGATACCCAAAAGGTTGACAGTTGGGTATACCCTTCTATCTTAGATCCGAGGGCAAATTGTTTGTCGCTAAGAACGGTCCTTTCTCGAGAAGGAGTTTCTCGAAAGGAAGATTGATAGAGCTTGATGAGGTTGATGAGGTTGTCGAACCTTTACTTCAACCAGAGAGTGATGCAACACAGAAAGATGTTTTCTGTGGAGCCTACGTCTGTTGAATAGGAAGTTAATGATAGTGATCATGAAGCTTCGGATCAAGTTGCTATCGACCTCGTAGGTCGACAAGATATGTACTACTCCAGTGGTACGGTAATCCTGTCTTAGATATCATGTTGTTAAGACAACAATGAACCTACGAGCTATGGAGAGCGATGTGGCCCGTATCCGAACAAATGGTTAGAAGCCATGAAAATCCGAGATAGGATCATATATCTGAACAAAGTATGGACTTTGGTGACTTGCCCGATGATCCGGCAAGCCATTGAGATAATGGATCTTTAAGAAGAAGACAGACGTGGGCGGTAATGTTAACCATCTATGAAGCTCGACTTGTGGGAAAGAGTCTTTTCACAAGTTCAAGGAGTGACTATGATGAGAATTTCTCACCCGTAGCGATGCTTAAGTCCGTGCAATCATGATTAGCATTAGCTGTATTTTTGATTATGAAATCTTACAGATGGATGTCAAAACAGTTTCTTACCAGTTTTCGTAAAAAAGTTGTATGTGATACAATAAAATTGTCGATCCTAAGGATGCTAAAAGGTATGCTGGCTCCAGCAATCCTTCTATGGACTAGAGCAAGCATCCTCGGAATCGGAATATATGCTTTGATGGAGTGATCAAAGCTTTTAGGTTTATACAATGTTTGCTAGAAACTTGTATTTACAAGAAAGTGAGTGGAGCACTACAACATTTCTGATAAGTATATGTGGATGACATATTGACTGAAATGATGTAGAATTTCTGGAAAGCATAAACCGGTTGTTGAAGAGTGATTTTTAAGGAAGACCTGGGAAAGCTGCTTACATATTGCATCAATCTATAAATAGATCAAAGCGCCTGATGATACTTTCAAAGAACGCACACCTGACATGTTTTTGAAAGAGTTCAAATAGATCAGTCAAGAAAGGGTTCTTACCTGAGTTGTAAGGTGTGAAGTTGAGTAAGACTCAAAGATTGACCACGCAGAAAAAAGAGGAAGACGAAGGTCGTCCCCTATGCTTTTGTCATAGGCTCCTATACGTATGCCATGCTGAGTACCGCACCAGATGTGTGCCTTGCCACATGTCTGGCAAAGAGGTACAAAGGTGATCTAGGAGTAGATCACCAGATAGCGGTCAAAATTATCCTTAGAGGAATAAGGAAATGTTTCTCGGTTATGGAGGTGATAAAGAGTTCGACATAAAGAGTTACGTCGATGCAAGCTTAACACCTATCCGGATAGCTCTGAGTAGAGATACCAGATACGTATAATGAAGCAACAACTTGGAATAGCTCCAAGTGGAACGTGGTAGCAGCATCTACGATATAAAGTTTTGCGAAATGCATAGGGATCTGAATATGGCAAGACCCGTTGACTACAACCTCTCTCACAAGCATAACATGATCAAACCCAGAACTCTTTGAGTGTTTATCACATAGTGATGTGAACTAGATCATTGAGTCTAGTAGACTCTTGGATGTTGGTCACATGGCGATGTGACCTGTGAGTGTTAATCACATGGCGATGTGAACTAGATTATTGACTCTAGTGCAAGTGGGGGACTGTTGGAAATATGCCCTAGAGGCAATAATAAATTAGTTATTATTATATATATTTCATTGTTCATGATAATCGTTTATTATCCATGCTAGAATTGTATTGATAGGAAACTCAGATACATGTGTGGATACATAGACAACACCATGTCCCTAGTAAGCCTCTAGTTGACTAGCTCGTTGATCAATAGATGGTTACGGTTTCCTGACCATGGACATTGGATGTCGTTGATAACGGGATCACATCATTAGGAGAATGATGTGATGGACAAGACCCAATCCTAAGCCTAGCACAAGATCGTGTAGTTCGTATGCTAAAGCTTTTCTAATGTCAAGTATCATTTCCTTAGACCATGAGGTTGTGCAACTCCCGGATACCGTAGGAGTGCTTTGGGTGTACCAAACGTCACAACGTAACTGGGTGGCTATAAAGGTACACTACAGGTATCTCCGAAAGTGTCTGTTGGGTTGGCACGAATAGAGACTGGGATTTGTCACTCTATGTAAACGGAGAGGTATCTCTGGGCCCACTCGGTAGGACATCATCATAATGTGCACAATGTGACCAAGGAGTTGATCACAGGATGATGTGTTACGGAACGAGTAAAGAGACTTGCCGGTAACGAGATTGAACAAGGTATTGGGATACCGACGATTGAATCTCGGGCAAGTATCGTACCGATAGACAAGGGAATTGTATACGGATTGATTAAGTCCTTGACATGCGTGGTTCATCCGATGACATGGGTATCCAGATCCCCTGTTGGTTATGACCGGAAGAGTGTCTCGGTTGTCTGCATGTCTCCCAAACCCGTAGGGTCTACACACTTAAGGTTCGATGATGGTAGGGTTATAGGGGAATGTTGTTCGGAGTCCCGGATGAGATCCCAGATGTCACGAGGAGTTCCGGAATGGTCCGGAGGTAAAGATTGATATATAGGAAGTATGGTTTTGGCCACTGGAAGTGTTCTGGGCATCACCGGTAGTGTACCGGGACCACCGGAGGGGTCCGGGGGTCCATCGAGAGGGGCCACCAGCCCCGGAGGCTGGTATGGGCCATAAGTGGGAAGGGACCAGCCCCTATGTGGGCTGGGGCGCCTCCCACCAAGGCCCAAGGCGTCCTCAACAGGAGAGGGGGCAAACCCTAGGCGCAGATGGGCCCTAAGGCCCACCCTAGGTGCGCCCCCTTCTCTCTCCCCCTTGGCCGCCTCCCATATGGGATCTGGGGGCTGCCGCCACCCCTAGGGAGGGAACCCTAGGTGGGGCGCAGCCCCTCCCCCTTTATATATACTTGAGGTTTGGGGCTGCCCAACACATGTGATTTGCTCTCCCTGTTGGCGCAGCCCTACCCCTCTCCCTCCTCGTCTGTCGTAGTGCTTGGCGAAGCCCTGCTGGAGTCCCGCGCTCCTCCACCACCACCACGCCGTCGTGCTGCTGCTGGATGGAGTCTTCCCCAACCTCTCCTTCTCCCCTTGCTAGATCAAGGCGTAGGAGACGTCACTGGGCTGTACGTGTGTTGAACACGGAGGTGCCGTCCGTTCGGCACTAGGATCATCGGTGATTTGGATCACGACGAGTACGACTCCATCAACCCCGTTTACTTGAACGCTTCCGCTTAGCGATCTACAAGGGTATGTAGATGCACTCTCCTTCCCCTCATTGCTAGATTACTCCATAGATTGATCTTGGTGATGCGTAGAAAATTTTGAATTTCTGCTACGTTCCCCAACACGTCACAACCTAATTGGGTGATTATAAAGGTGCTCTACAGGTGTCTCCGGTGGTACTTGTTGAGTTGGCATAGATCGAGATTAGGATTTGTCACTCCGATTGTCGGAGAGGTATCTCTGGGCCCTCTCGGTAATGCACATCACTAAGCGTCGGGAACTCTTTCGGGTTCCCTTGGCCTTCTTGGTCTTCTCCGGCACCTTATAAGGAGCCGTAGTCAGCATCTCCATCAGGAGAGCGTCCGTAGTGTCTTCGGGCAGAGGGGCTGGACAGTTAATCTGCCCCGATGTCTCCACCCAGTCCTGTCAAAGGCATGGAGCTCACACCCCGCACTTGGTTAAGCTACGGGAAATAAATATCCTACCAGATGTATAGAACTCACCGAATTCGCTAGGCGCTTCGCGCTTAGCCCGCGGTCCTCGGTGAGACAGGGAGGGACCTCGGCGCCCTTGAATAGCACCCTCCAAACGTCCTTGTGCGTCGTGTCGAAGAGCTCGCTCAGAGTCTGGTGCTGGGCCGGGTCGAACTCCCACAAGTTGAAATCTCGTTGTTGACACGGGAGGATCCGGCGGATGAGCATGACCTGGACTATGTTGACGAGCTTGAGTTTCTTGCCTGCCATATTCCGGATACATTTCTGGTGTCCGTCCAGCTCCACCAATGAACCCCAGGACATGCCCTTCTCTTTCCAGGAGGTGAGCCGCGTGGGGATTCCGGATCGAAACTCGGGGGCAGCCACCCAGTTGGTGTCGCGCGGCTCGGTGATGTAGAACCACGCCGATTGCCACCCCTTTATGGTCTCCACGAAGGAGCCTTCAAGCCATATATCATTGGGCATCTTGCCCACCATGGCTCCGCCGCATTCTGCTTGTTGGCCTCCCACCACCTTCGGCTTGATATTGAAGGTCTTTAACCATAGGCCGAAGTGGGGCCGGATGCGGAGGAAAGCCTCACACACAACGATGAACGCCGAAATGTTGAGGATGAAGTTCGGGGCCAGATCATGGATGTCCAGCCCGTAGTAGAACATGAGGCCGCGGACGAATGGATGGAGGGGAAACCATAGTCCGCGGAGAAAGTGGTGGAGGAAAACTACCCTCTCGTGAGGTTCAGGGGTAGGAACGATCTGCCCCGCAGCAGGGAGCCGATGCACGATATTCGCGGCTAAGTATCCAGCTCCGCGCAACTTCTTGATGTGTCCCTCCGTAACGGTGGAAGCCATCCATTTGCCTCCCGCTCCGGACATGATTTGAGAAGGTTGAGGGGAAGGATGTGGACTTGGGCATTGGAGCTCAAGTGCGCAAGAATGGATGAGCAAGGAGGAAGAAGGCGTGGGTAGAAAAAGGTCAAACCTTGTCCCTTTATAAGGGCGGCCAAAACTATGTGCCCCCACTAGCCTGGTAAAACTCGCTTATCCCCCAAGCGCCGTAATCGATGGCGCGGTTGGGTTACCCACGCCCATATTGATGAGAATCCCGTAATAAGGGGGACACGATCTCTGCTTTGACAAGACGTGTCAAGAAACTGCCTCGCGTTATGTGCGGGGCTAGTTAAAGGAAACGGTTCGAATAATCACCGGGCCATGGCATAATGTCATGTTGCCAAAACGTGTCAGCAGATTAGATTTGTGGAAATATTATTCTCCCTACGGTGGTATGTGGAACTTATTTTGCAGGGTCGGACACTATCCTCGCATTCAAATTCTTCCGTGGTGTATTCGGAGGAGGAACCCGCCTTGCAATGCCGAAGACAATACTGCGTGCCGGACTCATCGTCATTGAAGCCTGGTTCAGGGGCTACTGAGGGAGTCCTGGATTAGGGGGTCTCCAGACAGCCGGACTATATCCTCTGGCCGGACTGTTGGACTATGAAGATACAAGATTGAAGACTTCGTATCGTGTCCGGATGGGACTCTACATGGCATGGAAGGCAAGCTAGGCAGTACGGATATGGATATCTCCTCCTTTGTAACCGACCTTGTGTAACCCTAGCCCCCTCCGGTGTCTATATAAACCGGAGGGTTTTAGTCCGTAGGACAACATAGAATTATACCATATGCTAGCTTCTAGGGTTTAGCCTCTCCAATCTCGTGGTAGATCAACTCTTGTAATACTCATATCATCAAGAATAAATCAAGCAGGACGTAGGGTTTTACCTCCATCAAGAGGGCCCGAACCTGGGTAAAACATCGTGTCCCCTGCCTCCTGTTACCATCCACCTTAAACGCACAGTTCGGGACCCCCTACCCGAGATCCACCGGTTTTGACACCGACAATAAGCCTTGCAAGCAATGCAACTAATGAGTTAGTTGCGGGATGATGTATTACAGAACGAGTAAAGAGACTAGCCAGTAACGAGATTGAACTAGGTATTGAGATACCGACGATCGAATCTCGGGCAAGTAACATACCGATGACAAAGGGAACAACATATATTGTTATGCGGTTTGACCGACAAAGATCTTTATAGAATATGTAGGAACCAATATGAGCATCTAGGTTCCGATATTGGTTATTGACCGGACACGAGTCTCGGTCATGTCTACATAGTTCTCGAACCCATAGGGTCCGCACGCTTAACGTTCGGTGACGATCGGTAATATGAGCTTATGTGTTTTGATGTACCAAAGGTAGTTCGGAGTCCCGGATGAGATCGGGGACATGACGAGGAGTCTCAAAATGGCCGAGACGTAAAGATCGATATATTGGACGACTATATTCGGACATCGGAAAGGTTCCGAGTGATTCGGGTATTTTTCGGAGTACCGAAGAGTTACGGGAATTCGCCGGGGACTATATGGGCCTTATTGGGCTTTAGGGGAAAGAGAGAGGGGAGTCTGCACGCCCCCAAGGCTTAGTCCGAATTGGACTAGGGGGAGGGGCGGCGCCACCTCCTTCCTTCTCGTCTCTTTCCCCTTTCCTTCTCTCCTGCTCCTACTACATGGAAGGGGGGAATCCTACTCCTAGTGGGAGTAGGACTCCCCTTGGGGCGCGCCTAGGAGGGACGGCCTCTCCCCCTCCTCCACTCCTTTATATACGTGGCCAGGGGGCACCCCATAGACAGACAAGTTGATCAGTTGATCTTTTAGCCGTGTGCGGTGCCCCCCTCTACCATAATCCACCTCAGTCATATCGTAGCGGTGCTTAGGCGAAGCCCTGCATCGGTAGCATCATCATCACCGTCATCACGCCATCGTGCTGACGGAATTCTCCCTCGAAGGTCTGCTGGATCGGAGTTCGTGGGACGTACCGAGATGAACGTGTGCTTACCTCGGAGGTGCCGTACATTCGGTACTTGGATCGGTCAGATCGTGAAGACGTATGACTACATCAACCGCGTTCTCACAACGCTTCCGCTTACGGTCTATGAGGGTACATAGACGATACTCTCCCCTCTCGTTGCTATGCATCACCATGATCTTGCGTGTGCGTAGGAAAATTTTGAAATTACTACGTTCCCCAACATAGACATGATCGAGACACCTCTCCGGTCAATAACCAATAGCGGAACCTGGATGCTCATATTGGCTTCTACATATTCTACAAAGATCTTTATTGGTCGAACCATTATGACAACATACGTAATTCTCTTTGTCCATCGGTATGTTACTTGCCCGAGATTCAATCGTCAGTATCTTCATACCTAGTTCAATCTCGTTACCGGCAAGTCTGTTTACTCGTTCCATAATACATCACCTCATGACTAACTCCTTAGTTGGTTGCTTGCAAGCTTATGATGTGTATTACCGAGAGGGCCCAGAGATACCTCTCCGATACTCGGAGTGACAAATCCTAATCTCAATCTATGTCAACTCAACAAACACCTTCGGAGATACCTGTAGAACATCTTTATGATCACCCAGTTACGTTGTGACGTTTGATAGCACATAAGGAATTCCTCCGATATCCGGGAGTTGCATAATCTCATAGTCGAAGGAATATGTATTTGACATGAAGAAAGCAATATCAGTAAAACTGAACGATCATTATGCTAAGCTAACAGATGGGTCTTATCCATCACATCATTCTCCTAATAATGTGATCCCGTTATCAAATGACAACTCATGTCCATGGTTAGGGAACCTTAACCATCTTTGATCAATGAGCTAGTCTAGTAGAGGCTCACTAGGGACACAGTGTTTGTTTATGTATTCACACATGTATTTAGGTTTCCGATCAATACAATTCTAGCATGAATAATAAACCTTTATCGTGAATAAGGAAATATAAAATAACAACTGTATTATTGCCTCTAGGGCATATTTCCTTCAGAGAGAAATCAATCAAGATCTATATCGATGGTGTGTATGTATGTGGTTTCTAAAGTCACGAGAGATCAACTGTTTTCTGACTAACTGTTGTTTGCAGTGACACTGACAACCTACATATTTGTAGAGGCTTTGTGCGTGTAGTTGATAACCCACAAGTATAGGGGATCGCAACAGTTTTTGAGGGTAGAGTATTCAACCCAAATTTATTGATTCGACACAAGGGGAGACAAAGAATATTCTCAAGTATTAGTGATGACCCACAAGTATATGGGATCTATCATAGTCCTTTCGATAAGTAAGAGTGCCGAACCCAACGAGGAGCAGAAAGAAATGATAACCGGTTTTCAGCAAGGTATTCTCTGCAAGCACTGAAATTATAGGTAACAAATAGTTTTGTGATAAGATAATTTGTAACGAGCAACAAGTAACAAAAGTAAATAAAGTGCAGCAAGGTGGCCCAATCCTTTTTGTAGCAAAGGACAAGCCTGGACAAATTCTTATACAGAGAAAAGCGCTCCCGAGGACACATGGGAATTATCATCAAGCTAGGTTTCATCACGATCATATGATTCATGTTCGGTACTTTGATAATTTGGTATGTGGGTGGACCGGTGCTTGGGTGCTGTCCTTACTTGGACAAGCATCCCACTTATGATTAACCTCTATTGCAAGCATCCGCAACTACAACAAAAGTATTAAGGTAAACCTAACCATAGCATGAAACATGTGGATCCAAATCAGCCCCTTACGAAGCAACGCATAAACTAGGGTTTAAGCTTCTGTCACTCTAGCAACCCATCATCTACTTATTACTTCCCAATGCCTTCCTCTAGGCCCAAATAATGGTGAAGTGTCATGTAGTCGACGTTCACATAACACCACTAGAGGAGAGACAACATACATCTCATCAAAATATCGAACGAATACCAAATTCACATGACTACTAATAGCAAGACTTCTCCCATGTCCTCAGGAACAAACGTAACTACTCACAAAGCATATTCATGTTCATAATCAGAGGGGTATTAATATGCATATAGGATCTGAACATATGATCTTCCACCAAATAAACCAACTAGCATCAACTACAAGGAGTAATCAACACTACTAGCAACCCACATGTACCAATCCCAAACTTGGAGACAAGAATTGGATACAAGAGATGAACTAGGGTTTGACAGGAGATGGTGCTGGTGAAGATGTTGATGGAGATTGACCCCCTCCCGATGAGAGGATCATTGGTGATGACGATGGCGATGATTTCCCCCTTCCGGAGGGAAGTGTCCCCGGCAGAACAGCTCCGCCGGAGCCCTAGATTGGTTCCGCCTCGTGGCGGCGGAGTCTCGTCCTGAAAGCTTGCTTATGATTTTTTCCTCATCGAAATACTACATGTAGCAGAAGATGGGCATCTGGGCGTGCCCCCACCCTCGTGGGCAGGGTGTGGCCCACCTCTGGAACTTCTTGCGCTCAGTATTTTTTATATATTCTAAAAAGGACTTCCGTGAAGTTTCAGGACTTTTGGAGCTGTGCAGAATAGGTCTCCAATATTTGCTCCTTTTCCAGCATAGAATCCCAGCTGCCGGCATTCTCCCTCTTTATGTAAACCTTGTAAAATAAGAGAGAATAGGCATAAGTATTGTGACATAATGTGTAATAACATCCCATAATGCAATAAATGTCGATATAAAAGCATGATGCAAAATGGACGTATCAACTCCCCCAAGCTTAGACCTCGCTTGTCCTCAAGCGAAAGCCGAAATCGAAAAATATGTCCACATGTTTAGAGATAGAGGTGTCGATAAAAATAAAATACAGACATGAGGGCATCATGATCATTCTTAGAACAACAACTTATATAATTCTTGTCATATGATCTCTTATGCTAGAGTAACAATTCAATCACAATTTCAAGTATGGATCATAAACTTCATTCAAAACTAACAAACTATAATCTTAGTCATTGAAGCAATTGCAATTTATCATAACACAGGAAAGAGTCAATATAAGAGCTTTTCAGCAAGTCCACATACTCAACTATCATATAGTCTTTCACCCACCCTGGATCCATTGAGATGCGCCGCCGCTCTATGTACCTCATGCCCATCTGCTTATCGACATATGTTGAGCCCTACGGTGTGGGGCTCGAGGTCGTTTTGGGAGAAATATTTGACTTTGAACCCGTTGCGAAACGACCATGGATAGCAATGGGAAGCGCAGTCGTTTGTCGACCGTCTGTTCCTAACGGGTCATTCGTTGGAGCCAGATCAGGCATTGGATTGGGTGGCGTAGGAGGCATCGTTGATCCCACGGGTTCAGAGGGAGAGGCCAGTGGGGCCTCCTGGTCAAGGGCATTAGCATCCCCCTTATTGAGTTGCGGCATGATCCTAGGTCGCAAAATTTGGGAAACGGTCTTGGAGCATCGCGTGATCTTCCAAGATAGTGCCCATTGCTGCATTGCCAGACCACTACACCTTGACTTGTTCCACCATCGAACCATCCTTCTGGTGCCACATCAACTATAGTTCTTCCACGGGAATTTCTAGTTCGTTGGAACATATATGAAGTTCAGGAGCAACAACCGTACCAGGGAGAAGTGCTTGTCAGAGTTGTGGGACATGAAAAACATGATGGACTAAAGCTTGTGGCGGCAGCTTTAGTTTATAGGCCACATTGTTGATCTTCTCGATGATGGGATAATGCCCCTAGAACTTGGAAAAGAGCTTATAGTTGGCGCGGGGGCAACCAATGTCTGCACATAGGGTTACAACTTCAGGAAGACACTGTCAGCCAGCGAAAACTTGTGGAATGAGCGGTTCTTCTAAGCATTGAGCTTCATGTATTGGCAAGCACGGTGGAGATGCTGCTGGAGCAAGTCTTGGACGACCGAACGCTCTTTGAGCCATGTGTGCAACAATGACACCGAACATGTTATATCTGTTGTAATTCCCCAGTGCTTAGGCTCATGACCAGCTTTGAAAGGAGTCATTTCAATAGCAAATTGGTGTGAGGAGTTATACCAGAACTATGTGAGAGGGACCCAGAAGCTCCAGCGGCGAGGACATGCATGAGTGAAACATCGCAAGAAAGTCTCTATACATTGGTTTACACACTCTATATGGCCGTCTTTCTGAGATGGTGTGATGGCAACATGGGGGTCTAGGAGTGAGAAAATAGAGTGGAGGAGGAGTGCTGAGATGCTTCTATACACCCTTTGGAACATCTGGAAAGAGCAGAACCATCGCATCTTTTGTGGCAGGTGCATGAACCACATCGAGGTGCCGACCCTGACTTCTCAGGATATCAACTAGAGGGCGATGGCTTTTCCTATGCCACAAGCCAGCAAGGGTATTGGTTAATTGCATGAGTGTGTGTCGGGGAGTTTTCATCAAGTTCCTTCCAAAACCATATCAACCATGTAAATAAACCATCTATTTTCTTCTTCTATATGAAAAGGCAGTGCTCTCACCGGTTCGGGAAACAAAAAAAATTCGCTTGTAAGGCCAGCTAGTCTAGACAGATAGGAGCAGAATGGAAGAGCCGATGCATTTAGATCTTTCTTTGAACCATGAACTGTAGAACAATTTTTCTATGGTGTATTATATAAATAAATAAGTGTACAAAGTATTTACAATAGGTACAGAAGTCACCAAAGGCCTAAAAAAGTTTAAACATGTTTAGATCGATCTTCGTTCTTGCGATGGAAGGCCAATCACTCAGCAAGCCATCCAAAGTGTAGGTCGGTGCCCTCATCATCTATCCTATCTCTTGAGAGTAAAGCCATAACCTTACCTACTATACACAAACATGTGCTTGCAGCCGCACACACACAAACAAAAGCACGGTGCACCTGGTTACTGTTTGATACACATTTTGTGGGTAGCCATACACGTGTGTTGATAGTAAACAGTAATATTAGACATCTTAAAACCAGCAAACAAACCAAATATTTGCACACTATTGGTTACGTATACACATGTTCATGTACTCGTTAGATAGTCTGTATTTACAGGTTCAATTTCATACTTTACATCTTTCTATTTCAGTTTCATACTTTACATCTTGCTATTTCAGTTTCGTACTTTACAACCTGGTTTCAGTTTCTTACTTGTACTTCATAAGTTGATCAAGGAATTAATACATGCATGGAAATAGCAACAACAACAACTAAAATTGTGTATACATGGAAGCCCAAAACTTTAGTTTACGTTAACTTTCAAGAAAGACAATCTTTTAAAGTGATCACTTTTTAGAAAAGTGTACTGAGCAACATACAACAAAAGTACAATTATCTAAATCAACATACTTTCTTGGTTGCGCTGAACATGCAAAATGAGGAGATATTCTCATCCACCAAGTATTTGTGACATGTGTGTTTCTTATATATTTTGATTTGTATTTCTTTTATCAGTCGACTTAGCTATTCCAAAGTGCAAGATACAAAAAGAAGCATCTCACTTGAAACTTAATTATACAGTAGCATGTATATATGCCAATAAAGTCAATAATTTTATATTTTAAAAACATTATATATCACCCCTTTCAAAAATTTTAGTTATTTTGTTTACTTACGCTTCAATGCTTTCACTATTCTTCACATCAAACGCTTGACAATTAATTAGAAAACATGGAAAATATTGTTCGATATCATGTACTAGCACTTTTCATTAATTGATGGAATAACTTTAAGGTGATGGATAATTATCTTATTAACATAAAAATCTTTGTTTGAAAGCACTTACTAATCAGATGTTTGAATGTATGCTTATATCAACAACAACAACATATAATTTTCAATTTTACAAAACTATACTATTGTCTGTGAGAGGTGCAGTTTGCTAACATGTGCAAAACAATGTCAATGCCTCACATAGAGACAACTAGACCAATAACTATAAAAGAAAGAGAAAAGCAAGTGAAAGAAGCCATCTTAGGAAGAAAGAAACAAGCCACTAAAAGTAATATGAGTAACGGTTGATATTAGTATATATAAATAGCTATAGGTGTTACCCAAACACATATCAACAAGGACAACTTTAATACAATAGTGTCACTAAATTGATTGCACACCTATATTCAAGTCTTTCCATGGAGAAGGTCCAAGTTTTCATCGTCGGAGCGGGTCCTTCTGGGCTTGCCACAGCAGCATGCCTAAGCAAACTCTCTATACCATATATCATCCACTACTAGGAAAAGGGCTATAGATGGAAATGACACTAATGGCGCACCAGACATGTGGTGCGCCATTAGTATATACTAATGGCGCACCATGTGTTGGTGCGCCATTATTGTCCAAATACTAATGGCGCACCACATCCACGGTGCGCCATTAGTAACAAATTATTTTTTCATTTTTTTTCAAAACTAGTAATGGCGCACTAGTGGATAGTGCGCCATTACTAGTTAAACTAGTAATGGCGCACCACATCCACGGTGCGCCACTAGTAAATTATTTTCAATTTCAGTTTAAAAAAAAATTAAAGAAAATGATGGAAATGTCAAAAAAATAAAAGAAAATAAGTTTCCCATGTGTCTAGTTGTTGGGAAAATTTACAAATATGAATTTTGACTTTATTTGCAAAATCTCTCTGAAATTTGTAAAATGGGCATAACTTTTGCATACGAATTCGTATTAAAAAGTTTTCTATATGAAAAATCATCTACTCGAAAAGTTACATCTGACGTTAAACATTTTCAAAATCCCCAAAAACCTAACAGAAAAAAAATTACGGGGCTTTTAAGATCCGGAGGCAAAAAAATTCAAAAAATTTCAAACTTACTAGCGGCGCACCGTATGCTAGGTGCGCCACTAGTAACAGAAAAAAAATTGGTTTTGAAATTTTTTTTTGAATTATTTTTCAAAATATGATACGTAATATGATCGGGAAGTTTGAAATATTTTTTTCAAAATTTCATCATACTCATGAACATGAACAAAGTCCTAGACATCAGCAAGGTTTAATAGGATTGATATGATAGATATATCAACAAGTGCCTGTGAAGTGAGGTGGTGCTGGGGTTGAATAGAACTATGAAGTTAAGCGTGCTTGGGCTGGATTAGTGTGAGGATGGGTGACCTTCCGGAAAGTTTGATCACAGAGTGCGATTTGACCTGAGATTAAGCCATAGTGACCCGAGATTAAGAAATAAATAAAAAAGTTTGTATTTTCTTTAAAAAAATTGAAAAAAAATTATTACTAATGGCACACTTCTATGTGGTGCGCCATTACTAAGTCAGATAGTAATGGCGCACCTCTAGGCATACTAATGGCGCACTACTGGTGCGCTGCGCACCAGTGTTGCGTCATTAGTAAAAAATACTAGTGGCGTGATACTAATGGCGCACCAGTAGTGCGCCATTAGTAGGCAAAACTGGTGCGCCATTAGTAGGCCTTTTCCTAGTAGTGATCGCTGAGCGTGAAGATTGTATTATGTCGTTATGGCAGAAATACACATATGATCGCCTCAAGCTCCACATCGCCAAAGAGTTTTGTGAGCCACATGGCATACCCAACTGATTGGCAGACCTACCTTCCCAAAGATCAATTTTTAAGGTATATGGAGGATTATGTCAAGCACTTCAATATATCCCCAAAGCTTAACACTTTAGTTAAGTCATGCATGTATGACGAGGTGAGGAAATGTTGGGTTGTCATGACACATAACAAGGTGGATGGCCCAACTATGTATGCATCCAAGTTCTTGGTTGTAGCAACAGATGAAAATAGTATGGGATATGTTCCAGAGATCGTTGGCCTACAAAGCTTTCCTGGTGAAACAATCCACTCATCAAGTTACAAGTCCGGAAATGATTATGTTGGGAAAAGCGTGCTTGTTGTTGGATGTGGGAACTCTGGCTTTGAGATTGCCCATGATCTTGCAGTGCATGGAGCTAACACTTCCATCATAATCCGTAGTCTGGTACGTAGATTTCACGATCCCACTTCTATTGTTTTCTTAGTTTCTCAGAAAAATCATGGTTGAAGTTGTACTAACAAGTACTTACATGGGTAATTGTGAAGTTGCATGTTATGACAAAGGAGTTGATCCACCTGGGCATGGTACTCTCAACGTGGCACCTTCCACTGAAGCTTGTAGATCTTATTCTTATTATCCTCGCATATATCTTATTAGGTGATTTATCAAAGTATGGAATTGTGAGGCCTAATATTGGTCCACTCACCCTAAAAGCAAAAACTGGCCGGTCTGCTGTCATAGACACTGGCACCACTAAGCTAATAAAAAAGGTGATATCAAGGTGAGAGGAAAATCATGCTTATAAGTATAAATATATACATACTATATGGGGAATCTAACAGACTAATTTAAAAATATTTTGTGTGGCAGGTATTCGGTCCAATATCATGCATTCGAGGAAATCTCATAGAGTTTGCAGATGGGAATGAGAGGTACGATGACGCTATTGTGTTTGCCACAGGTTACAAAAGCACCGCTAATATGTGGCTCAAGGTATATAGACATTCATTTCAATTTATCTCAAAGAACACCATTATTATTATTATTATTTATATATAACATCATAGTAATATGAATAACGTATGATGGTAAATAAGTCAAATAAAATTTCTAGCTTAAAAGGACAATCAGTTTCAACTTATAGTCATACTAGTACGCAGGTATGTGCACAACACGTCAAATCTCAATTCACGGATACAAAGCTTGCTTGCTTCAAGCACTGCACCTTGGCATGGAAAGCTTCATCGAGTCAATTGTTGTAGCCGTTCGGTTTTGGATGTAAAGCTTTACATGCTTAGAATTAGTATCTTATACTACAACTAGCTTAAATAAACTTCACCAGAACTTTCAATTCTCGTTGACACGATTAGTATGCACACTACAAATTCTCACGATCCAGCTACCAATACGTGTGCCATGACCAGCATGCATATATTTATTATAGCTGACAAGTGAACTTTATCTACACTAAAAATATAGCGATGGTTCTAGAAATCAGTAGTATCTTCGCTATATTGTATCCCGTACTGTAGCTTCAAATCCCAACATTTTGAGCCTTACCATGGACTTTATGAATGACACACTGCTTTTTGGTGTTGAGATTCAAAAACTTAAAACTCATACACTATATATAGTAGTATAGAAATTTTCTCCAAACATTGTATCATATTTTTTGAAATATTCTTATAAAAATATTTTAATAAATGCAGAACGACATGAGTATGCTAAATAGTGATGGCATACCCAAAAAAGACTTCCCCAACCACTGGAAAGGTGCAAATGGACTCTACAATGTCGGATTTGCAAGGAGGGGATTGGCTGGTATTGCACATGATGCCAATATTGTTGCAAGTGACATCCATATCAATATAGAAATGACATATTTTAATTAGACTCTCCTAGTACTTCATCACATTTTCTAGATCATTCATCCTAAAAAATGATCTCCGAAAATGTCATAGCTTGGTTTGCTGTTAAGTGTTTATTTTTGTGAAGTTGATTTTACTGAAAGGGATGCAATAATGTATTGTACTTGAAGTATTGTATTTTACTTTTATTATGCCAACTTTTTGTGTGGGGGTTCTATCATGTTGACATGTGTTCAATAATTCAAATGTCTTCAGATATTTGTTTTGTGTTGAAATATATACAAATCTTTATAATGTTGTTTGAGCAACCTTATTAACCTCTACAGGAACTAGTACCAACCGCATGTAACGAGAAACAACAAACTCATGAGTCATAAGAGTGGATTTATTTAGAGATAAACTATTTTGTTGTATTTGCCACAAAAATTCTCTTCAAAATACCCAAGGAGAAGTAAGAAGAAACCAATCACCATATTGTTTGGTACTTTCTCTATGATAACATGAGGTCGTCTTGAGAGGCATGTTACTTTTCCGTAGAACATGAACTACATGGCCGGTTTCAAAAGAAATCTGGGATGGCCGGTTTCAAAAGAATATATCTGAGGCTGCTATAGTGAAGGACCTCATTGAGAATCCCGCGGAAGGCATTTTCCTAGGCGAGATTGATTTCAGATTTTTTTGCCTAGATGAGCTCAATATAGTGCCATTGTGGGTGCCAGCTATAGATTCATAATTTACACTGATCATGTATTAATGGCTATATGTGGTAGTACGAGGTAATCTGGGTGATATAAGGAACACACCCATGATACCAAATGAGATTTAAAATACGCGGGAGTCATGTACCAGTGTTTAGGCCCATAATGCGGGTAGTAACCATAGTCTCTTACCCACACATATACATCATCATGTCCTGTATTTGTATTGTACAAATTTGATATTCATTTGAATGTAGGTATTTTTTTGCTAGAAGTGCCATATGGGCATGAACATACCTTACGAACCTATGCGTGTATAGGATCTCTCGGCCTGGCACATAGTCATAGTAAGGTATGTACTTGGAGGAGTTAATGGTGTACAATACTTCATATTCCTATCGTATTCATACCTAGAAGATACACCTAGTTTGGTAGCGAGATCAGATAGTATGGTATGGTATTTTATTGTATTTAAGATTGTAAACTTATCGATGAAGAATGCACCTCTATATAAAAGGGTAATCGGTATTGAATCCTATGCCATTGCAACACAATCACAAGATCATCAACGATGTATCTCTAGAGCCCGAAAGTGAGATATGCTTTCTCCAATAAAAAGTGACAACAAAATGTATCAGGTTTGTGCAGACAAGTATAATGAATCATTCCATTCTATAAATTCTTATTAACTAAACTATTGTATTTATATTAGCAACAAAAAAGGGTAGGTGTCGTGTGGATTATATGTAACATGCTCATTTTTAACTTAGTGAAAACCTGGATTTGGCATGAACTCAAGGTGCCGCTCATAGTAAATCATCCACCACCTCAACACCTGCGTCTAACCAACCCAATGACTCTCGTCCCTCCTCTCATGATTCCACCAAATCATAACTAGCTGATATTTAGCATCTTCTTGTCACTAGTGGTTTCTAATCTGCATGTGAATCCATGGAGACAATGTCACACCGCCTTGACTTCCCTCCTGTTAGGGTATCTCCAACCCCAAACAGACAAGCCCATTTATCCGCGTACCTAACGCTAGCCCCGTTCCCAAATTCGCCTACTTTTTCCGCTAAGCCTCGAATTTCATCAATTTCCAACAACCAAAAGCAAATCGATGATACATATAGCACTTCCAAATGATGGGAGGACGAATTGTGCATGAAAAACCATTCAACATGTTAGCAAATCAAGGAAAGTTCATACCCCGACATTCTAAGGCCTTCTTGTTGGTGCGGCACTTTTGGCGGTTGCATGCTCTGCGGGTTCGGCCCGGTTGCGGCGGCAGTCGTTGGCTGTAGCGGTAACTCGAAGGTGTCCAACATGGACTATTCTGTGGGTCTAGGAAGATCTGTTGTAGCGGCGGCGGGGCATGAGGTGGGTGTGATGGCAACATCGGGGTCTAGGAGCAGGAAAAGAGAGTGGAGGGGTGGAGTGTGGGACAGGGAGGGGTCCGAAATTTTTTGTGTGTGGAACCGGGCTGTCAGATCCAATGTGCCAGACTTGAAGAATCTAAGAGGCGACGGAGTGGGATGCGTCTATATACCCTTTGGAACATCTAGAAAGATTGGAACCGTCGCATCTTCTGTGGCACGTGCATGAACCACACCAAGGTGGCGGCCCTGACTTTTGAGGATATCAACGAGAGGGCAGCTTTTCCTAAGCCACAAGCCAGCAAGGGTATTGATTAATTTGAATGAGTGTGTGTCAGGGGTTTTCGCCAAGTTCCCTCCAAAAACATGTCACCCCTGTAAATAAACCGTCTATTTCTTATTCTATACAAAAAGGCAGTGCTCCTGTTGGTTCAGGAAAGGAATATGAGCAGAATGGAAGAGCCATTTGGATGCGTTTAGACCGATGTTTTTTTAACCATAAACTGTAGAAAAAATGTTCTATTATGTATTATATAAATAAATAAGTGTACACAATATTTACAATAATAGTGGCAGGAGAAGTACAATAGTGACATAAGTCACCAAAGGCCTAAAAAGCTTAAAACATGTTTAGACCGATCTTCGTTCCTGTGATGGAAGGCCAATCACTTAACTAGCCATCCAAAGTGTAGGTAGGTTCCCTCCTCGTCTATCCTATCTCTTGAAAGTAAAATCCACCCTTTATAGAAAAAACCCTACTACACACAAACACGCGTGCGCAGCCGCACACACACAAACACAAGCACGACTCACCTAGTTACTGTTATATACACATTTTGTGGGTAACCATACACGTGTCTTGATAGTAAATAGTAATAGTTGACATCTTAAAACTAACCAATGAATAGTGTGGCTATGACCTAGCCAGCCGCCGCCACTAAAAAAAGCCAGCGTTCTCTACCTCCCTCCGGCGCCGGCGCCGGTCCGTCCCGTCTCCGATGGCCTTAGGGCCATGGAGGCGGAGTGGATCTCGGCCCCTGCAGGTGGGAGGGCTCCGTTTTTAGATCTTTTTTCAAGCTTTGTTAGGGTTTGTGTTCTACTCAGGAAGGCGAGACGACGGCGGCTCCCTGAAGATAGAATAAAGGTCTTCCTGCCTAGCCCCCATTCTGGTGATGCATCTAGCGTCATCGGTGGGCATGTGGAGGTGTGTCTCCGGCAGATATGTCTTTGGTGGATTTGCTCGGATCTGTTCATCTTTCGTCTTTGTTCGTATGTTTTCAGGTTGGATCCTTTTGATCTACACTCTTCATCCGCGGCGGTTGCTGTTCTGGTACATTGGTTTTCTGGGACCTTAGCACGACGACTTCCCAATTGTCTACTACAACAAGGTTTGCCCGGCTCTGGCGAGGGAGGGGCGATGACAGCGGTGCGCCTTCGGCTCGCTTCAGTGCTTGTAGTATCGCTAGGTGGTCTACGGATCTGTATGTAATTTTTATTATTTATAGTGTTCGTTGTACTACCATGATTGAAGATGAATAGATTGGAAGTTTTTCTCGCAAAAAAGGACACCTTAAAACTAGCATACCAACAAGTATTTGCACACTATAGGCTGCGTAAACACCCGTCCATGTACTCATTAGATAGTCCGTATTTACAGGTTCAACTTCATACTTTACATCTTGCTATTTCAGTTTCATACTTTACATCTTGCTACTTCAGTTTCATACTCTACAACCTGGTTTCAGTTTCTTAATTGTACTTCATAAGTTGATAAAGGAATTAATACATGCGTGCAAATAGCAACAAAAAAAGCTAAAATTGTTTATACATGGAAGCCCAAAAGTTTAGTTTACGTTAACTTGCAAGAAAGACAATCTCTTCGTAAAGTGATCACTTTTTAGAAAAATGTATTGAGCAACATACAACAAAAGTGCCATTTTAATTATATAGTAGCATGTACGCATGCCAATAAAGTCAAGAGTTTTATATTTGAAATAACAACATAGGCACATCTAGTGCATGAATTGATTTATAAAAACAATATATATCATCCCATTTTGTGAAATTCCAGTTCTTTTGTTTACTCATGATTCAATGCTTTCTATTCTTCACATTAAATACTTGACAATTAATTAGAAAAACATGGAAAATATTGTTCGATATCATGTATCAACAGTTCAACACTACTCATTAATTCATGGAATAACTTTAAGGCGGTGGTTAATTATCTTATTAACATAAAAAAATCTTTGTTTGAAAGCACTTACTAATCGGATGTTTGAACGTATGCTTATATTAACAACAATGTATATTTATCAATTTTAGGGAACTATACCACTATCCATGAGAGGCGCAGTTTGCTCACATGTGTAGAACAATGCCAATGCCTCACATAGTGACAACTAGACAAATAACGGTAAAAGAAAGAGACAAGCCAGTGAAAGAAGCAAGAAACAAGAGTCATCTAAGGAAGAATGAAATAAACCACTAAAAGTAATATATACTAACGACTGATATTTGTATATATAAATAGCTATAGGTGTTTTTTTTTGACCACGAAGACTGCAGGGCTTACACCCCACAACATTTTATTAAAAATAAAGCAAACACATACAGGGTTTCCTCAAGGTGAGGAATGAAAAAAAATAACAAAGAAAAATAAAGAGGAAGAAAAACTATACAGGGTAGGGGAGCACTATACCTATAAATTACAAATAAACAAAGGAGACAAACAGGAACTCTCCTCAAGGAGGAAGAAAATCAATCCACTTAAGAAGGGCGTCTCTAAATTTCCGTTTTATTCGGTGGGAGAGCAGAGTGATATCATGAATGAAGCTATTCCTCCATGCCCTGAAAGAGGGTTGAATGTTCCTGAAAGTTCTATCATTCCTAATCTTCCAAATATTCCACCAGGCCAAGAAAACCACCTCCCCAAAAAAAGGTTTGTTGAAATCCTTCCTTGCATGATGAGCAATATCCACCATATCGTTACCATTTTTCCATTCAATTTGTAGGTAGTTCCAGACTCGAGCACTAAAATTGCACTGGAAGAACAGGTGATTTCTGTCCTCCAGAGCTCCAGTCAGACAAAGAACACATTCAGGCCCTTCATTAATTCTCCAATGTCTCCTCTGAATCATGTCCTTGGTGTTTGATGACAAGCCAAGCAAACATCTTGATCGACATAGTGCAGCAACTTTTCCATATCCATCCCAGGATGGGGTTTGAGACCATTGGCTGATAGACAAAATCATAGAACTTTTTTGCTGTATACTCTGATTTCTTGCCATGCCTCCATCCCCAGTGGTCATTAGATTGACTATCCAAATGGAAAGACCCCATTAATGAGGAGAGCTGTTGCATTTCTTGGAAGGCTTGTTCAGTCATAGGCAAGTAGAAAAGCTCCTGAAAAGAACTAGCCTGAAAAACTTCCTTGACTGAGAGGTTTTTGTGGAGACAAAAAGAAAATAGCCTAGGAAATCGCTCTTGCAGAGGAACCGAACTGTTCCCAATTTTCCAGTAGTCTGACCAGAACTGCACTGTATCTCCACTATGAACATCAACCGACGTAACGGCTCTGAAATTATCCATCAACTTGCATACATCTTTCCACCAAAAGGAGCCACAGAGAACAGTATCATGTGGAATCCTTTCAAAGTAGTAAGAATCCCAAACTAATTGCACCCAGGGCACATCCATCTTATTATAAAATTTGCTGAGGTGTTTCAATAAGAGAGCACCATTCTGCAGTCCAAGGTTTAAAATCCCAAGCCCCCCCTTTGACTTAGGTCTACAAACAAGTTGCCAAGCCGCCAGTGAATGACCCTTTTCCTGACCATATTTCCTCCATAAACACTGCCTTTGGATTCTTTCCAATTGTTTTAAAATACCCTGAGGAATGGACAAGCTACAAAGGAAAAAGATAGGCAAGGAAGAGATCACAGAATTGACTAATTGCAGTCTGCTCCCTTGTGGCAAGAACCATGAACTTGCTGTCAATCTTCTCTCCATACAATCCACAAGAGGAAGGAGGTCAACTATTTTAGGCCTGGTGGTCCCCACTGGCAGCCCCAGATATGTAAAAGGCATAGTGCCTAATTTGCAATCAAAAAAGGCAGCCAGGTCAGAAGCATCCTGCTCATCTACATTGATAGGATACATGGAGGATTTATGGAAATTGATCTGCAGTCCAGTGGCCTGTGAGAAGGAATGCAAAACTGATTTTAGAGCCCTTAATTGACTTAGATCAGCATTTAGGAATAGCAGTGTGTCATCTGCATATTGGACCACTGGGAAATCTGGATCATGGGTAAGCAGGGGCCTGCTTATTAAACCTTGTTGGAGAAGATTGTTCACTAAAGTCTGTAAAAGATCAGCCGCAATAACAAATAGTAAGGGAGAAATTGGGTCCCCTTGCTTGACTCCACATTTGCATTTGAAATGATTACCAGGGACTCCATTCAGTAGTACAGAAGAAGTGCCAGAAGACAGCAACTGCTTAATCCAAACAATCCACCTTTCATCAAAACCTTTTGCAATTAAGATCTTTATGATTGCCTCATGATGGATAGAGTCAAAAGCCTTTTCAAAGTTCAACTTAAGCAAAAGGATGGGCCTTTTAGACTGATTGCACTGATGGATATACTCAAATGTCCAAGCAAGACAATCCTGGATTGTTCTTGATTTGATGAAACCATATTGGTTTTTATGCACACATTTGGTGATCTCCAGTTGGAATCTGTTAGCAGCAAGCTTTGTAAGAAACTTTAGGCCAACAGAGGTTAGAGAGATTGGTCGAAAATCTCCCACACCCTTAGGTGTCTGCTTCTTTGGGACCAGGGTAATGAATGCATCATTCAAATTTTCTAATTGCACTGTTCCAGCATGAAACTCCGTAACCAGCTGTATAAAATCAGCAGAAATTATATGCCAACACTTTTTCAAAAAGAGCCCGTTAAAGCCATCAGGTCCAGGGGCCTTATCAATAGGCAAGTCCTTGATAACCTGCTCAATTTCTTTTAATTCAAAAGCTTTTGTGAGCACCTCCAAACCCTGGACCCTGGGTATTAGAGACAATATGGTTGCATCCAAATAAATTGACTTAACTGTCCCCATTCTGCTTTTGAAGGTTGTTAGGAATTCTCTGGCCATTTCCTCATGGTTAGATGTTACTGTTCCATCTGACAGCAACAAGCTTGCCACAGAGTTTTTTCTAAATCTTTCAGTTGCCATGGCCTGAAAGAATTTGGAGTTTTCCTCTCCCACTTTGATATACCTAATTGTACATCTTTTCCTCCAGTACAAGTATTGCATGTGAAGCAGGTGTTCATGGTGCATTTTAATTATTTTCCTGAAATTAAACTCAGGCCTGGATAAAGATCTCTTATCTTCAAGATTGTCCAACCAAAGAATTACCCAGTTACACTTCTCAATCAACCTTTTGATGTGTGATAAACCTTTCTGCCATTTCTTGAGAGCAAACCTCAAAGCTTTCAGTTTGTCCACAATTATTGCCGAAATATGGGTCTTACGACTGGGGCGAGCCCACACCTCCTGCACACATTCCATAAAGCCTGCCTGATGAATCCAAAAGTTTTCAAACCTGAAGATATGTGCTTTGGGAATTGCTGTACTGATGGCCACCAGACAAGGAACATGATCAGACGCAGTGTTTGCCAAAGGGGTCAGTTGGGTCATGGGATATATGTTAATCCAACTTGTAGAAGTAAAAACCCAGTCCAACTGTTCCAGGAGTGGCCTGTCTTGCATGTTAGACCATGTGAATTTACGTCCTTTTAGAGGAAGTTCTAACAATCCCAAATGGCCAATTATTTCATTGAAAATGAACATATCATTAATATCACCCCCGGGGAGATTTCTATTATCAATGGAACGGATGAAGTTGAAGTCCCCCATTAACATCCACATCTCATTCGGATCAATGTCCAAATTGTAAATCCAGGAGACAAACTCATCTCGCAACTCACCCTGGCATGGACCATACACATTAACCAGAAACCATTGTTCATTATTATGGACCGAGGTAAAATGCATAACAATAGCGTATGGTTTAACTGTGAGAAGGGTGCCACGGAACATATCAGATCACCATGCTGTTAAGAGGCCCCCAGATGCTCCGCTAGAGGGAAACTCAACAAATTATAGCTATAGGTGTTACCCGAACATGTACCAACAAGGACAACTTCAACACAATAGTGTCACTAAATTGATTGCACACCTATATTCAAGTCTTTCCATGGAGAAGGTACAAGTTTTCATCGTCGGAGCAGGTCCATCTAGGCTTGCCACGACAGCATGCCTAAGCAAACTCTCTATACCATATACCATCGCTGAGCGTGAAGATTGTATTGTGTCATTGTGGCACAAACACAGATATGATTGCCTCTAGCTCCACATCCCCAAAGAGTTTTGTGAGCTACCCCACATGGCATACCCAAATGATTTGCCTACCTACCTTCCCAGAGATCAGTTTTAAAGGTATATGGAGGATTATGTCAAGCACTTAAATATATCCCCAAAGTTTAACACATCAGCTGAGTCATGCATGTATGGTGAGGTGAGGAAATGTTGGGTTGTGATGACGCATAACAAATTGGATGGCCCAATTATGTATGCATCCAAGTTCTTAGTTTTAGCAACAAGTGAAAATGTTGTGGGATATGTTCCAGAGATCGTTGGCCTACAAAGCTTTCCTAGTGAAACAATCCACTCATCAAGTTACAAGTCCGGAAATGATTATGTTGGGAAAAGCATGCTTATTGTTGGATGTGGGAACTCTGGCTTGGAGATTGCCCATGATCTTGTAGTGCACGGAGCTAACACTTCCATCATTATCGGTAGTCCGTTACGTACATACATTTAACGATCCCACTTCTACTATTTTCTTTGTTTTTCTAAGAAAAATCTTGGTTGACATTCCATTAAAGATGTTCTTACATTGGTAATTGTGAAGTTGCATGTTATGACAAAGGAGTTGATCCACGTGGGCATGGTACTCTCAACGTGGCACCTTCCACTGAAGCTTGTAGACTTTATTCTTATGATCCTCGCATATGTATTATTTGGTGATTTATCAAAGTAAGGAATTGTGAGGCCTAATATTAGCCCACTCACGCGAAAAGCAAAAAACTGGTCGGTCTGCTGTCATAGACACCGACACCACTGAGCTAATAAAAAATGGTGATATCAAGGTGAGAGCAAAATCATGCCTATAAATATAAATATATACATACCATATGGCGAATGTGATAGACTGATTTAAAAATATTTTTTATGGTAGGTATTCGGTCCAATATCTTGCATTCAAGGAAATCTCGTAGAGTTTGCGGATGGGAATGAGAGATACTATTACGCCATTGTGTTTGCCACAGGTTACAAAAGCACCGCTAATATGTGGCTCAAGGTATATAGACATTTATTATTATTTATATATAACATCATAGTAATATGAATATCATATGATTGTAAAAGTCAACCAAATTCCTTGCATAAAGGAACAATCGGTTTCAACTTATAGTTAAACTAGTACACGGGTATGTGCACAACACGTGCACATTTTGGTTCATGGATACAAAGCTTGCTTGCTTCAAGCACTGCACCTTGGCATGTAAAGCTTCATCCAGTCCATTGTTGTAGCCGTTCAGTTTTGTATGTAAAGCTTTAGATTCTTAGAATTAGTATCTTACACTACAACCAGCTTAAAGAAACTCCACCAGAACTTCCAACTCTGTCTACCAGTGTGTGTGCCATGACCAGCTACATGCATGAATGGATTACAACTGACGAGTGAACTTTACCTACATTGTCATATATTGATGGTTCTAGAAATCAGTAGTACCTTTGCTGGAATTGTAGCCCGTACGGTAGCTGCAAATCCCATCATTTTGAGCCATACCATGGACTCCGTCAATGCTTTTTTGTGGTGAGATTCAAAAGTTTTAAACTTGTACACTATATATAGTAGTATAGAAATTTTCTCCAAACATTGTATAACATTTTTAAAAATAATCTTATAAAATATTTTTATAAATGTAGAACGACATGAGTATGCTAAGCATAGTGATGGCATACCCAGAAATGACTTCCCCAACCATTGGAAAGGTGCAAATGGACTCTATTGCATCGGATTTGGAAGGAGGGGATTGGCCGGTATTGCACATGATGCCAATATCGTTGCAAGTGACATCCATGCCAACATGGAAATGGCATATTTTAATTAGGCTCTCCTAGTACTTCATCACATTTTCTAGATCATTCATCTTGAAAAATGATCTTTGAAAATGTCATAGCTTGGTTTGTTGTTAAGTGTTTATTTGGGTGAAGTTGATTTTATTGAAAGGGATGCAGTAATGTATTATGCTTGAAGTATTGTATTGTACTTTTATTATGCCAACTTCTTGTGTGGGGCTGCTATCATGTTGACATGTGTTCACTAATTCAAATGTCTTCAGGGATTTGTTCTGTGTTGATTCAAATATATGCAAAATCTTAATAATGTTGTTTGACGAAGCTTATTAACCTCTAGAGGAACTAGTACCAACCGCACATAACGAGAAACAACAAACTAGTAACTCATAAGAGTGGATTTATTTAGAGACAACCTATTTTGTTGCACTCACCATAAAAATTCTCCTCAAAATACCCAAAGAGAAGTAAGAAGAAACTAATCACCATATTGTTTGGTACTTTCCCTATGATAACACGAGGTCATCTTGGGAAGTATCTCAGTTTTCCGTGGAACATGAGCTACATGGCCGGTTTCAAGAAATTCTGTGATAGTCTATAAGTCTACATATCACCCATGTTTTTTGTCCCGAGCCTTGTCTGATATGAGCTCTGTTGCGTAATTTTATTTTGAAACTACATTCAAAGTAATATTAATCCAGAATTACAATAATACTTCTTAGAAAAAGGTGGTATTGTACTATTGAAACACATGTTTCTATCATTACCTAGCTTAAAGAAAATATTTCTTCTGGTTTGACCACTCCCCTTGTCCAGAATTGTGCTCCTTGCCTTCAGTTTGCAGCATACCGTGAGGCGTCTCCAACGTTAGGCTTTGAGTAGCGTTGTTGGTTCAAGTGCAGTGTCGATTCTTCTCCTATTTTGTAATCCATTTTGAGCAGGGTGGCTACCGTTTGGAAACCACCTTTTTTTGTGCACGGCTGGACAGTCCACGCACACAGTGGTACACAAGATCGTATGCCCAGCTAGTACTGAAATTGAAATGATAGCTTCTGTCACTAGTACCATGACAGGTACAGAGATTGCATTCCTATCTGTCATGCTGAATGTTGTAAACCTACCGTGTATGACCTTACCTCATTAGAATCGGAAGAAACAAAACATCACAAAAAATGCAAGTCATCTGGTAATTAAGAGCACATATCATTACAGTATGAACCACAGCTTCATTTTTCCTATAAAAGGACTTGTAATCCCTTCATTGTAATCTACCACTCATAAAATACCCCTGTAGTCCAAACCAAGACCCCTACCACATATAAGGTAGAACCTCTACCACCCATAGTACACCACTATCATAGTAGTTTGGGCTAACAATGATGGCCACACAAGGGATGTCGGCAACGGTGGCATCGGTGGCCATGAGCACATGCACCGGCCATAGGCTCTTCTCCACCGTCACGTTCACCAGTAGCCGTGTTAGACGCGACACTGGCCTCTCCGACAGGGCTGCCACCGGGTGGCCTAGCAGCGCCTCTACCGTGGCTGGCATGTGCACAGAGCTCCTCATGGCCGGCCGAGATGATAGAGTGTTGGGGAACGTTGCATGGAAAACAAAAATTTTCTACGCACACGCAATGATCTATCCATGGAGATGCATAGCAACGAGGGGGAAGAGTGTGTCTACGTACCCTAGTAGACCGTAAGCGGAAGCGTTTCACAATGCGGTTGATGTAGTCGAACTTTCTTCGCGCTCCACCGTTCGAGTACCGAACGTACGACATCTCCGAGTTCTGCACACCTTCAGCTCAGTGACGTCCCTCGCCTTCTTGATCCAGCAAGACGTCGAGGTAGTAGATGAGTACCGTCAGCACGACGGTGTGGTGACAATGATGGTGAACTGATCCTCCCAGGGCTTTGCCTAAGCACCGCGAAAATATGACCAGGGGTGTAAACTATGAGGGGGGCGCCGCACACGGCTAGGCAATTGTCTGGTCTGTGCTAGGCGCCCCCTCTCCACATATATATATATATATGTGGGAGGGAGGGAGGAGCAGCCATAGGAGGCGCCCAAGTAGGAGGAATCCTACTTGGAGTCCCTCCCAAGCCGCACGTGCCCCCTGCCATATATAACCGAGGGGAAGAAAAGAGGGGGGGGGGCGGAGGGAAGGAAGTCAGAATCCCAATCCACACTTTCCTTGCCCTCCCCTCTTTCCTTCTCCTCCTCATAGGGCTGGCCTCTGAAGGGGTGCAAGTACCCGGTACCCTCCGGAACACTTCTGGTGTCTGAATACTATCGTCCTATATATCAATCATTACCTCTCGACCATTTTGAGACTCCCTGTCATGTTCGTGGTCTCATCCGAGACTTCGAACAACATTCAATCACAAAATCACATAACTCATATAATACTATATCGTAAACGAACGTTAAGCGTGCGGACCCTATGGGTTCGAGAACTATGTAGACTGAAGGAAATATGCCCTAGAGGCAATAATAAAGTTATTATTTATTTCCTTATATCATGATAAATGTTTATTATTCATGCTAGAATTGTATTAACCGGAAACTTAGTACATGTGTGAATACATAGACAAACAGAGTATCACTTGTATGCCTCTACTTGACTAGCTCGTTGAATCAAAGATGGTTAAGTTTCCTAGCCATAGGCATGAGTTGTCATTTGATTAACGGGATCACATCATTAGAGAATGATGTGATTGACTCGACCCATTCCGTTAGCTTAGCACGATGATCGTTTAGTTTGTTGCTACTGCCTTCTTCATGACTTAGACATGTTCCTCTGACTATGAGATTATGCAACTCCCGAATACCGGAGGAACACTTTGTGTGCTACCAAACATCACAACGTAACTGGGTGATTATAAAGGTGCTCTACAGTTGTCTCTGATGGTACTTGTTGAGTTGGCATAGATCGAGATTAGGATTTGTCACTCCGATTATCGGAGAGGTATCTCTGGGCCCTCTCGGTAATGCACATCACTATAAGCCTTGCAAGCAATGCAATTAATGAGTTAGTTGCAGGATGATGTATTACGGAACGAGTAAAGAGACTTGCCGGTAACGAGATTGAACTAGGTATTGAGATACCGATGATCGAATCTCGGGCAAGTAACATATCGATGACAAAGGGAACAACATATGTTGTTATGCGGTTTGACCGATAAAGATCTTCGTAGAATATGTAGGAACCAATATGAGCATCTAGGTTCCGCTATTGGTTATTGACGGGAGACGAGTCTCTGTCATGTCTACATAGTTCTCGAACTCGTAGAGTCCGCATGCTTAACGTTCGGTGACGATCGTTAATATGAGCTTATGTGTTTTGATATACCGAAGGTAGTTCGGAGTCCCGGATGAGATCGGGGACATGACGAGGAGTCTCAAAATGGTCGAGACATAAAGATCGATATATTAGACGACTATATTCGGACATCGGAAAGGTTCTGAGTGATTCGTGTATTTTTCGGAGTACCAGAGAGTTATGAGAATTCACCGGGGAGTATATGGGCCTTATTGGGCTTTAGGGGAAAGAGAGAGGGGAGGCTGCGCGCGCCCCCAAGGCTTAGTCCGAATTGGACTAGGGGAAGGGGCGGCGCCCCCTCTTTCCTTCTCTTCTCTTTTCCCTTTCCTTCTCTCCTACTCCTACTACATGGAAGGGGGGGATCCTACTCCTGGTGGGAGTAGGACTCCCCTTGGGGCGCGCCTAGGACGGCCGGCCTCTCCCCCTTCTCCACTCCATTATATACGTGGACAGGGGGCACCCCATAGACACACAAGTTGAACTTTTAGCCGTGTGCGGTGCCCCCTCCACCATAATCCACCTTGGTCGTATCGTATCGGTGCTTAGCCGAAGGCCTACGTTAGTAGCATCATCATCACGGTCATCACGCCGTCGTGCTGACAGAACTCTCCCTCGAAGCTCTGCTGGATCGGAGTTCGTGGGACATCACCGAGCTGAACGTGTGCTGAACTCGGAGGTGCCATATGTTCGGTACTTGGACCGGTCGGATCGTGAAGACGTTCGACTACATCAATCATGTTCTCATAACGCTTCCGCTTACGGTCTACAAGGGTATGTAGATGATACTCTCCCCTCTTGTTGCTATGCATCACCACGATCTTGCGTGTGCATAGGAAATTTTTGAAATTACTACGTTCCCGAACAGTGGCATCCGAGCTAGGTTTATGCGTAGATGTTATATGCACGAGTGGAACAGAAGTGAGTTGTGGGCGATACAAGTCATACTACTTACCAACATGTCATACTTTGGTTCGACGGTATTGTTGGATGAAGCGGCCAGGACCGACATTACGCGTACGCGTATGCGAGACTAGTTCTACCGACGTGCTTCGCACACAGGTGGTTGGCGGGTGTCAGTGTCTCCAACTTTAGTTGAACCGAGTGTGACTACGGCCGGTCCTTGTTGAAGGTTAAAACAACACTAACTTGACGAAATATTGTTGTGGTTTTGATGTGTAGGTAAGAACGGTTCTTGCTCAACCCGTAGCAGCCACATAAAACGTGCAACAACAAAGTAGAGGACGTCTAACTTGTTTTTGCAGGGCATGTTGTGATGTGATATGGTCAAAGCATGATGCTATATTTTATTGTATGAGATGATCATGTTTTGTAACGGAGTTATCGGCAACTGGCAGGAGCCATATGGTTGTCGCTTTATTGTATGCAAAGAAATCGCCCTGTAATTGCTTTACTTTATCACTAAGCGGTAGCGATAGTCGTAGAAGCAATAGTTGGTGAGACGACAACGATGCTACGATGGACATCAAGGTGTCACGCTGGTGACGATGGTGATCATGATGGTGCTTTAGAGATGGAGATCAAAGGCACAAGATGATGATGGCCATATCATATCATTTATATTGATTGCACGTGATGTTTATCTTTTATGCATCTTATTCTGCTTTGATTGACGGTAGCACTATAAGATGATCTCTCACTAAATTTCAAGGTACAAGTGTTCTCCCTGAGTATGCACTGTTGCCAAAGTTCATCGTGTCGAGACACCATGTGATGATCAAGTGTGATAAGCTCTACGTTCATATACAACGGGTGCAAGCCAGTTTTGCACACGCAGAAATACTCGGGTTAAACTTAACGAGCCTAGCATATGAAGATATGGCCTCGGAACACTGAGACCGAAAGGTCGAGCGTGAATCATATAGTAGATATGATCAACATAGTGATGTTCACCATTGAAAACTACTCCATCTCACGTGATGATCAGACATGGTTTAGTTGATATGGATCACGTGATCACTTAGATGATTAGAGGGATGTCTATCTAAGTGTGATTTCTTAAGTAATTTGATTAATTGAACTTTAATTTATCATGAACTTAGTCCTGGTAGTATTAGCATATCTATGTTGTAGATCAATAGCTCGCGTTTAGCTCCCCTGGTTTTATTTTTTATATGTTCCTAGAGAAAACTAAGTAGAAAGATGTTAGTAGCAATGATGCGGATTGGATCCGTGATCTGAGGATTATCCTCATTGCTGCATGGAAGAATTATGTCCTTGATGCACCGCTAGGTGACAGACTGATTGCAGGAGAAGATGCAGACGTTATGAACGTTTGGCAAGCTCGATATGATGACTACATGATAGTTTAGTGCACCATGCTTTACGGCTTAGAATCGGGGCTTCAAAGACGTTTTAAACACCATAGAGCATATGAGATGTTCCAAGAGTTGAAATTAGTATTTCAGACTCATGCCCATGTCGAAAGGTTTGAGACCTTTGACAAACACTTTGCCTACGAGATGGAGGAGAATAGCTCAGCTAGTGAGCATGTTGTCAGAATGTCTAAGTACTATAATCACTTGAATCAAGTGGGAGTTAATCTTCCAGATAAGATAGTGATTGACAGAGTTCTCTAGTCACTATCACCAAGTTACTAGAACTTTGTGATGAACTATAACATGCAAGGGATAATGGAAACGATTCCCAAGCTCTTCGTGATGCTGAAATCGATGAAGGTAGAAATCAAGAAAAGCATCAAGTGTTGATGGTTGACAAGACCACTAGTTTCAAGAAAAGGGAAAATGGAAGAAGGGGAACTTCAAGAAGAATGGCAAGCAAGTTGCTGCTCAAGTGAAGAAGCCCAAGTCCAGACCTAAGCCTGAGACTAGGTGCTTCTACTGCAAAGGGACTGGTCACTGGAAGCAGAACTGCCCCAAGTATTTGGCGGATAAGAAGGATGGCAAAGTGAACAAAGGTATATTTGTTATACATGTTATTGATGTGTACTTTACTAGTGTTTATAGCAACTCCTCAGTATTTGATACTAGTTCAGTTGCTAAGATTAGTAACTCGAAACAGGAGTTGCAGAATGAACAGAGACTAGTTAAGGATGAAGTGATGATGTGTGTTGGAAATTATTCCAAGATTGATATGATCACCATCGCACACTCCCTATACTTTCGGGATTAGTGTTGAACCTAAATAAATGTTATTTGGTGTTTGCGTTAAGCATGAATATGATTTGATCATGTTTATTGCAATATGATTATTCATTTAAAGTCAGAGAATAATTGTTGTTTTGTTTACATGAATAAAACCTTTACTGGTCATACACCCAAGGTGAATAGTTTACTGAATCTCGATCGTAGTGATACACATATTCATAATATTGAAGCCAAAAGATGCAAAGTTAATAATGATAGTGCAACTTATTTGTGGCACTGCCGTTTAGGTCATATTGGTGTAAAGCGCATGAAGAAAATCCATGCCGATGGGCTTTTGGAATCTCTTGATTATTAATCAGTTGATGATTGCGAACCATGCCTCATGGGCAAGATGACTAAGACTCCGTTCTCCGGAACAATGGAGTGAGCAACAGACTTGTTGGAAATAATACATACTGATGTATGCAGTCTGATGAGTGTTGAGGCTTGCGGCAGGTATCATCATTTTCTGACCTTCACAAATGATTTGAGTAAGATATGGGTATATCTTCTTGATGAAACATAAATCTAAAACATTTTGAAAAGTACAAAGAATTTCAGAGTGAAGTGGAAAATCATTGTAACAAGAAAATAAAGTTTCTACGATCTGATTGTGGAGGAGAATATTTGAGTTACGAGTTTGGTCTTCATTTGAAACAATGTGGAATAGTTTCCAACTCATGCCACCTGGAACACCATAGCGTAATGGTGTGTCTGAACATCGTAACCGTACTTTATTAGATATAGTGCAATCTATGATGTCTCTTAGCGATTTACCACTATCGTTTTGGGGTTATGCATTAGAGACAGCTGCATTCACGTTAAATAGGGCACCATCTATATCCGTTGAGACGACACCATATGAACTGTGGTTTGGCAAGAAACCAAAGTTGTCGTTTCTTAAAATTTGGGGTTGCAATGCTTATGTGAAAAAGTTTCATCCTGATAAGCTGAAACCCAAATCGGAGAAATGTGTCTTCATAGGATACCCAAAGGAGATTGTTAGGTACACCTTCTATCACATATCCGAAGGCAAGACATTCATTGCTTAGAATGGATCCTTTCTAGAGAAGGAGTTTCTCTCGAAAGAAGTGAGTGGGAGGAAAGTAGAACTTGATGAGGTAACTGTACCTGCTCCATTATTGGAAAGTAGTTCATCACAAAAATCTGTTCCTGTGACTCCTACACCAATAAGTGAGGAAGCTAATGATGATGATCATGTAACTTCAGATCAAGTTACTACCGAACGTCGTAGGTTAACCAGAGTGAGATCCGCACCAGAGTGGTATGGTAATCCTGTTCTGGAGGTCTTGTTACTTGACCATGACGAACCTATGAACTATGAGGAAGCAATGATGAGCCCAGATTCTGCAAAATGGCTTGAGGCCATGAAATCTGAGTTGGGATCCATGTATGAGAACAAATTATGGACTTTGATTGACTTGCCCGATGATCGGTAAGTCATTAAGAATAAATGGATCTTCAAGAGGAAGACGGACGCTGATAGTAGTGTCACTATCTACAAAGCTCGAATTGTCGCAAAATGTTTTTGACAAGTTCAAGGTGTTGACTACGATAAGATTTTCTCACTCGTATCGATGCTTAAAAGTCTGTCCAAATCATGTTAGCAGTTGCCGCATTTTATGAAATCTGGCAAATGGATGTCAAAACTGCATTCCTTAATGGATTTCTTAAAGAAGAGTTGTATATGGTGCAACCAGAAGGTTTTGTCGATACTAAAGGTGCTAACAAAGTGAGCAAGCTCCAGCGATCCATCTATGTACTGGTGCAAGCATCTCGGAGTTGGAATATATGCTTTGATATAGTGATCAAAGCATATGGTTTTATACAGACTTGCGGTGAAGCCTATATTTACAAGAAAGTGAGTGGGAGCACTACCGCATTTCTGATAAGTATATGTGAATGACATATTGTTGATCGGAAATAATGTAGAATTTTCTGGAAAGCATAAAGGAGTGTTTGAAAAGAGTTTTTCCAAGAATGACCTCGATGAAGCTGCTTACACATTGATCATCAAGATCTATAGAGATAGAACAAGATGCTTGATAAGTTTTTTTCAATGAGTACATACCTTGACAAGATTTTGAAGTAGTTCAAAATGAAACAGTCAAAGAAGGAGTTCTTGCCTGTGTTGCAAGGTGTGAAGTTGAGTAAAGGCTCAAAACCCGACGACAATAGAAAATAGAAAGAGAATGAAAAGTCATTCCCTATGCCTCAGTCATAGGTTCTATAAAGTATATTATGCTGTTTACTAGTCCTATTGTATGCCTTAGCATGATTCTGGCAAGGGAGTACAATAGTGATCTAGGAGTAGATCACTGGACAGCGGTCAAAAATTATCCTTAGAGGACTAAGCAAATATTTCTCGGTTATGAAGGTGATAAAAGAGTTCATCGTAAAGAGTTACGTCGATGCAAGCTTTTTACATCGATCTAGATGACTCTAAGTCTCGATCTGGATACATATTGAAAGTGGGAGCAATTAGCTAGAGTAGCTCCGTGTAGAGCATTGTAGACATAGAAATTTGCGAAATACATACGGATCTGAATGTTGCAGACCCGTAGACTAAACTTTTCTCACAAACAAAACATGATCACTCTTTGGGTGTTAATCACATAGCAATGTGAACTAGATTATTGACTCTAGTAGACCCTTTGGGTATTAGTCACATGGAGATGTGAACTAGATTATTGACTCTAGTGCATGTGGGAGACTGAAGGAAATATGCCCTAGAGGCAATAATAAAGTTATTATTTATTTCCTTATATCATGATAAATGTTTATTATTCATGCTAGAATTGTATTAACCGGAAACTTAGTACATGTGTGAATACATAGACAAACAGAGTGTCACTAGTATGCCTCTACTTGACTAGCTCATTGAATCAAAGATGGTTAAGTTTCCTAGCAAATAGACATGAGTTGTCATTTGATTAACGGGATCACATCATTAGAGAATGATGTGATTGACTTGAACCATTCGGTTAGCTTAGCACGATGATCGTTTAGTTTGTTGCTACTGCTTTCTTCATGAATTATACATGTTCCTATGACTATGAGATTATGCAACTCCCGAATACCGGAGGAACACTTTGTGTGCTACAAAATGTCATGTTGGAAATATGCCCTAGAGGCAATAATAAATTGGTTATTATTATATATTTCATTGTTCATGATAATCGTTTATTATCCATGCTAGAATTGTATTGATAGGAAACTCAGATACATGTGTGGATACATAGACAACACCATGTCCCTAGTAAGCCTCTAGTTGACTAGCTCATTGATCAATAGATGGTTACGGTTTCCTGACCATGGACATTGGATGTCGTTGATAATGGGATCACATCATTAGGAGAATGATGTGATGGACAAGACCCAATCTTAAGCCTAGCACAAAGATCGTGTAGTTCGTATGCTAAAGCTTTTCTAATGTCAAGTATCATTTCCTTAGACCATGAGATTGTGTAACTCCCGGATACCATAGGAGTGCTTTGGGTGTGCCAAACGTCACAACGTAACTGGGTGGCTATAAAGGTTCACTACAGGTATCTCCGAAAGTGTCTGTTGGGTTGGCACGAATCGAGACTGGGATTTGTCACTCCGTGTAAACGGAGAGGTATCTCTGGGCCCACTCGGTAGGACATCATCATAATGTGCACAATGTGACCAAGGAGTTGATCATGGGATGATGTGTTTCGGAACGAGTAAAGAGACTTGCCGGTAACGAGATTGAACAAGGTATCGGGATACCGACGATCAAATCTCGGGCAAGTATCGTACCGCTAGACAAAGGGAATTGTATACGGGATTGATTAAGTCCTTGAAATCGTGGTTCATCTGATGAGATCATCGTAGAACATGTGGGAGAAAACATGGGTATCCAGATCCCGCTGTTGGTTATTGACCAGAGAGTTGTCTCGGCCATGTCTGCATGACTCCCTAACCCGTAGGGTCTACACACTTAAGGTTCGATGACGCTAGGGTTATAGGGAAAGTATGTACGCGGTTACCGAATGTTGTTCGGAGTCCCAGATGAGATCCCGGACGTCACGAGGAGTTCCGGAATGGTCCAGAGGTAAAGATTAATATATAGGAAGTATGGTTTTGGCCACCGGAAGTGTTCCGGGCATCACCGGTAGTGTACCGGGACCACCGGAGGGGTCCGGGGGTCCACCAGGTGGGGCCACCAGCCCCGGAGGCCTACATGGGCCAATAGTGGGAAGGGACCAGCCCCTAGGTGGGCTGGGGCGCCTCCCACCAAGGCCCAAGGCGTCCTCAAGAGGAGAGGGGGCAAACCCTAGGCGCAGATGGGCCCTAAGGACCACCCTAGGTGCGCCCCCCTCTCTCTCCCCCTTGGCCGCCTCCAGATGGGATCTGGGGGCTGCCGCCACCCCTAGGGAGGGAACCCTAGGTGGGGGCGCAGCCCCTCCCCTCCCCCTATATATACTTGAGGTTTGGGGCTGCCCAACACACGTGATTTGCTCTCCCTGTTGGCGCAGCCCTACCTCTCTCCCTCCTCGTCTCTCGTAGTGCTTGGCGAAGCCCTGCTGGAGTCCCGCGCTCCTCCACCACCACCATGCCATCGTGCTGCTGCTGGATGGAGTCTTCCCCAACCTCTCCTTCTCCCCTTGCTGGATCAAGGCGTAGGAGACGTCACCGGGCTGTACGTGTGTTGAACACGGAGGTGCCGTCCGTTCGGCACTAGGATCATCGGTGATTTGGATCACGACGAGTACGACTCCATCAACCCCGTTCACTTGAACGCTTCCGCTTAGCGATCTACAAGGGTATGTAGATGCACTCTCCTTCCCCTCGTTGCTAGATTACTCCATAGATTGATCTTGGTGATGCGTAGAAAATTTTGAATTTATGCTACGTTCCCCAACAGTGGCATCATGAGCTAGGTCTATGCGTAGTTTCTATGCATGAGTAGAACATAAAGCAGTTGTGGGCGTCGATATTGTCAATTTACTTGCCGTTACTAGTCTTATCTTGATTCGGCGGCATCGTGGGATGAAGCGGCCCGGACCGACCTTACACGTACTCTTAAGTGAGACTGGTTCCATCGACTGACATGCACTAGTTGCATAAGGTGGCTAGCGGGTGTCTGTCTCTACCACTTTAGTTGGATCGGATTCGATGAAAAGGGTCCTTATGAAGGGTAAATAGAAATTGGCATATCACGTTGTGGTTTTCGCATAGGTAAGAAACGTTCTTGCTAGAAACCTATAGCAGCCACGTAAAAACTTGGAACAACAATTAGAGGACGTCTAACTTGTTTTTGCAGCATATGCCTTGTGATGTGATATGGCCAAAAGGATGTGATGAATGATATATGTGATGTATGAGATTGATCATGTTCTTGTAATAGGAATCACGACTTGCATGTCGATGAGTATGACAACCGGCAGGAGCCATAAGAGTTGTCTTTATTTATTTATGACCTGCGTGTCAACATAAACATCATGTAATTACTTTACTTTATTGCTAAAGCGTTAGCCATAGTAGTTGAAGTAATAGATGATGAGACAACTTCAAGAAGACACGATGATGGAGATCATGATGATGGAGATCATGGTGTCATGCCGGTGACAATGATGATCATGGAGCCCCGAAGATGGAGATCAAAAGGAGCAAAATGATATTGGCCATATCATGTCACTATTTGATTGCATGTGATGTTTATCATGTTTTACATCTTATTTGCTTAGAACGACGGTAGCTTAAATAAGATGATCCCTCACTAAAATTTCAAGAAAAGTGTTCCCCCTAACTGTGCACCATTGCGAAGGTTCGTCGTTTCGAAGCACCACGTGATGATCGGGTGTGATAGATTCTAACGTTCGAATACAACGGGTGTAAGCCAGATTTACACAGCAAAAACACTTAGGTTGACTTGACGAGCCTAGCATGTACAGACATGGCCTCGGAACACGGATGACCGAAAGGTCGAGCATGAGTCATATAGAAGATACGATCAACATGAAGATGTTCACCGATGATGACTAGTCCGTCTCACGTGATGATCGGACACGGCCTAGTTGACTCGGATCATGTTTCACTTAGATGACTAGAGGGATGTCTATCTGAGTGGGAGTTCATTAAATGAACTCAATTATCATGAACATAGTCTAAATTGTCTTTGCAAATATGTTGTAGATAAATAGCTCACGTTGTAGCTCCCTGTTTCAATACGTTCCTAGAGAAAGACCAAGTTGAAAGATATTGTAAGCACTAATGCGGACTAGGTCCGTAGTCCAAGGAGTGTCCTCACTGCTAAGCAGAAGGCTTACGTCTTTGATGCACCGCTCGATGTGCAAACCCCTACAACGTCGTCTGTGGATGTTGTGAACACGTGACAGACACATCCTGATGACTACTTGATAGTTTAGTACACCATACTTTACGGCTTAGAATCGGGATTCGAATGACGTTTTGAACGCCATAAGACATATGAGATGTTCAAAGAGCTTAAATTGGGATTTCAGGCTCATGCCCGTGTTGAGAGGTATGAGACCTCTGACAAGTTCTTTTGCCAACAAGATGGAGGAGAATAGCTCAGCTAGTGAGCATGTGCTCAGAATGTCTGGGTGCAACAATCACTTAAATCAAGTGGGAGTTAAACTTCCGGATAAGATAGTGATTGATAGAGTTCTCTAGACACTATCACTAAGCTACTAGATCTTCGTGATGAACTATGACATGCAAGGGATGGAGTTGATCCCGGAGCTGTTCGCGGTGCTTAAGACTGCAAAAGGTAGATATCAAAGAAGGAGCATCAAGTGTTGATGGTTTAACAAGACCACTGGTTTCAAGAAGGGCAAGGGCTAGAAGGGAAACTTCATGGATAGCAAACCGGTTGCCGCTCCAGTGAAGGAACCCAAGGTTGAACCCAAACCCGAGACTAAGTGCTTCTATTGTAAGGGGAACGGTCACTGGTAGAGGAATTACCCCAAATGCATGGTAGATAAGAAGGCTGGCAACTTCAACAAAGCATATACGTGTTATTAATGTGTACCTCGCTAGTACTCCTGGTAGCACCTGGGTATTGGATACCAGTTCAGTTGCTATTACTGGTGACTTGAAGCAAAAGCTACGGACTAAACGGAGACTGGCTAAGGGCGAGGTGACGATGTGTGTTGGAAGTGTTTCCAAAGTTGATGAGATCACCATCGCACGCTCCATCTGCCTTCGGGATTAGTATTGAACCTAGATAAATGTTATCAGGTGTCTACGTTGAGCATGAATATGATTAGATCATGTTCATTGCAATACGGTCATTCATTTAAGTTAGAGAATAATGGTTATTCTGTTTACATGAATGATACCTTTCATGGTCATGCGCCCTATGTGAATGGTTCATTGAATCTCGGTCATGGTAATACACATGCTCATGCCAAAAGATGTAAAGTTAATAATGATAGTACCACTTTCTCGCGGCACTGCCGCTCAGGTCATATTGGCGTAAGATGCATGAAGAAACTCCATGTCGATGGATGTTTGGAGTCACTTGATTTTGAATCACTTGACACATGCGAGCCATGCCTCATGGGCAGGATGACTAAGACCCCGCTTTCAGGTACAATGAAACGGGCAAGTGACTTGTTGGAAATCATACATGCTGATGCGTGTGATCCAATGAGAATTGAAGCGTGCGGTGGATGTCGCTATTTTCTCATCTTCACTGATGATTTGGGTAGATATAGGTATATCTACTTAATGAAGCACAAGTCTAAAACGTTTGAAAAGTTCAAGCGATTTCAGAGTGAAGTTAAGAATCATCATAACAATAAGATCATGGTCCTATGATCTGATCAAAAGGGGATTTTCTGAGTTATGAGTTTGGCAAATCACTTAAGACATTGTGGAATTGTTTCACAGTTGAAGCCACCTGGAACACCACAGTTGTAATGGTGTGTCCAGAAGTCGTAATCGAACCCTATGAGATATGGTACGATCTATGATGTCTCTTACCAATCTACCGTTTTCATTTTGAGGTTATGCGTTAGAGACAGCTGCATTCACTTTAGATAGGACACCATCTAAGTCCGTTGAGACGGCGTCGTATGAACATTGGTTTGGAAAGAAACCAAATTGTCGTTTCTTAATGTTTGGGGCTGCGATGCTTAAGGCTCCAGCCGGAGAAGCTCGAACCCAAACCAGACAAACACATCTTCATAGGATACCCAAAGGTGACAGTTGGGTATACCTTCTATCTTAGATCCGAGGGCAAATTGTTTGTCACTAAGAACGGGTCCTTTCTCGAGAAGGAGTTTCTCTTGAAAGATAGAACTTGATGAGGTTGTTGAACCTTTAGAACTTGATGAGGTTGTCGAACCTTTACTTTAACCAGAGAGTGATGCAACACAGAAAGATGTTTTCTGTGGAGCCTACGTCTGTTGAAGAGGAAGTTAATGATAGTGATCATGAATCTTCGGATCAAGTTGCTATCGAACCTCGTAGGTCGACAAGGATATGTACTACTCCTGAGTGGTACAGTAATCCTGTCTTAGATATCATGTTGTTAGACAACAATGAACCTACGAGCTATGGAGAAGAGATGGTGGGCCCGTATTCCGACAAATGGTTAGAAGCCATGAAATCCAAGATAGGATCCATATATCAGAACAAAGTATGGACTTTGGTGGACTTGCCCGATGATCGGCAAGCCATTGAGATAAATGGATCTTTAAGAAGAAGACGGACGTGGGCGGTAATGTTGCCGTCTATGAAGCTCGACTTGTGGGAAAGAGTCTTTTCACAAGTTCAAGGAGTTGACTATGATGAGAATTTCTCACCCGTAGCGATGATTAAGTCTGTCAAAATCATGATAGCATTAGCTGTATTTTTCGATTATGAAATCTTACAGATGGATGTTAAAACAAGTTTTCTTACCAGTTTTCCTAAGAAAAGTTGTATGTGATACAATAAAAGGTTTTGTCGATCCTAAGGATGCTAAAAGGTATGCTGGCTCCAGCAATCCTTCTATGGACTAGAGCAAGCATCTCGGAATCAGAATATATGTTTTGATGGAGTGATCAAAGCTTTTAGGTTTATACAATGTTTGCTAGAAACTTGTATTTACAAGAAAGTGAGCGGGAGCACTGCAATATTTCTGATAAGTATATGTGGATGACATATTGTTGATCTGAAATAATGTAGAATTTCTGGAAAGCAAAAATGGTTGTTTGAAGAGTGATTTTTAAAGGAAGACCTGGGTAAAAGTGCTTACATATTGGGCATCAAGATCTATGGAAATAGATCAAGACGCCTAATGATACTTTCAAAGAACGCACACCTTGACATGTTTTTGAAAGAGTTCAAAATAGATCAGTCAAAGAAGGGGTTCTCACCTGAGTTGTAAGGTGTGAAGTTGAGTAAGACTCGAAGATTGACCGCGGCAGAAGAAAGAGGAAGGACGAAGGTCGTCCCCTATGCTTTTGTCATAGGCTCTATACGGTATGCCATGCTGATTACCGCACCAGATGTGTGACTTGCCACATGTCTGGAAAGAGGGTACAAAGGTGATCTAGGAGTAGATCACCAGATAGCGGTCAAAATTATCCTTAGAGGAATAAGGAAATGTTTCTCGGTTATGGAGGTGATAAAGAGTTTGACATAAAGAGTTACGTCGATGCAAGCTTAACACCTATCCGGATTGCTCTGAGTAGAGATACCGGATACGTATAATGGAGCAACAATTTGGAAAAGCTCCAAGTGGAACGTGGTAGCAGCATCTACGATATGACATAAAGTTTTGCGAAATACATAGGGATCTGAATATGGCAAGACCCGTTGACTACAACCTCTCTCACAAGCATAACATGATCAAACCCAGAACTCATTGAGTGTAAATCACATAGTGATGTGAACTAGATTATTGAGTCTAGTAAACTCTTTGGATGTTGGTCACATGGCGATGTGACCCGTGAGTGTTAATCACATGGCGATGTGAACTAGATTATTGACTCTAGTGCAAGTGGGAGACTGTTGGAAATATGCCCTAGAGGCAATAATAAATTAGTTATTATTATATATTTCATTGTTCATGATAATCATTTATTATCCATGCTAGAATTGTATTGATAGGAAACTCAGATACATGTGTGGATACATAGACAACACCATGTCCCTAGTAAGCCTATAGTTGACTAGCTCGTTGATCAATAGATGGTTACGGTTTCTTGACCATGGACATTGGATGTTCTTGATAACGGGATCACATCATTAGGAGAATGATGTGATGGACAAGACCCAATCCTAAGCCTAGCACAAAGATTGTGTAGTTCGTATGCTAAAGCTTTTCTAATGTCAAGTATCATTTCCTTGGACCATGAGATTGTGAAACTCCCGGATACCGTAGGAGTGCTTTGGGTGTGCCAAACGTCACAACGTAACTGGGTGGCTATAAAGTTTCACTACAGGTATCTCCGAAAGTGTCTGTTGGGTTGGCACGAATCGAGACTGGGATTTGTCACTCCGTATAAACATAGAGGTATCTCTGGGCCCACTCGGTAGGACATCATCATAATGTGCACAATGTGACCAAGGAGTTGATCACGGGATGATGTGTTACGGAATGAGTAAAGAGACTTGCCGGTAACGAGATTGAACAAGGTATCGGGATACCGACGACCGAATCTCGGGCAAGTATCGTACCGCTAGACAAAGGGAATTGTATACGGGATTGATTAAGTCCTTGACGTCGTGGTTCATCCGATGAGATCATGGGTATCCAGATCCCCCTGTTGGTTATTGACCGGAGAGTTGTCTCGGCCTTGTCTGCATGACTCCCGAACCCGTAGGGTCTACACACTTAAGGTTCGATGACGCTAGGGTTATAGGGAAAGTATGTACGCGGTTAACGAATGTTGTTCGGAGTCCCGGATGAGATCCCGGACGTCAGAGGAGTTCCGGAATGGTCCGGAGGTAAAGATTAATATATAGGAAGTATGGTTTTGGCCACCGGAAGTGTTTCGGGCATCACCGGTAGTGTATCGGGACCACCGGAGGGGTCCGGGGGTCCACCAGGTGGGGCCACCAGCCCCGGAGGCCTACATGGGCCAATAGTGGGAAGGGACCAACCCCTAGGTGGGCTGGGGCGCCTCCCACCAAGGCCCAAGGAGTCCTCAAGAGGAGAGGGGGCAAACCCTAGGCGTAGATGGGCCCTAAGGCCCACCCTAGGTGCGCCCCCCTCTCTCTCCCCCTTGGCCGCCTCCAGATGGGATCTGGGGGCTGCCGCCACCCCTAGGGAGGGAACCCTAGGTGGGGGCGTAGCCCCTCCCCTCCCCCTATATATACTTGAGGTTTGGGGCTGCCCAACACACGTGATTTGCTCTCCCTGTTGGCGCAGCCCTACCTCTCTACCTCCTCGTCTCTCGTAGTGCTTGGCGAAGCCCTGCTGGAGTCCCGCGCTCCTCCACCACCACCACGCCGTCGTGCTGCTGCTGGATGGAGTCTTCCCCAACCTCTCCTTCTCCCCTTGCTGGATCAAGGCGTAGGAGACGTCACCGGGCTGTACGTGTGTTGAACACGGAGGTGCCGTCCGTTCGGCACTAGGATCATCGGTGATTTGGATCACGACGAGTACGACTCCATCAACCCCGTTCACTTGAATGCTTCCGCTTAGCGATCTACATGGGTATGTAGATGCACTCCTCCTTCCCCTCATTGCTAGATTACTCCATAGATTGGTCATGGTGATGCGTAGAAAATTTTGAATTTATGCTACGTTCCCCAACACGTCACAACCTAATTGGGTGATTATAAAGGTGCTCTACAGGTGTCTCCGGTGGTACTTGTTGAGTTGGCATAGATCGAGATTAGGATTTGTCACTCCGATTGTCGGAGAGGTATCTCTGGGCCCTCTCGGTAATGCACATCACTATAAGCCTTGCAAGCAATGCAACTAATGAGTTAGTTGCGGGATGATGTATTACAGAACAAGTAAAGAGACTTGCCGGTAACGAGATTGAACTAGGTATTGAGATACCGACGATCGAATCTTGGGCAAGTAACACACCGATGACAAAGGGAAAAACATATGTTGTTATGCGGTTTGACCGATATTGATCTTCGTAGAATATGTAGGAACCAATATGAGCATCTAGGTTCCGCTATTGGTTATTGACCGGACACGAGTCTCGGTCATGTCTACATAGTTCTCGAACCCGTAGGGTCCACACGCTTAGCGTTCGGTGACGATCGGTAATATGAGCTTATGTGTTTTCATGTACCAAAGGTAGTTCGGAGGCCCGTATGAGATCGGGGACATGACGAGGAGTCTCAAAATGGTCGAGACGTAAAGATCGATATTTTTCAGAAAGGTTCCGAGTGATTCGGGTATTTTTCGGAGTACTGGAGAGTTACGAGAATTCGCCGGGGACTATATGGGCCTTATTGGGCTTTAGAGGAAAGAGAGAGGGGAGTCTGCACGCCCCCAAGGCTTAGTCCAAATTGGACTAGGGGGAGGGGCGGCGCCACCTCCTTCCTTCTCTTCTCTTTTCCCTTTCCTTCTCTCCTACTCCTACTACATGGAAGGGGGGGGAATCCTACTCCCGGTGGGAGTAGGACTCCCCTTGGGGTGCGCCTAGGAGGGACGACCTCTCCCCCTCCTCCACTCCTTTATATACGTGGCCAGGGGGCACCCCATAGACACACAAGTCGATCAGTTGATCTTTTAGCCGTGTGCGGTGCCCACCTCGGTCGTATCGTAGCGGTGCTTAGGCGAAGCCCTGCGTCGGTAGCATCATCATCACCATCATCACGCCATTGTGCTGACAGAATTCTCCCTCGAAGCTCTGCTGGATCGGAGTTCGTGGGACGTCACCAAGATGAACGTGTGCTGAACTCGGAGGTTCCGTACGTTCGGTACTTGGATCGGTCGGATCGTTAAGACGTACGACTACATCAACCGCGTTCTCATAACGCTCCCACTTACGGTCTATGAGGGTACGTAGACGATACTCTCACCTCTCGTTGCTATGCATCACCATGATCTTGTGTGTGCGTAGGAAATTTTTGAAATTACTACGTTCCTCAACATATACATGATCGAGACACCTCTCCGGTCAATAACCAATAGCGTAACCTAGATGCTCATATTGGCTACTACATATTCTACGAAGATCTTTATCGGTCGAACCATTATGAAAACATGCGTAATTCTGTTTGTCCATCGGTATGTTACTTGCCTGAGATTCGATCGTCAGTATCTTCATACCTAGTTCAATCTCGGTACCGGCAAGTCTATTTACTCGTTCTGTAATACATCACCTCATGACTAACTCCTTAGTTGTTTGCTTGCAAGCTTATGATGTGTATTACCGAGAGGGCCCAGAGAAACCTCTCCGATACTCGGAGTGACAAATCCTAATCTCGATCTATGCCAACTCAACAAACACCTTTGGAGATACCTGTAGAGCATCTTTATGATCACCCAGTTACGTTGTGACGTTTGATAACACATAAGGCATTCCTCCGATATCCGGGAGTTGCATAATCTCATAGTCGAAGGAATATGTATTTGACATGAAGAAAGCAATAGCAATAAAACTGAACGATCGTTATACTAAGCTAACAGATGGGTCTTGTCCATCACATCATTCTCCTAATAATGTGATCCCGTTATCAAATGACAACTCATGTCCATGGTTAGGGAACCTTAACCATCTTTGATCAATGAGCTAGTCTAGTAGAGGCTCACTAGGGACACAGTGTTTGTTTATGTATTCACACATGTATTTAGGTTTCCGATCAATACAATTCTAGCATGAATAATAAAACTTTATCGTGAATAAGGAAATATAAAATAACAACTTTATTATTGCCTCTAGGGCATATTTCCTTCAGAGAGAAATCAATCAAGATCTATATCGATGGTGTGTATGTATGTGGTTTCTAAAGTCGCGAGAGATCAACTGTTTTCTGACTAACTGTTGTTTGCAGTGACACTGACAACCTACATATTTGTAGAGGCTTTGTGCGCGTAGTTGATAACCCACAAGTATAGGGGATTGCAACAGTTTTCGAGGGTAGAGTATTCAACCCAAATTTATTGATTTGACACAAGGGGAGACAAAGAATATTCTCAAGTATTAGTGATGACCCACAAGTATAGGGGATCTATCATAGTCCTTTCAATAAGTAAGAGTGTCGAACCCAACGAGGAGCAGAAAGAAATGATAAGCGGTTTTCAGCAAGGTATTCTCTGCAAGCACTGAAATTATAGGTAACAGATAGTTTTGTGATAAGATAATTTGTAACGAGCAACAAGTAACAAAAGTAAATAAAGTGCAGCAAGGTGGCCCAATCCTTTTTGTAGAAAAGGACAAGCTTGGAAAAATTCTTATACAGAGAAGAGCGCTCCCGAGGACACATGGGAATTATCGTCAAGCTAGGTTTCATCACGATCATATGATTCACGTTCGGTACATTGATAATTTGGTATGTGGGTGGACCGGTGCTTGGGTGCTTTCCTTACTTGGACAAGCATCCCACTTATGATTAACCTCTATTGCAAGCATCGCAACTACAACAAAAGTATTAAGGTAAACCTAACCATAGCATGAAACATGTGGATCCAAATCAGCCCCTTACGAAGCAACGCATAAACTAGGGTTTAAGCTTCTGTCACTCTAGCAACCCATCATCTACTTATTACTTCCCAATGCCTTCCTCTAGGCCCAAATAATGGTGAAGTGTCATGTAGTCGACGTTCACATAACACCACTAGAGGAGAGACAACATACATCTCATCAAAATATCGAACGAATACCAAATTCACATGACTACTAATAGCAAGACTTCTCCCATGTCCTCAGGAACAAACGTAACTACTCATAAAGCATATTCATCTTCATAATTAGAGGGGTATTAATATGCATATAGGATCTGAACATATGATGTTCCACCAAATAAACCAACTAGCATGAACTACAAGGAGTAATCAACACTACTAGCAACCCACATGTACCAATCCCAAACTTGGAGAAAAGAATTGGATACAAGAGATGAACTAGGGTTTGACAGGAGATGGTGCTGGTGAAGATGTTGATGGAGATTGACCCCCTCCCGATGAGAGGATCGTTGGTGATGATGATGGCGATGATTTCCCCCTTCTGGAGGGAAGTGTCCCTGGCAGAACAGCTCTGCCGGAGCCCTAGATTGGTTCCACCTCATGGCGGCAGAGTCTCGTCCTGAAAGCTTGCTTATGATTTTTTTTCCTCATCGAAATACTACATATATCAGAAGATGGGCATCTGGGCGTGCCCCCACCCTCATGGGCAGGGTGTGCCCCCCCCCCTCTAGAACTCTTGCACTGAGTATTTTTTATATATTCTGAAAATGACTTCTGTGAAGTTTCAGGACTTTTGGAGCTGCGTAGAATAGGTCTCTAATATTTGCTCCTTTTCCAGCCCAGAATCCCAGCTGCCGGCATTCTCTCTCTTTATGTAAACCTTGTAAAATAAGAGAGAATAGGCATAAGTATTGTGACATAATGTGTAATAACAGCCCATAATGCATTAAATGTCGATATAAAAGCATGATACAAAATGGGCGTATCAACTCCCCCAAGCTTAGACCTCGCTTGTCCTCAAGCGAAAGCTCAAATTGAAAAATATGTCCACATGTTTAGAGATAGAGGTGTCAATAAAAATAAAATACGGACATGAGGGCATCATGATCATTCTTAGAACAACAACTTATATAATTCTTGTCATATGATCTCTTATGCTAGAGTAACAATTCAATCACAATTTCAAGTATGGATCATAAACTTCATTGAAAACTAACAAACTATAATCTCAGTCATTGAAGCAATTGAAATTTATCATAACATAGGAAAGAGTCAATATAAGAGCTTTTCAGCAAGTCCACATACTCAACTATCATATAGTCTTTCACAATTGCTAACACTCTTACTTATGGGTATGGAGTTTTGATTGGACACAGAGAAAGATAGGGGCTTATAGTTTTGCCTCCCAACATTTTACCTCAAGGGTAATGTCAACAGTAATAGTTCATGAAAACTCACGTCCAATTAGCCATATATACTAGGATCTTTCCAACATGTTGTGCTTTCCAAAAGATAAAATGTAAAAAGGAACGGCGAAGATCACCATGACTCTTATGTAAGGTAGGAGATAAAAGTAAAAGATAGGCCCTTCGCACAGGGAAGCAGAGGTTGTCATGTGCTTTTATGGTTGGATGCACAAAATCTTAATGCAAAAGAACGTCACTTTATATTGCCACTTGTGATATGGACCTTTATTATGCAGTCCGTCGCTTTTATTTCTTCCATATCACAAGCTCGTATAAAGCTTATTTTCTCCCACACTAATAAGTCATACATATTTAGAGAGCAATTTTTATTGCTTGCACCGATGACAACTTACTTGAGGGATCTTACTCAATCCATAGGTAGGTATGGTGGACTCTCATGGCAAAACTGGTTTAAGGGTGTTTGGAAGCACAAGTAGTATCTCTACTTGGTGCAAAGAATTTGGCTAGCATGAGGGGGAAAGGCAAGCTCAATCATGTTGGATGATCCATGACAATATAATTTATCTCAGATGTAAGAAAACATAACCCATTATGCTGTCTTCCTTGTCCAACGTCAACTCTTTAGCATGTCATATTTTAATGAGTGCTCACAATCATAAAAGACGTCCAAGATAGTGTATTTATATGCGAAGACCTCTCTTTCTTTATTAATTCCTATTAATTGCAACGATGACCAAAACTATGTTTGTCAACTCTCATCAACTTTTATTCATCATACTCTTTCTATGTGTGCTCATTACTCTCCATAAGATCCATATGATCTCTTTGTTTCTTTTTATTCCTTTCTCTTTTCTTTTATTCACTCAAGATCATGGCAAAATAATCAAGCCCTTGACTCAACACTAATCTTTATTATATATATAGCTCATGGACTCGATTACATAGAAGGATCATAAAAACTCACAACTAGATCATACTAAGAACTTTTATTCTACTAGATCAAAATATTATCAAAAGGATCGAACTAAGAAAAACGGTAAAGATAAAAGTGATGGTGATACAATACCAGGGCACTCCCCCAAGCTTGGCAGTTGCCAAGGGGAGTGCCCATACCCATGTGATTATATCTCCCTTTTCGGGGATTGTGATGTGATATTCTTTCCGATGATGCCCCTCAGGATACGATTCTCCTCCTCGAGCTTATTGACTTGCTGCTTGAGGTCCATCATTTCCTTTCGAAGTTTTCCTGTAACAGCCAAAGCTCCCTGCACCCAAGGGTGTTGCATAGCTGCGGGAGAACAAGTGACACTCTTTTTATTATTCTCATAAGAAAGAAATCTAACATTGGAAGGGATAACCGAGTTTGGGATAGCCGAGCTCTGCAGTTCCCCCATTGTGAATCCAGCTCGGAAGCGAGAAGTGACTTCTTGATCCTCCTCCATGGCATATATCCTCTTCAAATCAGCCTCCATCTCTTCCTCCGTTGCTGGCCCAAAGTGGTCAACATTGTTGTTTGTCATTGATCTCGGTGCCGGATGAGACACCCGGCTCTCGCCGACTGACTCTTGCAAAGACATCTTGCTCTAATCTGCAGCAGCAACAGCTCGAAACACAAACAGAGGATAATTGTGTGATACGGGAGTCAAAACCTTCGGGAGATTATATAATGTATTTTTAACGACCAAAATATGTATGGTGCAAGAAAACGGGGTCCGAAGAGCACATGAGGTGCCCACGAGGCAGGGGGCGCGCCCAGGGGGGTGGGGCGCGCCCTCCACCCTCGTGGAGCCCTCGTGTCCTTCCCGGACTGCTTCTTATTTTTATATTTTTCTAAATATTCCAAAACGGAGAAAAATTGCCATTAGAACTGTTTTGGAGTTGGTTTACTTACCGTACCACATACCTATTCCTCTTCGGAGTCTAAAACGTTCTGGAAAGTGTCCCTTATGTATTCCTCCGGGGTTACGGTTTCAATAACATTGGTTTCAACAGATATAGGTTTACCTGAGATATAATGTTTGATTCTTTGATCGTTTACCACCTTCGGATTTGTGCCTTCGAAGTTGTTGATTTTTATGGCACCGAAACAATAGACCTCCTCGATAACATAAGGACCTTCCCATTTAGAGAGAAGCTTTCCTGCAAAAAATCTTAAACGAGAGTTGTATAGCAATACATAATCACCTACATTAAACTCACGCTTTTGTATTCTTTTTTCATGCCATCTTTTAACTTTTTCTTTAAACAATTTGGCATTCTCATAGGTTTGGTTTCTCCATTCATCAAGTGAGCTAATGTCAAATGACCTCTTCTCACCGGCAAGTTTGAAATCATAATTGAGCTCTTTAATAGCCCAATAAGCCTTATGTTCTAGTTCGAGAGGTAAGTGACATGCTTTTCCATAAACCATTTTATACGGAGACATACCCATAGGATTTTTATATGCAGTTCTATAGGCCCATAATGCATCATCAAGTTTCTTGGACCAATTCTTTCTAGATCGATTAACAGTCTTTTGCAAAATTAATTTGAGTTCTCTATTACTCAATTCTACTTGACCACTAGACTGTGGGTGATAGGGAGATGCAATTCTATGATTAACATCATACTTAGCAAGCATTTTACGGAAAGCACCATGAATAAAATGTGGACCACCATCAGTCATTAAATATCCAGGGACTCCAAACCTCGGAATAGCTTCTACCCACTTAATAACGTAATCAACAGCAACTAAAATATGTGTATATCCATTAGAGGAAGGAAAAGGTCCCATATAATCAAAGCCCCAAACATCAAATGGTTCAACAACAAGTGAATAATTCATAGGCATTTCTTGACATCTACTAATATTACCAATTCTTTGACATTCATCACAAGACAAGGCAAACTTACGGGCATCCTTGAAGAGAGTAGGCCAATAAAACCGGATTGCAATACCTTATGTGCAGTTCTATCTCCAACATGGTGTCCTCCATAAGCCTTGGAGTGACACTTGCGTAGGATCTGTTCCTGTTCATGCTCAGGTACACAACGTCTAATAACACCATCTACTCCTTCTTTATATAGATGTGGGTCATCCCGGAAGAAATGTCTTAAATCATAGAAAAACTTTTTCTTTTGCTAGTATGTGAAACTAGGTGGTATAAATTTAGCAACAATGTAATTAGCATAATCAGCATACCATGGAGCAGTATGAGAAGCATTTATGACATTTAATTGTTCATCAGGAAAGTTATCATCAATAGGTAGTGGGTCATCAAGAACATTTTCTAACCTAGACAAGTTATCTGCAACGGGGTTCTCAGCTCCCTTTCTATCAATAATATGCAAATCAAATTCTTGTAGCAAGAGAACCCGTCTAATAAGTCTAGGTTTAGCATCTTTCTTTTCCATAAGATATTTAATAGCAGCATGATTAGTGTGAATAGTTACTTTAGAATCAACAATATAAGGTCTGAACTTATCATAAGCAAATACAACTGCTAAGAATTATTTTTCAGTAGTAGCATAATTTCTCTGAGCATTGTCTAGAGTTTTACTAGCAGATTGAATAATATTTAATTTCTTATCAACTCTCTTCCCTAGAATAGCACCTACAGCATAATCACTGGGATCACACATAATTTCAAAAGGTAAGTTCCAATCTGGTGGCTGAACAATAGGTGCAGAGATTAATGCTTTCTTAAGTATTTCAAAGGCTTCTACACAATCATCATCAAAGGTGAATGGTATATCTTTTTGTAATAAATTAGTCAGAGGCTGAGAAATTTTTGAGAAGTCCTTAATGAACCTCCTATGAAAACCGGCATGACCAAGGAAACTTCTTATACCTTTGATGTCCTTGGGACACGGTATCTTTTCAATAGCATCAACTTTAGCTTTATCAATTTCAATGCCTCTTTCAGAAATTTTGTGCCCCAAGACAATACCTTCATTAACCATAAAGTGGCATTTCTCCCAATTCAAGACAAGATTAGTTTCTTCACATCTCTGCAAAACTCGATCAATGTTGCTTAAGCAATCATCAAAAGAGGATTCATAAACGGAGAAATCATCCATGAATACCTCACATATCTTTTCACAAAATTCAGAAAAGATAGCCATCATGCATCTTTGAAAGGTAGCAGGTGCATTACATAAACCAAAAGGCATACGTCTATAAGCAAAAGTACCAAAGGGCAAGTAAAAGTGGTCTTAGATTGATCATCAGCTGACACAGGTATTTGGGAGAAACCAGAATAACCATCTAGAAAGAAAAATGAGTATGTTTGGATAATCTTTCTAGCATTTGATCAATAAAAGGTAAGGGGTAATGATCTTTTTTTGTAGCCTTATTTAATTTGTAGAAATCAATTACCATCCTATAACCTGTAATAATTCTTTGCAGAATCAATTCATCTTTATCATTAGGAATGACAGTAATACCTCCCTTCTTAGGAACACAATGGACATGACTTACCCACTGACTATCAGCAACGGGATAAATTGTACCTGCCTCAAGGAGCTTTAGTATTTCTTTTCTTATCACTTCTTTCATCTTAGGATTCAGTCGTCATTGGTGATCAATAACTGGTTTGGCGTCTTTCTCCAAATTTATTTTGTGTTGACATAGAGTGGGACTAATGCCCTTAAGATCATCAAGAGTATATCCAATAGCAGCACGGTGCTTCTTCAGAGTTTTCAATAATCTTTCTTCCTCCTTCTATGAAAGGTTAGCACTAATAATAACAGGATATATCTTATTTTCATCAAGATAAGCATATTTAAGAGTATCAGGCAATGGTTTAAGCTCAAACACAGGATCACCCTTGGGTGGAGGAGGATCCCCTAAGATTTCAACAGGCAAGTTGTGTTTCAGAATAGGTCCCTATTTAAAGAACACTTCATCTATTTCCCTTCTTTCATTACTATAAGTATCATTTTCATGGTGTAGCAAATATTGTTCTAAAGGATCACTAGGAGGTACGGCAATAGAAGCAAGACCAATAATTTCATCTTTACTAGGCAATTCTTCTTCACGGTGTTTTCTACGAAATTTAGAAAAGTTGAACTCATGAGACATATCACCTAAACCAATAGTAATAACATCCTTTTTGTAGTCTATCCTAGCATTAACAGTGTTTAAGAAGGGTCTACCAAATATAATGGGACAAAAGCTATCTTGTGGGGAACCAAGAACAAGAAAATCAGCAGGATATTTAGTTTTCCCATACAAGACTTCAACATCTCTAATAATTCCCATTGGTGAAATAGTATCTCTATTGACAAGTTTAATGGTGACATCAATTTCTTCTAACTCAGCAGGTGCAATATCATGCATAATTTCTTTGTATAAGTCAATAGGTATTGCACTAGCACTAGAACCCATATCACACAAGCCATGATAACAATGATCTCCTATTTTAACAAAAATAACAGGCATGCCTACCACAAGTCTATGTTTATCTTTAGCACAAGGTTTAGAAATTCTAGCAGTTTCATCACAGAAATAAATAACATGCCCATCAATATTATTAGCCAAGAGATCCTTAACAATAGCAATATTAGGTTCAACTTTAACTTGCTCAGGAGGTGTATAGGTTCTAATATTGCTTTTACGAACCACAGTTGAAGCTTTAGCATGATCTTTTATCCTAATAGGAAAAGGTGGTTTCTCAACATAAGCAGTAGGAATAATAGGATCATTATAAGTGACAGCCTTTTCTTCAACTCTAATAGGTCCAGCTACTTTTACTTCAATGGGGGAATGATATTTAAACCACTTCTCCTTAGGGAGATCAACATGAGTAGCAAAAGATTCATAGAAAGAAGCTACTATCTCAGAGTCAAGTCCATATTTAGTGCTAAATTTACGGAGAACATCGGTATCCATAAAAGATTTTACACAATCAAACTTAGGTGTCATACCTGACTCCTTACCTTCGTCGAGATCCCAATCTTCAGAGTTGTGTTTAATTCTTTCTAGTAAATCCCATTTGAATTCAATAGTCTTCATCATAAAAGAGCCAGCACAAGAAGTATCGAGCATGGTGCGATTGTTATCAGAAAGCCGAGCATAATTTTTTTGAATAATCATTTCTCTTGAGAGCTCATGATTGGGGCATGAATATAACATTGACTTAAGCCTCCCCCAAGCTTGAGCGATGCTTTCTCCTTCACGAGGCCTATATATATATAATTACGATCATGATGAACAAGATGCATAGGATAAAACTTCTGATGAAATTCCAATTTCAATCGTTTGTAGTTCCATGATCCCATATCATCACATAGCCTATACCATGTCAATGCGTCTCCCTCCAAAGATAAAGGGAAGACCTTCTTCTTGATAACATCATCGGGCATGCCTGCAAGCTTAAATAATCCACAAACTTCATCCACATATATTAGGTGCTCATCAAGATGTAATGTTCCATCTCCTGCCAAAGGATTAGCTAGAAGTTTTTCTATCATACCCGAAGGAATTTCAAAGGATACATTTTCATTTTCATTTTCAGTAGGTTCAGTAGGTTGAGGAGCAACTCTTTGCTCTACTGGTCGAGGTGAAGATACCCCGAACAAAGGAGTTGATACGTCTTCGTCGTATCTACTTTTCCAAACACTTTTGCCCTTGTTTTGGACTCTAACTTGCATGATTTGAATGGAACTAACCCGGACTGACGCTTTTTTCAGCAAAATTACCATGGTGTTATTTATGTGTAGAAACAAACGTTCTCGGAATGACCAGAAACTTCACGGAGCAACTTTTTGGAAAATATAAAAAATACCTGCAAAAGATGAAGGCCAGGGGGCCCACTACTTGTCCACGAGGGTGGGGGGCGCGCCCCCCTATCTCGTGGGCCCCCTGGTGCCTCTCCGACTCCAACTCCAACTCTATATATTGTGTTTCAGGGAGGAAAAAATCAGAGAGAAGAATTCATCACGTTTTACGATACAGAGCCGCTGCCAAGCCCTAAAACCTCTCGGGAGGGCTGATCTGGAGTCCGTTCGGGGCTTCGGAGAGGGGAATCCGTCGCCATCGTCATCATCAACCATCCTCCATCACCAATTTCATGATTCTCACCGCCGTGCGTGAGTAATTCCATCGTAGGCTTGCTGGACGGTGATGGGTTGGATGGGATCTATCATGTAATCAAGTTAGTTTTGTTAGGGTTTGATCCCTAGTATCCACTATGTTCTGAGATTGATGTTGCTATGACTTTGCTATGCTTAATGCTTGTCACTAGGGCCCGAGTGCCATGATTTCAGATCTGAACCTATTATGTTTTCATCAATATATTAGTGTTCTTGATCCTATATTGCAAGTCTATAGTCACCTATTATGTGTTATGATCCGTTAACCCCGAAGTGACAATAATCGGGATACTTACCGGTGATGACCGTAGTTTGAGGAGTTCATGTATTCACTATGTGATAATGCTTTGTTCCGGTACTCTATTAAAAGGAGGCCTTAATATCCCTTAGTTTCTGTAAGGATCCCGCTGCCACGGGAGGGTAGGACAAAAGATGTCATGTAAGTTCTTTTCCATAAGCACGTATGACTATGTTCGGAATACATGCCTACATTATATCAATGAACTGGAGCTAGTTCGGTGTCACCCTAGGTTATGACTGTTACATGATGAACCGCATCCGGCATAATTCTCCATCACCGATCCATTGCCTATGAGCTTTTCGTACATTGTTCTTCACTTATTTACTTTCCCGTTGTTATTGCTACCATCACTACAAAATACCAAAAACATTACTTTTACTACTGTTACCTTTTGTTACCGTTACCACTACTATCATATTACTTTGCAACTAAATACTTTGCTGCAGATACTAAGTTTCCAGGTGTGGTTGAATTGACAACTCAGCTGCTAATACTTTGCTTGAATCTGATCCTTTTCATGGCTATGAATCTGGAACTGTTCTGGCAAATCTTACTAAATTAAATGATATAGCCACCCTGTTAATTTCCATTCTAGGAGCTCACGACCTATGGTGGAGTTTCATTTATATGATGAGCATAAGGAGATGTCACTTTATGATTTTTGTCGGGTTTCTTTAGTCCCTTTTGAGGGCAAGACAGTGGAACCACATCGCGAGGATGTGGATGGGTTTATTGATACTATCACTGTAGGGGAAACAAGGGAGGTTTTCGATGCACGAATCACTAGCATACATTTTCCTGTCTTACGCTATTTTGCACTATTTTCTAGTCGTTGTTTAATTGGTCACGGAAACTGTGGAAACCTTATATCCCTGATATTATTATTTTGCTCCATGGTTTATTCGGTGATAACTCTGTTAGTATGGGTGGCATTATTGCTAAACGGTTAAGTCTGAACCGTACAAAGGGCCCCATCTTTGGAGGCATCTATGCTTCACGCCTAGCTGCACATTTTAACATACCTATTACACATTATGAGAAGGAAGAAAAAGTGTTGCCTCGTGTTTATTTAGATTATAAGAGTATGGTGGCACATGATTTCATTGTTAAGAATAGGGAAGGAGAGCTTAAATACAAATTGTTCTTTGATAAACATCATCCTGAGACTATTACCCTACTTGCTCCTTCTTTGTTTGATTTATCTGCAGGCCAGTACCTTGTTCCATTAGAGGCTATTCACGCCTACCAGAACCCTACACCAGCCATGGAGCCAGAGCCGAAACCACAAGTTGATCCTTCACGACAGTCTAATTACCAGTGGGATCCAGAGATGATTGCCAACCAGTGGCAATCGGAGTCTTCTTGTTCTTCACAGTACGATCCCAACTACTATTATGGATATCCGCCAGGCCAGCCGTGGCCATAGGCCAACTTAGGACAAAAGCCTAAGCTTGGGGGAGTACGTATTTCCCGCCGACATTACATTTATGTTCACACACTCATTGCTAGATGTCGGTGCTCATACTTTTTCATTTGTGTCATCCATGCTAGTTTATTTTCCTTTTTATGCTTTCTTCTTGTGTGTTTAATAAACCTTAAGAAAAACAAAAAAAATAGTTATAGCTTTTAGCTAGTTTTAATTTCCATGCTTGTAGTAGTAATTAAAAAGAAAACCCAAAAATATTTCTTGTTCTTCTTTTACTTGTTGGGATCTCTCCTGTGTAAATAGTTTTATTTCTTTTCTTTTCCTTGGGGGTCGATAGGAGAAGACCATGATTAAATTGTTGAAGTGGCTCTTTTATGCATTATTGTTGATCTGACAAAAGAGCCGATATTGCCTTGTCTTCTCCTGTTTATTGAATGCTTGCAGATTCCAGCTTAGTCCAATGCACGTGCACTATTATTATTATTCACACTATTCAGTCGTGCAAGCACTACTAGGGAAAGGCCTAGCAGCAGCGCGGGTTTTCGGCCTTTTAGTAGCGCGGGGGCCGGCGCTACTAATAAGGCGCTACAGCTAACGTATAGCAGTAGCGCTGGTCCACCCGCGCTACTGCTACACAAGTGTTGCAGCAGCTCTCTTAAAGGAACCTTGCTGCTGCTAATAGCTATAGCGCGCTTCCCCTGTGCGCGCTACTGCTACAACCGTGCTGCTGCTAACTTTTCTCCACTCTCTACTGCTAATTTTAGTTGTTTTTTGTTTTTTTCGGCATATTTGTTTTGTATTTGAACGGGCTTTATAGAAGAATCTTTAGCACATACAAATTTCATCATGATACACATACAAATGCCCGCGAGACCACAAATGTAATCATGCCACTCATTGTACACCCCCGGAACCTTCCCTTTGTACACGACATAGCAGTTCCATCTCGCCATCAAGAAACTAGGTACCTGTTAGAGATGCATGTTCATGAAGAGGATGTACAATCATATATATGCAACAAAATATACTAGAGAACACCGAAAAAGAAAGGGTTAGCAACTAGATGCAACATACAGTACGCAAATTAATTAACTAGAGGTACGCAGGTCATCGTACGCAAACTAACAAAGTAGCGTTACGCAAGTTCGGCAGGGATCGTGGACATCACAAAGTTGCATCGCTACAAATAGTATACAAGTTCAACCGACACATATCATCATCATCGGCATCATAAATCACTAGAAGTTCCATCCTTCCATATCATCGAGGATGGACCCTAGCTTCTTGAACGGCGTGAGGTCTAGACGTTGCATGCCTATGCGAGTTCGGACGTCAGCTCGCGATATAGGGCCGTGGTGGAACATCCCCTTCTCATCGACGACTTCTTTCATGATGATCGTCGCAATGTCGCTTTGGATGCGAAAGAAGTCATCTCTAAGTTTATAATCCGCTTCTCCATGAGATTCTAGCCACTTGTGGATATGATCATCATTTCTGCTTCTCATGCGAAGCTTTTGGTGATCCGTGTTGAACTGAATCATGAGATGGAGGATGTAGAATCCATCCTTCTTGCTTGGTTTTGGGACTTGGATGCAGGAGAAGTTAGTTTTATGCGCGAAACCCATCTTCTTGTTCCTTTGTTTCCTGATCTGCATGTGGCCACCTCTAAAGCTGAAGCCTTGGAGAGCATCATCTAGAATATTCATTATGTGGGTGTAGTCTTTTTTCTCGTAGTCTCTGGAAGGGTCAAAATACACGGCATGGGAGACTTGCGGATAAAGAACGATAAGGACGGCGCGCCCGTTGCTGCGGGGAAAAGACACCTCAAATTATTCCCCATAGAGAGAGAAGGAATGATTGAAATGTATGAAAGGGTTGTTCGAAACTGACTTACTTTCGATGATAAGGCACGAGGACAATTTCGGCATGACCTTTGCTAAAAAATGGACATATCAAGCGCCTGAAATTCACCGGAACGGAAATGAATCAACATTCCGGCGTAATTAACATAGGCAACTCGGATCGTTTACCAAAACATGACATGTCCAAAACATGACATATCCACATATCACATGTCCAGTTCAAATTTGCATATCAATTCAGCAAATTTTGAAACCTATCTAAATTCATAACTAAATAGATAACCTAATTAACATAACTAAAACCTAAGTAAATTAACCCTAGCTAGCAGAGAGAGAGGGGGGTGGTTTACAGAGGGTGCAGGGCGAGGAGGCAGGCCCGACGACGGCCGAGGTTGGGAGGGGAGGAAGCAGAGGAGGGAGGCGAGGGCCGACGGGTCGGGGGTGAGCGCCGGCGCCGGGGGCGGGCGCGCCTGGGTCGGGGGCGGCGGGGTCGGGGGCGAGCGCGCCGGGGTCGGGCGTGGCGGGGTCGAGGGCGAGCGCACCGGGGTCGGGGGCGAGTGCGCCGAGGTCGGGGGCGGGCGCGGCGGTGCGACGGGGCCGGGGAAGAGAGAGTGGGGATTTGGGGGAAAAGAGGCGGGATGAAGCAGGGAGAGGGAGACTTTTGGGTTAAGTGGACGTAGCAGTAGCGCGTTTACACGAAACGCGCTACTACTATTACGAGCAGCTATAGCGATTTTCTGTAGAAACCGCTACTGCTACCTTGACTAGCTGTAGCTCTTTTTCACTAAAGTGCTACTGCTATAACCAGTTTCCCTTTATTCTTTTCCACAGCATAATAGGAACATATATATTACATCATTGGACCCTTGCATAATAATGGCTAAGTGTGTATACAAAATAGGAACATATATATATTACATCATTGGACCCATGCATAATAATGGCTAATTAAGTGTGTATACAAAATAGGAACATATATATATATATGTTCCTATATATATATATATTACATCATTTGACCGATTCCTCGGCGCTGACGTTTTCGTTTTTGAGTCAGCTTCTTTCCCTTCTTGTTCGTCGAAGAATAATTGAGCCCCTCATTGTGACTTTGCCTTTTCCACGGAGTACGATTTTTCTTTGGTAATGTAGTATTGATTCTTCTTTTGACGTATACTTCATCATCATCGTCATCTTCCCTCATTGGGTTGCCGCACTGATCATAGTCTTCCTCGTTGGCAACTCCATCCATTCCAATGATGTTTCTTTTGCCTTTCCTCACGACAACACGACTGGGATTGCATGGGTCGGTTATGAAGAAGCATTGTGTCACGTGCTTAGCGTGTACCCATGGCTCGTTATTTGCGATAGCTTTCACGGTAGCGCTCTTGGCATCGGGTATAGTCATGGTAGTGAAAATCCGGCTTTCTCTTTCGACATTCTTAGCCCATCTGACACGGAACATCGTCGTGTTGTGCAGTCCAGAGTAGTCAAGCTCCCAGATCTCCTCGACCCTTCCATAAAATCGTTCAGTTGCGCCGTTGTCGCTGCCGGTCATGCATTCCATCGTCACCCCTGAGTTCTGATATTCATCACTGTCCATATCTTTGGCCTCCGTGTAGAACGTGTATCCGTTGATATCATATGCCTGATAGGTTACGAGGTTGGGCGAGGGGCCATGTGCTAAGGCGTATATGAGCAATCCGTCCTTAGAGCCCTCCTCCGGGGGATTAGCAATAATATGCTCTTTGAACCAATGCAGGAAAGTGGAGTTGTGCTCTCTAGTAACTTCGGCGTCCGTCCTGCATACCCCCCGGTCATGATACTTCTTTGCAATAATTTCTTTATGCAGTGCCAGGAAAGGATCTACCTCGTCTAGGTGTTGTAGCACTACCAAGTTTGCTCTGTCAAAGTCGCTGCGTCGATCTGAGTATGCCACGTGCAGTTCCCTGCGACCGTTGTAGTGACCTTCTCCTTCAAGCCTCCCATCGTGCTTGTTAACGGGCAAACCAACACTAACACCAGGCGGCTGGTCTGCGCCATATAGAAAATTCTCACAGAAAGAGATGCACTCTTGTGTCAAATAGCCCTGGACGATGCTTCCATCCGGACGGGACATGTTACGAACGAATCCTTTGATGATCCCATTCATCCTCTCAAACGGCATCATGTTGTGCAGGAATGACGGCCCCAGGTCTATTATGTCATCCACAATATGGACACACAGATGCACCATCACGTCAAAGAACGCGGGTGGGAAGTACATCTCAAGCTCATTCAGTATCACAACGATCTCTTCCTGTAGCCTTCGGAGCTGCTTCACACTGATCGACTTTCAAGAGATGACGTCGAAAAAGTTGTAGAGACCAATAAGCGTGTCACGGACGTGCTTGTCCATTATCCCTCTAAGGGCAACAGGTAATATCTGCGTCATCATCACATGACAGTCATGAGACTTCATCCCGCTGAACCTTTTCTTGTCCGTGTCTAGATATCTACTTATCTTGCCACAGTAACCGGAACTAACTTTGACTCCGGTAAGGCACTTAAAGAATTGATTGATCTCAGCCTGACTTAAGGTGAAGCAAGAAGGGGGGCAATAATCCTCATTCTTTATTTTCTTGCCCTTCTTCTCCCGTGCCTCTGTCTCCGTCTCTGTCTCGTCTGACATTTTACGGGGCGGCATGTGCAGATCTTCCCTGATTTTCAAATCTTGCAAGTATTTTCTTTCCTTCGGCCCATCCTTGGTCTTATCCGGCATGTTCATCAGTGTTGCGAGCAAGCTCTCAAGGACATTCTTACAGATATGCATTTGATCAAGGCAATGAGGTGTATCGAGTTTGTGCCAGTACTCCAAGTCCCAGAACACAGACCTCGTCTTCCATACCTTCAGCAGCGGCTCCGGCGCCTTTCTCATCATCTTTCCCGGTGCGGGGCACTCCTTCCAGTTTTTCAACAGCTCATCGATTTCGGCACCGCTCCGCTTACGTGGAGGTCCTCGATGCTCAGCGTGACCATTGAATAGATCTCCATGGTTTCTCCATGGGTCGTCCTGTTCGAGCCATCTTCGATGCCCCATGTACACGATTTTCCCAGACCCGCCATCTTTCCTTGACGTTAGCTGCTGAGACGTCGTATCATCCATGCACCGCGTGCATCCGCAATATCCATGGCACACCTGGCCTGCCACATATCCGTAACCAAGATAGTCGTGCACTGTCGTGATCAGCGCGGCTCTCATGTTGAAATACTCGCCTTTGCTGGCGTCCCATGTCTTGGCCGGTGTTTTCCATAACGTGTCTAACTCCTCCTGAAGTAGCCCTAGATACAAATTAATATTATTTCCTGGTTGTTTCGGCCCTTGAATAAGCATGCTCATGTGAATGTACTTCAATTTCATGCACAACCAGGGGGGAGGTTGTAAATCCATACAAACACGGGCCATGTGCTATGGTTGGTGCTCTGGTTGCCAAATGGATTCATGCCATCGGTACACGCGCCGAGCATGATGTTCCTTGCATCACATTCAAAATATTGATAGAAGCTGTTCAACGCTCTCCACTGCTTCCATCCTTGATGTGTCTCAGCTTCGGATCATCTCCATCGTCGGGCTTCTTCCTCTCCGCGTGCCAGCGCATTAGCTTTGCTTCCTTGAGATCTACAAAATACCTCTAGAGACGGGGAGTGATCGGTAAGTACCATACCACTTTCTGGGGACATTTCTTCCCGACCTTCTTGTATCAAGAAGCATTGCACACCGGACAACTTGTTTTTTCCGTGTGCTCCTTCCGATAAATTATGCAATCGTTGATGCATGCATGGTATCTAATGTGTGGCAGATCAAGAGGGCACACGATCTTCTTGGCCTCATCAACACTACTAGGACATAGATTACCCTCGGGAAGAACATCCTTTAGGTACTTGAGATGCTCATCGAGGCTAGTGTCGGTCCATTTGTTTTTAGCCTTCGTCTTCAGGAGTTGGAGCATGAAACTCAAGCGGGTCACCTCAGGATTGCAACCATCATACAATGGAGTGTTCGAGTCTACCACCAGTTGCTCCAGCTTAGCCTCCTCTCTAGAAGCAGCTCTCTCAGTACTCGTCTCCTTGCGAAGCAATGCTTGAACATGAGGGTCCCGCACAATTGAACTTAGTACCGACGAACTCTGCTGCGTGGAGTCCATGTCGTTCTCTCGGCCGCCATGTACGGCCCCTTCTCCGCCGCCATGTCCGGCCTCTTCCCCGCCGCCATTATAGATCATCTCTTCGTCTTTCCCCGTGTCATCATTGCCTGCCCCGTCGGCATCCTCAGCATCGTCATCCTCATCTTTAGTTATCCACCGAGTATAGCCATCCATGAAACCAGTCATGAGCAGGTGCGCTTCGACACGACCATCGACATGGGGGTCAAGCCAAACTATTCCTTTGCATTTTCGACACGGACATAAAACCTCTGTCAGGTTATTTTCCTTCATGTCCTGCACCGCCGACCGCAACCACTTGTCCACCATCGTTCCACTGACCATCGTCAACTCTGCACGGTAATAATAAACAAATTGATTATAAAAATGCGTGCATTCATCAAAGTCATACAAAAATTCAGCATGACCTTCCTTAAAAATAGGACATATATAGATCTAGAGTTTTCTCGGAATTCGCCAAAACGGAAATAAATCGACATTTAGGCAAAACATAGGCAACTCAAATGCACAATTTGGCGCCAACTCATGCCACACACACAATTTCCATAAAAATATCACACACACATGCATAAACATATTTCCATTTTACAAAAGCATGAAATATTAATCACACCTCTATCTCGAGATCGAGCACACGGTGGAGATGATGATGTAGGGAGGTCAAAAGTGCACAAAGCTCTTCTTGACAAAGAAAGATCTAGTTAGGGGGCAAATAGGTCACTTAACTAAATGCTACATCTACCTAGCTAGCTAATTTGGGAGGAGACAACTTCAACTAGTGGAGGGGGGAGGAAAAAGAGAAAGGAGATGAATTAATGGAGGTGGTGTAGATATAGCTAGGAGTAATGAAGAGAGAGAAAGGTAGGTAGAAGAGGGAGAGTAATGGGGGAGAAGTATTGAGGAAGAAGAAGAGTGAGAGAGGGAGGATGTGGGAGGTAGGGGAAAGGGAGGAGAGGAGATGGGGAGGGGGAGGTGGAAAAGGTGGTGGGTGCTGCGTCTTAGCAGTAGCGCGGGAGAGAAAGCGCGCTGCTGCTAAGAGCGTAGCAACAGCGCGCTTTCCTGTCACGCGCTACTGCTAAACGGGCCAACCCTGTGCACAATTTCAAAATTAGCAGCAGCGAGGTGACAAAAAAGCGCGCTGCTACTATGGCATTAGCAGCAGCGGGCTCCCTGGCTCCGCGCTACTGGTAAACTTATGTTGTTGTGTACTATCGATGGATTTTTGTAGCAGCGCGGTTTAAGCGTCACGCGCTACTGCTAAGTTTGCACCAGTAGCGAGCTTTCCGTAGCCGCACTGCTACTACTTAGCAGCAACGCTTGTTTTTATGTCGCACTGCTGCTAAGATTCTGGGTATAAGGTTTTCCCTAGTAGTGAAGTGAAAGGCAATTATGACGATATATGATGGACTAACTGAGATGAGAAAAGCTGGTATGAACTCGACCTCTTTTGTTTTTGTAAATATGATTAGTTCATTGTTCCTGATTCAGCCTATTATGAATAAACATGTTTGCAATGACAACTAGAGATCATAGTTCCTTGTGCCATGCTTGATTAGCTATGAGTTATAATGGTTTACCTTGCGTGCCAACATGCTATTGAAATGGTTATGATGATGTATGATAGGGTGATATCCTCCTCTAAATGATTTAAGTGACTTGACTTGGCGCATGTTCACGCATGTAGTTGAAACGAAATCAACACAGCCTTCACGATATTTATGTTCATGGTGGATTATATCCTACTCATGCTTGCATTCAGTGTTGATTAATTTTAATGCATGTTCATGACTGTTGTCGCTCTCTAGCTGGTCGCTTCCCAGTCTTTTGCTAGCCTTCACCTGTACTAAGCGGGAATACTGCTTGTGCATCCAATCCCTTAAACCCCAAAGTTATTCCACATGAGTCCACTATACCTACCTATATACGGTATCTACCTGCCGTTCCAAGTAAATTTGTATGTGCCAAACTCTAAACCTTCAAATAAATATCCTATTTTGTATGCTCGAATAGCTCATGTATCAACTAGGGCTGTCAGTGTCTTCCATGTTAGGCGGGTTATTCTCAAGAGGAGTGGACTCCGCTCCTCACTCACGAGATAAATGGCTAGTCACCGGGATGCCCAGTCCCATGCTTTATGCAAACTAAATCAAAATAATTGCAAACAAAACTCCTCACTCACTAGGGCCCGAGTGGCATGATTTCACATCTGAACCTATTATGTTTTCATCAATATATGAGTGTTCTTGATCCTATCTTGCAAGTCTATAGTCACCTATTATGGGTTATGATCTGTTAACCCCGAAGTGACAATAATCGGGATACTTACCGGTGATGACCTGTGACGTCCCCGATTCGATCGTACACTAATCATACACGCAAACGTGTACGATCAAGATCAGGGACTCACGGGAAGATATTACAACACAACTCTACAAATAAAAATAATCATACAAGCATCATATTACAAGCCAGGGGCCTCGAAGGCTAGCACAAACTGGGATACAAATCGAAAGAGGCGCATGCCTCCTGCCTGGGATCCTCCTAATCTACTCCTGGTCGTCGTCAGCGGCCTGCACGTAGTATTAGGCACCTCGAGTGTAGTAGGAGTCGTCGTCGACGGTGTCGTCTGGCTCTTCGACTCCATCGTCTGGTCGCAGCAAATGGGTATAGAAAGGGGGAAAAGGGGGAACAAAGCAACCGTGAGTACTCATCCAAAGTACTCGCAAGCAAGGAGCTACACTACATATGTATGCATTGGTATCAAATGGAATAAGGCTATCATATGTGGACTGAACTGCAGAATGTCGGAATAAGAGGGGGATAGCTAGTCCTATCGAAGACTACGCTTCTGGCCACATCCATCTTGCAGCATGAAGAAGAGAGCAGAAGGTAAGTTCACCAAGTAACATCGCATAGCATAATCCTAACCGATGATCCTCCCCTCGTCGCCCTGTGAGAAAGCGACCACCGGTTGTATCTGGCACTTGGAAGGGTGTGTTTTATTAAGTATTCGGTTCTAGTTGTCATAAGGTCAAGGTACAACTCCAAGTCGTCCTGTTACCGAAGATCACTGCTATTCGAATAGATTAACTTCCCTGCAGGGGTGCACCACATAACCCAACACGCTCGATCCCATTTGGCGGGACACACTTTTCCTGGGTCATGCCCGACCTCGGAAGATCAACACGTCGCAGCCCTACCTAGGCACAACAGAGAGGTCAGCACGCCGGTCTAAATCCTATGGCGCAGGGGTCTGGGCCCATCGCCCATTGCACACCTGCACGTTGCGAGGGCGGTCGAAAGCAGAACTAGCCCCCTTAATACAAGAGCAGGCTTACGTTCCAATCCGGCGCGCGCCACAAAGTAACTCCTAGGTGGTCTCAACCTGCCCTGTCACTCCGCCACAAAGTAACAGTCGGGGGCCATCGGGAACCCAGGCCCACCTCTACCGGGATGGAGCCACCTGCCCCATCAGCCCCCAACTCCGAACAGTACAACAGGTAATGTAACAGTGTAAAGTATATAGTATATGCCCGTGATCACCTCCCGAAGTGATCACGGCCCAGTAGTATAGCATGGAAGATGGATAAGAGTGTAGGGCCACTGATGGAACACTAGCATCCTATACTAAGCATTAGGATTGCAGGTAAAGGTAACAACAATAGTAGCAAGGACAGGCTATGCATCAGAATAGGATTAACGGAAAGCAGTAACATGCTACACTACTCTAATGCAAGCAGTAGAAAGAGAGTAGGCGATATCTGGTGATCAAGGGGGGGCTTGCCTTGTTGCTCTGGCAAGAGAGAGGGTTCGTCAGCACCGTAGTCGAACTGGGGTCGCCGGTAGTGGTCTCGAGGTCTACCGGAAAGAAGTAACGGAGGGGAACACATGAAATGGAGGGGGAAAGTTGCGTGTTCTCTATGATAGGGATTCGTGGCGGATAAACGGGTTGCGTATCCGGATTCGTCTCGTCGTTCTGAGCAACTTTCATGTATAAAACTTTTTCATCCGAGTTACGGTTTATTTTCTATGATTTATCAAAGTTTTAATGAATTTCTAGAATTATATAAATTCGAAATAAAATGGGTAAAATGCTACGGGTACACAGAGGGTGTACCCAGAAGTTCACCTATGAGGCTGACTGGTCGGGTCCAGTTGACTAGTCAATGAACCTGCTGGGACCCACATGTCATACACTGAATGTCTAACATTATTTAAATTAACCTAATTAAGTTTAATTAGGAAGCGGGCCCGAGCTGTCAGTGACTCAGTTTATTAATTGATTAATCTTAATCTAAACTAAACGCTATAGTGTTCGAGCCCCATGTGTCAGTTAATGGGTGTAACATCCCAAATTTTCAATTTGGAATGTTATACATTAGATCATCAATGCATATCATATATTATTTGCTTTTGGTTTTGATCCTAGAAATTCTACGCAACTCAAGGACCCACGGAGAGAGTTGGGGATTTCGTTATTTTCATATTTGAGTTTTCTCAAATTTTGAGAATAGGATCATTTGATTTTAATTATTTTATCATCAATTATTTCTATTACAAAAATATGAGAGAGGGAATAAAATGACTTTCCCAAAATAAAGAAATATTGAGGATTTAATAATAAAATCAAATAAGATTTTATTTCGGAGTTTTTCGTTATTTTATTTGAATTTAGGAAAAATGCGCGTTTTTCAAAATTGCATTTAGGCCCCAAATAAATGTTCACCTTCTGCGGCTTGATTTTAGAAGCCCGGGAAATTTTATTTCGGGATTTTTGGAGTCCGTTTAGTATTTCTTTTTATTTTTCTTCTGCGCATAATTATTAAAAAAACGCACCGACCTGACTAGCCTTTATAAGCCGGCCCACCCCCAGGCCGAAACCCTAGCCCCGAGCCGCCCCAGCCCCGCCCGAGCCGCCGCTGCCTGCCGTCGCCGCCCGTCGCCGCCCGTCGCCGCCGCCTCGCCGACCCGCCGCCCGAGGTCCGCCTCGAAATCCGTGCCGCCGTTTTTTTTCGAAAAACCGTTCGATTTTTCCGTCGGTTTTTCGTTGGTTTTTTTAGTTTTGGTTTTTTTAAATAGATCGGGTTTTCTGATTTATTTATTTAGCGAGCGTTCGTCCGTTCGTTCGTTCTAGCGAATGTTCGTCGTTTTTCTTTTTCTCGGATTAAATCCGCGATTTTTCTGATCGTGATTTCTGATCCGATTTTCGTTTTAGTATAACTTTTCGCTCGTTTATCGGAATCAGGTGATTCAAGCGCCTGGAGTTTTGTCTTGAAACCCTCTATCGGTTTAACCAAGTTAAACAAGTTTTTGCTACTGTAAAAATTGCCCTAGATCCAGATTAGTAGAACGAAGTTGTTTCTTTCGCCGTTTGACTTTCGTTGCTTCGTTTGATTTGATTCTTTTTGCCAACCGGAGTTCTTAAGTTGAACCTTCTTGTTAGATCTCTTATTTGAGTTTTAATTGTGCATTACATGAGTGCTTATTGTATGCTTGTTTGTTTGTCTGTGATAGAATACCCGGAGTGCGCCGCCTGTTACTTCGAATCTCTAGGTTTCGCGGATCATCAGCAAGGCAAGTAACACTTTGATCATACCTTTCCTACTACCCAGTTTTATTGCATTAGATCAATCCTCACACATTGCATGATTAGGATCTAATTAAATTGTGGGATGGGAAGTAGTTGAGGTAGTACCTATTACCTGTTTTATTATCAAACCTTTGGGAGTTACTTCTACGTTTGCCATTATGCCATGCTATGCTAGTAGACGTGGATTGGGTGAGTGATATCCATGACAGATGTGAGTTTGTTAATTATTTGTTTATCTAAGGTGGCAACTCAAATACACATCTGGGTGGATTGAGGTACCTGGGTATTCCAGGATTGCCTATTTCTTTTTGGACCGCCACCCAGGCTCACAGGGATCATGAGATTATTCATACTAGAAACTTCCGTGTGCAGCCACAAGCCATTATGGGCTCTGGCGTAGTTGATTAAGTCATGCGAACTCTTACAGGGTAGACTAGCCGATGTAGGGGAAAGTAGGTGTAACGGTCTGTCCATCGTAAGGTGCTAGCGCTTCTGAAAGACTATGTCTCGGTCATCCGTCTTCTCAAACACCATGTAGTGCAAGAAACCAAACGGAGGCGATCGAGTCTTGTGGGGAAAAGTGCCCAAACCTCTACAGAGTGTAATAAACTAATCATGATTAGTCGTGTCCCCGGTTATGGATTTTTTGAGTATCTAGTACTTGGATTATCATGTGAATCTCAACATGTTACTCTCTAAATTAATTTTGTTGGGTTTTGTTTAATGATGATGCATAATTGGGATTGAGGATGCTGTCAACCATTCTCAATGTTTAACAACTACCATGATAGTAAATAAAATTTATTCCTTTGTAGTAGGGAAAAATTGGCTTTATGCAAAACTGTAACCATAGAGCTGTCCACCAGCCAAATATGCATATAGTATAGCTGTTTCATTCCATTACTCTCTATGTGTTACCTTGCCAGCATATTCCATGTGCTAACCCGTTTCGGGCTGCAACGTTAATGTTGTAGACTTTTCAGACGATGACTAAGGAGTTTTTAGGTCGTGGTTCTATACTCAATGATGCCATTGGAGTTGATGGACTCACTTATCTTCCAAGCCTTCCGCTGTTATCGTTATTAGATGGCCTTAAGTCATGCTTATTGTAATAAGTTCTCTTTTGAGACACTCGATGTAATAAGTGTGTGATTGCTACTCTGTTATAAATCCTCTGAGTACTGTGTGGTGTCAGCATTACTGATCCAGGGATGACACCGGAGCACAAAGATCAGACCGTCTGAGGTCTGGTCGCTACAGAGATGGTATCAGAGCACACACTGACTGTAGGACACGACCACTAAGCTAAAGACCTAGATTACTATTCACCCTCTTCTCTTCTGACCTCTCATCTTTTCTACTCTTTAGGATGGCGGATGCAAGGAACAAGTTCACGCAACCGGATGAAGATACACCCTTTGGATGTCACTTGAAGGAAGTCAGGAGATACCTGAACATAGGAGTACCCAGCTTCACCGGAACCTACAACGCCACTTTACCTGAAGAAGAGCGCTGGATGATTCAAGTTCAAGTTCCAGGAAGGACGTTCATGCCAGTCACTGAGCCCATAGAGTTTTATTTTGATGCACCAACTTGGAGTCTAGGAAAGAGCATGGCAGCTCACATCGCCATGGGACGCATTGGAGAAGTCTACCGCAATGATCTCAAGGATACTATCTACCAGATTTGTGGGCGCCGAGATGAGCACTGGGAGATGATCAGCACCAGAAAGGATAGATCAATTGCAGCTTTTATCCAGGAATTAAACCAGCACATTCGACGACAGGAGAACCAGATGTGCGCCGACATGATAGACCTGAAGAAGGCAAGGACAAGAATCAAGGAACTGGAGGAAGAACTCAAGGCTACACGTGAAGATTATGAAGAGGAAATTGAAGTACTAGTGGATAAGAATGCCGACCAAACAATGAAGATTGGAATATTTGTGGGAGGCCCTACATCAGTAGATGAAGACGAAGAACCCAAGGTGATTCGCCCGGAAGACTACATCATCATTGACGACACCGACTCGGACCCAGATGATAGCGATGATGACTATGTTGATGAAGCCGGAGCAGATATCATGGAGTCTGCAACCGAAGAATATTTCTAGTAGACCACCTCATCAGTAGTAGTAATCCACCATGTAAATATAGTAGCCCGAGCACTTTTGCGATAGTTAGATCGATTGTATGCCCTTGTTTGATTGAACAAAGTGAATTGTTTGCTTTTGCCTCATGTGCATATGGGTAGTGTTTTCTCTTTAGACCCCCTCTATTCTTACATCTCATCTTTTCTAAACCCTCAGATGCCTCCGAGACATGACCTTGGATTTACCTTTCCACCGGAGCTCACCCAGTTGATCCAGCAGCAGAACACATTGATGCAGTTGCTAGTCCAGAATCAGAATCAGGGGAACAACAACAACAACCCACCACCACCACCACCTGTTGATCACTTAGCTCGTTTTCTTAGGTTGAATCCGCCAGTGTTTTCCAGTAGCATCGAGCCGATAGCAGCAGATGATTGGCTCCGCAAGACAGCTAGAGAGTTGACCACAGCAGGATGTATGGATGCGGAGAAGGTGAAGTTTGCCGCGCATCAGCTTGAAGGACCCGCAGCATCATGGTGGGAGAATTTCACTGCCACTTTCCCTGTCGACACTGTCACATGGGACCATTTTCAGCAGGCCTTTCGTACTGCCCACATTGCAGCAGGAGCTATGGCCATGAAGAAGCGTGAGTTTCGCAACTTGCGCCAAGGAGGACGGACAGTTGGCCAATATGTGGAGGACTTTAGTAAATTAGCACGTTATGCCCCAGATGACGTTGCTACGGATGCAGCTAAGCAGGAGAAGTTTCTGGAAGGACTGAATGATGAGTTGAGCATGCAGTTGATGGTAGCAACCTTCAACAACTACCAGGAGTTGGTAGACCGTGCTCTTATGATTGAAGGCAAGCAGCAGCAAATTGAGAATCGCAAGAGGAAGTATGGACAAGGGAAGTACAATTCAGGAGCTCAGCAGAAGCCATGTTTTACCCATAGACCGGGAGGACATTTTCAGCATACCCATGGAGGAGGTAGCTCGCACAATCACAATGGCACCAAGAATGGTAATGGGAATGGAGGAAGCAATGGCCAGAATCGCACCAACCCACCAACCCCAGCCAAGAAGGACCTGAGCCAAGTCACTTGCTTTAAGTGTCAGAAGACCGAACATTATGCCAATGAATTTCCTGAAGGCCAGAAAGGCAATGGAAGTTCTGGGAAGAAGCCGAACCCTTTTAATAGGGGACAGGTGAACCACGTTAACGTGGAGGAGGTTGAAGAGCAGCCGGATGCTGTAATCGGTAAGTTTTTTGTTAAGTCATTTACTGCACTCGTTCTTTTTGATACTGGTGCATCGCATTCATACATATCAAGGGGATTTGTGGATAAGTATAACCTGCCCACTAAGGTTCTTAGAACACCTATGCTAGTAAGCTCACCGGGAGCGGAGTATATGGCCAGTCAAGGATGTTTTCAAGTGCCATCGAGTATAGGTAGGCATGTGTTTCCCTCGGATTTAATCATTTTGGAATCACAAGGATTGGATGTAATTCTGGGTATGGATTGGCTGTCTATGTATGTAGGAAACATCGATTGCGCTTGTAAGTCAATTTTGCTTACCACCCCAGAAGGAAGAAGGATCAAGTATGTATCCCAACATGTGCCATAAGGGACTCAAGTAAATTATTTAACAGGAGTTGTGCAGGAGGAAGTACGAGTGGTAAGGGATTTCCCTGAAGTATTTCCAGAAGAGTTGCCAGGCATGCCACCGGATAGAGATATTGAGTTTTTGATTGAGCTTTTGCCAGGCACAGGGCCAATATCTAAGAGACCGTATAGGATGCATGCAAAGGATTTGGTGGAAATTAAGAAGCAAATTAAAGAGTTACTGGATAAGGGATATATTCGCCCAAGTTCTTTGCCTTGGGGATCGCCAGTACTTCTAGTGGAGAAGAAGGATGGATCGTTAAGGATGGTTGTGGATTATCGAGGATTGAATGAAGTAACGATCAAGAACAAGTAACCACTACCAATGATCAATGATCTGTTTGATCGATTGCAAGGAGCTAAGGTATTTTCCAAGATTGATCTGCGATCAGGATACCACCAGTTGAATATTCGAGAACAGGATATTCCTAAGACAGCTTTTACCACCAGGTATGGGCTGTACGAGTATACCGTTATGTCATTTGGTCTGACTAACGCACCTGCATATTTTATGAACATGATGAACAAAGTGTTTATGGAGTTCTTGGAGAAGTTCGTCATGGTGTTCATTGATGATATCCTGGTTTACTTGAAAAATGAAGAGGAGCATAAGGAGCATTTGTGTTTCGTACTTGGTACTAGTAGAAAACAGGGCTTTGGTCCAGGCTGGGTCAGCCCATTAGTCCCGGTTCACTCCAGAACCGGGACCAATGTGGGCATTGGTCCCGGTTCGTGAGCCCAGGGGGCCGGCCGGGACACGTGGGCCATTGGTCCCGGTTCATCTGGACCTTTTGGTCCCGGTTGGTGGGATGAACCGGGACCAATGGGCCTCGCTCCTGGCCCACCACCATTGGTCCCGATTGGTGGCTTGAACCGGGACCAAAGGCTCCCCTTTAGTCCCGGCTCATGTCACCAACCGGGACCAATGAGGTGCCTATATATACCCCTCGCTCGCGAGCAGAGCACCCCAGTGCTCTGTTTTTCTCTGGCCGAGGGGGAGAGGGCTTGGTGGTGCTCTAGATCACCTCCTATGCACACAAGGTGTTCGACGGAATGCCCGAGCCACACTACTTAAGCTTTCTCCTCTCCAAGCTCGACCTCCAAGCTCCATTTTCCATAATATTTGTCTAGGTTTAACGGTCCGTCATGCCCCGTCCCCGTCTTCACCGCCGTCGATCACCCGCGCCGAGCTCATCGCCGGCACCACCGTGGTGAGCCTCTTGTTTTATCTTCTTTCTGAAAGGAAAAATATTCTTACTTGTATGTTTACATAGATACTTGTATTATTTTCTTACTTTTATTATTGCATCTTATATAGTGCGATGGTTTTGGTATCCGCCCCCGTCGGCCCTCGTCTTGTCTATGATTCGGATGTGGTATATATATTATCTTTATAACTATTGGTTCATTTATTGTTTATGAAAATTATGCCGACCAACGTGACATAGATTTATTTATGTAGGATGTATGTGAATCGGAAATGCCAACCGACCCTATTGTCGAGAGGTTAAATTTAGTTGAAGAAGAAAACAATTTGTTGAAGGAAAAAATAAAAAAAATTGAGGAGGAGAAGATGATATTGGAGTTGCATGTTGCGGATGTCGTCGATGATCACAAGATCAAGATGGATGCAATGCGCTTGAAGATTAGAAAGATTAGAAAATATGCCATTCATACTGAGGCTTGGTATCATTATGCCGTTGGATCAATTGTTACCTTGGTTGCGATTATGATCGCATTTGTTTTCGCATTGAAATGTTTTACATAGTTTCAATGTATGGTTTAATTAATTAGATGCTCTGGAGAGCTATATGTTGTTAGATGAGAACTATGTATGCACTTTGGTTTTAATGTGATGATGAACTTCTATTAATTTGGACACTTAATTATATATAATGCACGCAGATGAACCGACAATGGATGTACGGTGACAGACACACCCGCAAGTACATTAAGGGCGTGCATGAGTTTCTCGATGCGGCTGAGGCAAACAAGCAGAATGGTTTTATGTGTTGTCCATGCACTGAATGTGGGAATACGAGGTCTTACTCTAACCAGAAAATCCTTCACTCCCATCTGCTTTACAAGGGTTTCATGCCACACTATAATGTTTGGATGAGGCACAGAGAAATAGGGGTTCTGATGGAAGACGGCGAAGAAGAAGAGTATGATGACAACTATGTGCCCCCTGAATACGGTGATGCTGCAACGGGGGGAGCTGGTGAAGATCAAGAGGAACCAGACGATGTGCCCAATGATGCTACAACGGGTGAAGCTGCTGAAGATCAAGAGGAACCAGACGATGTGCCCGATGATGATGATCTCCGCCAGGTCATTGTTGATGCAAGGACGCAATGCGAAAGTCAAAAGGAGAAGCTGAAGTTTGATCGCATGTTAGAGGATCACAAAAAAGGGTTATACCCCAATTGCGAAGATGGCAACACAAAGCTCGGTACCTTACTGGAATTGCTGCAGTGGAAGGCAGAGAATGCTGTGGCTGACAAAGGATTTGATAAGCTACTGAAAATATTGAAGAAGAAGCTTCCAAAGGATAACAAATTGCCCGACAGTACATACGAAGCAAAGAAGGTCGTATACCCTCTAGGATTGGAGATGGAGAAGATACATGCATGCCCTAATGACTGCATCCTATACCGCGGTGCATACAAGGATCTGAACGCATGCCCGGTATGCGGTGCATTGCGGTATAAGATCAGACGAGATGGCCCTAGTGATGTTGACGGCGAGCCCCCCAGGAAGAGGGTTCCTGTGAAGGGGATGTGGTATGCTCCTATAATACCACGGTTGAAACGTCTGTTCAGAAACGAAGAGCATGCAAAGTTGATGCGATGGCACAGTGAGAACCAAAAGAAAGATGGGAAGTTGAGAGCACCCGCTGACGGGTCGCAGTGGAGAAAAATCGAGAGAAAGTACTGGGATGAGTTTGCAAAGGACCCAAGGAATGTATGGTTTGCTTTAAGCGCGGATGGCATTAATCCTTTCGGGGAGCAGACCAGCAATCACAGCACCTGGCCCATGACTCTATGTATGTATAACCTTCCTCCTTGGATGTGCATGAAGCGGAAGTTCATTATGATGCCAGTTCTCATCCAAGGCCCTAAGCAACCCGGCAACGAAATTGATGTGTACCTAAGGCCATTAGTTGAAGAACTTTTACAGCTTTGGAATGGAAACGGTGTACGTACGTGGGATGAGCACAGACAGGAGGAATTTAACCTTAAGGCGTTGCTGTTCGTGACCATCAACGATTGGCCCGCTCTCAGTAACCTTTCAGGACAGACAAACAAAGGATACCACGCATGCATGCACTGTTTAGATGACACTGAAAGTATATACCTGGAGAAATGCAGGAAGAATGTGTACCTGGGCCATCGTTGATTTCTTCCGACCAACATTCAATGTCGAAAGAAAGGCAAGCATTTCAAAGGCGAGGCAGATCACCGGAAGAAGCCCGCCATGCGCACCAGTGATCACGTGCTTGCTATGGTCAATGATTTACACTACGTAATCTTTGGAAAGGGTCCCGGTGGACTAGCTGTTCCGAATGACGCTGAGGGACACGCACCCATGTGGAAGAAGAAATCTATATTTTGGGACCTACCCTACTGGAAAGACCTAGAGGTCCGCTCCTCAATCGACATGATGCACGTGACGAAGAACCTTTGCGTGAACCTGCTAGGCTTCTTGGGCGTGTATGGGAAGACAAAAGATACACCTGAGGCACGGGAGGACCTGCAACGTTTGCACGAAAAAGACGGCATGCCTCCGAAGCAGTATAAAGGTCCTGCCAGCTATGCTCTTACAAAAGAAGAGAAAGAAATCTTCTTTGAATGCCTGCTCAGTATGAAGGTCACGAATGGCTTCTCGTCGAATATAAAGGGAATAATAAATATGCCAGAGAAAAGTTTCAGAACCTAAAGTCTCATGACTGCCACGTGATTATGACGCAACTGCTTCCGGTTGCATTGAGGGGGCTTCTAGCGGAAAACGTCCGATTAGCCATTGTGAAGCTATGTGCATTCCTCAATGCAATCTCTCAGAAGGTGATCGATCCAGAAATCGTACCAAGGCTAAGGAGTGATGTGGTGCAATGTCTTGTCAGTTTCGAGCTGGTGTTCCCACCATCCTTCTTCAATATCATGACGCACGTCCTAGTTCATCTAGTCGACGAGATTGTCATCCTGGGGCCCGTATTTCTACACAATATGTTCCCCTTTGAGAGGTTCATGGGAGTCCTAAAGAAATATGTCCGTAACCGCGCTAGGCAAGAAGGAAGCATCTCCATGGGCCATCAAACAGAGTTTGTTATCGGGTTTTGTGTTGAGTTCATTCCTGGCCTTAAGAAGATAGGTCTCCCTAAATCGCGGTATGAGGGGAGACTGACTGGAAAAGGCACTCTTGGAAGAGACTCAATAATATGCAGAGACGGATATTCTTGGTCTCAAGCAAACTACACAGTTCTACAGAACTCTACCTTGGTGACCCCGTATGTCGATGAACACAAGAACAGTATGCGCTCCAAACACCCGGAGCAGTGCGACGACTGGATTACATGTGAACACATCAGGACTTTCAGCAGTTGGTTGGAAACACGTATCAGAGGTGACAACACTGTTTGTGATGAGTTGTACTTGTTGTCCAGGGGACCATCTTTGACTGTATTGACTTACAAAGGATACGAGATAAATGGGAATACATTTTACACGATCGCCCAAGATCAAAAGAGCACCAACCAAAACAGCGGTGCCCGCTTTGATGCAACAACCGAGAGCGGAAAGGACACATATTATGGTTACATAGTGGACATATGGGAACTTGACTATGGACCTGATTTTAAGGTCCCTTTGTTTAAGTGCAAATGGGTCAATCTGTTAGGCGGCAGGGTACAAGTAGACCCACAGTACGGAATGACAACAGTGGATCTGAAAAATCTTGGGTACACTGACGAACCGTTCGTCCTAGCCAATGATGTGGCACAGGTTATCTATGTGAAGGACATGTCTACCAAACCAAGAAAAAGAAAAGATAAGGAAGCGAATACATCATACGATGAGCCAAAGGGCCACATAGTTCTTTCAGGAAAAAGGGACATCCTGGGAGTGGACGGCAAGACAGACATGTCTGAAGATTATGTAAAGTTTCATGAAATTCCTCCCTTCAATGTCAAGGCTGACCCAAGAATCCTGATAAACAATGAAGATTATCCATGGTTACGGCGCAATAAGCAAATGACACAAGCGAAGAAAAAGTGAAGACTTTCTCCTGCAAATATTATGATGATACCATGCCAACTTTGTAACACACGAACATGCTACCATTGTCCGTTTTGTACATGCACATGCTATGTGGGTGAAATTATGATACCATGGCAACTTTCAACTTTTTCAGAGTTCATTTGAAATGCTTTCATGTCTTATGGTTCGGCCCTCGTAATACCATGACCATTAGTCCCTGGCCCATGCCAACTTTCAACTTTCTAAAACTAATGGCACTAACAGAAAGTTTATAATTTTGCTCCTCGCCCCTGGCCCATGACCATTAGTCCCGGTTTGTGCCACAAACTGGGACTAAAGGGTTGGTCCTCATTGCGGGCAGAGTTTAGTCCCACCTCGCCAACCGAAGGGGGCTCACACCAGTTTATAAGCCCTTCCCTCTCTGCCTTGTTGAGCTCCTCTCAAAGTGAAAATAGATGCCCTAATAGAGAAAAGTTTAACCTAAATTCATAGTGAATTTCTCTAAAATTCATAGAAATTTACTGGGAATTTAGGTTGAATTTTCTCTATAAGCGCATCTATTCTCATTTTTTTAGTAAGTTACTCACAAATTCGTGATTCAAACAATTTTCAAAGAATTCGAATTTTAACTATTCAAATCTGAAAACTAATGGCACTAACAGAAAGTTTATAATTTTTCTAAAACTAATGGCACTAACAGAAAGTTTATAATTTTGCTAACCTAAAAGCAAATAGAATTAAAAATTAAAGCAAAAAACAAAATAAAATAAATAATGCAAAAAACAAATCAAAAAAACAGGAAAAAACTATTTTTATAGTAAAGTTAATCACAAAATAAAATAAATAAAGCAACAAAGAAAACAAAAAACTAAAAAAGTGTTTTCAAATTTGAAAACTAATGGCACTAACAAAAAGTTTATAATTTTTCTAAAACTAAAAGCAAAAAGAATAAAAAAATAAAGCAAAAAACAAAAGAAAATAAATAATGCAGAAAACAAAACAAAAAAACTGGAAAAAAATAGCAACAATAAGTATTTTGTTGTAAGTAGAAACAAAATAAAATAAATAAAGCAACAAAGAAAACAAAAAAAGTGTTTTCAAATTTGAAAACTAATGGCATTAACAAAAAGTTTATAATTTTTCTAAAACTAAAAGGATAAAGAATTAAAAAATAAAGCAACAAAACAAAAGAAAATAAATAAAGCAACAAAAAAACAAAAAAATGCCACCTACTGGGCCCCCACGGCCTGAATATGACTAGAAACCCATCCAAGGGCCAGGATTCAGGCCCGCAGGAAGCCCAGTATGCCCACAGGCATTGCAGTGACAATTAGGCCCGTAAGCCTGTAATGGAGAGGAGCTCGAGAGGGGTGCGGTAGTGGGGCTTATAAACCACTGCGCACCCCTCTCAACTAACGAGGTGGGACTAAACTTTCGACGCAGCAGCCGCACAAGGCCTTTTGTCCCGGTTGGTGCCACCAACCGAGACCAAAGGCCACCGCTTCCCGCCCTTTGGGCTGCTGAAAAGAGGCCTATGGTCTCGATTGGTGGCACCAACCGGGACTAATGCCCACCTTTAGTCCCGGTTGCTGCTACGACCCGGGACTAAAGGCTCTGCTATATAAGTCCACACTTTGGAAATTTTCGCCAACTGCTCCATTCCCCATCGCCGACGCCGCCAGGCTGCTCGTCCTCCTCGTCGCCGTCGCCGCGCCCTGCCCCATCCCCGCGTGCTTGCCGTCGCTGCGCCCTACCCCGTCGCCGTCGTCGTGCCTTGTCGCCGTCCTCGTCGTCGTGCCCTCCTGCCCGTCGCCGGCCGCCCTGCCCCGAGCTCGCTGTCGTCCGCCCTGCCCCGAGCCCCGCCTCCTTGTCCCCATCGCTGTGTGCCGCCCCGAGCCCGCGGCCGTCCCCGTCGCCGTGTGCCACCCCGAGCCCGTCGTCCCCGTCACCGCGTGCCGCCCCGCGCACGCCGTCCCCGTCACCGGCATCCCCGAGCCCGCCATCCTCCTTCCCGTCGCTGGCCTCCTCTCCCCGTCGCCGCCCGCCCCCCGTGAGCTCCCCCCTTTCCCATCCCCGTCGCCGACGACGCCACCCATTGCCGCCGCTGCTCTCTGTTTATGGATATGGCTATATATGCATGTATTTTCTCTATGTATATATGTTCATATATGCAAAAGTTACATTTTTAGAAAATCATCTATATATGTTCAGAAAAGATCTATATGAATGTGGCTATATGTATGTTCATGGAAAATAATTTTGCTCGATGATCTTTTTGTTCACGATGTACATATAATTTTTTTCATGTATGTATAAATGTCGATATGAATTGTACCTATGATGTTTTTTTATTCATAGATGAATATGTATATGGCTATGTATGTGTATGTGGCTATGTGAATATGCAAAGAAGAGGAGATGGAGAAGATGATATATTTTCTTATTCGTGGGTGTGTCGAGAGGGTCATCGATAACTTTAGTGAATTTTAGGTTATTTTCATTTTAGGTCATTTTAGGTCGTGGGTGTGTCGAGAGGGCGGCCAAGGGGTCGAGGGTCGTCGAACATGAGAGGGGGGATGATAGATGATGATGAGGGGGGGAGGGGGGACGTCGGACATTTATGAGAGAGGCGGGGAAGAAGGGGAAGAAGAGGGAGAAGAAGAGGGGGTCGAGAGGGGGTCTAGGCTCGCCGAGGGGTCGAGGGTCGTCGAACATGAGAGGAAGAAGAGGATAAAAAAGAAGAGGAAGTTGAAAAAAAAGAGGAGAAGAAAGAATAGAGGAGAAGATCTCCTCTATTCTTTCTTCTCCTCTTTTTTTCTTCTTCTTCATCTTTTTTTCATCGGGGACGAGGGTCGTCGAGGGTCGCCGAGCAGTAGAGGAAGAAGAGGATAAAAAAGAAGAGGAAGAAAAAAAGAGAGGGGTCGACGGTCGCCTAGGGGTCGAGGGTCGAGAGGGGGTCTAGGGTCGCCGAGAGGGGAGAGGAAGAAGAGGAGAAATAAATAAGAAGAAGAAAAAAGAAGGAAAAGAAGAGGAGAAGAAGAAAGGAATAGTGGAGAAGAAGAGAAAATACAATATTCTATTTTCTCTTCTTCTCCACTATTCCTTTCTTCTTCTCCTCTTTTTTTTCTTATTTTTTTTCTTCGATCTTCTCCTCTAGCTATTCCTTTCTTCGAGGGTTCTATAGGGTCGAGGGATCGAGGGTTGAGGGTTCCAGGGTCGTCTAGGGGTCGAGGATTCCAGGGTCGTCGAGGGTTCGAGGGGTCGAGGATCACCGAGGGGTCGAGAGAGGTTTCCTAGTGTCAAAGTATTGAAGAAATCCATGGCTTCATCATTAGCCGGAAGTAACCAGGGCATGGCGAAGTCCTCCAAAGTTATTTTGGAATGGTGTCCCGGATAGGATAATTTGCCTTTTTGTATGAATTTCAGCAAAGGCCTTCCAAATAACGATATTTGGAAGGTTCTTGCTGAACTTTGTACCAAAAAGCGAATTATCTTATCTGGGACTCCGTTCCAAAATAACTTTGGAGAGCTTCGTACCATCATGCACCTGTTACTTTCGCCTAATGATGAAGACATGGTTTTGTTGAATCCTTTGACACTAGGCAACCTCCCGACCCCTCGGCGATCCTCTCGAACATGAGAGGAAGAAGAGGATAAAAAAGAAGAGGAAGAAGAAAAAAAAGAGGAGAAGAAAGAATAGAGGAGGAGGAGAAGAAAGAATAGGGGAGAAGATCTCCTCTATTCTTTCTTCTCCTCTTTTTTTTCTTCTTCCTCTCTTTTTTTATCCTTGAAGCATTGTCGAGGCCACCCCAAACCCTAGAGAAGCAGCGTTGAGGCCACTAATTAATATTAGTTCTACGTTTTGGCCACTAATATATCCATCTGTCATGTTTGAAAAATAATTGCCATGTTGTCAATATTTGTAGAAACTATGGACACCGCCCGAGACGAAGTACAAGAAGAGTTGTTGGGGGACATAATCGCACGAGGAAGTGATGCCATCTGCTCGTTGTTTCTCAACGAGACCGATGGTCTGGAAGCAGCTGATTATGATGGCTCCGGTGACCTAATGCCGGTGCAAGAAGGAGACCGTGAGGACGGCTCCGGTGACCCAATGCCGGTGCAAGACGGAGACCGTGATGACATCTCCGGTGACCGAACCGAGTCCAGCCAGGTATATATATTAGTTAAGCTTCTGCTGACTAGCTAATTGATGCATTCATTGTTCCGGTATGTACACATATTAATTAAGTCTTCGTTCTTTTTTCTACCCCTCCAGATCGAGCACAACTTCGGTAAAGAGACGAGGCCCGAAGAAAAAGTTCAGCTCGGATGAAAAGTTTGAGATCATAGCAATCGCGCCCGACGGCCAACCGATTGAACCCCTCCGGACAAAGAGCGCATTTGTTGCTCAGTGCGGGGTTTTGGTTAGGGACAAGATCCCGATCAGCATCCAGCAATGGTTTAAGCCGGCTACAGAAGACCCTGAGGTGTCTTATGTCAATGATATGCAGAAAAATGATATTGGACTGAGCTGAAGTCAAATTTCACCCTACCGCTAGAGGATAATCCAGAGAAGCCAGTTAAAGAGCAATTAATCAAGTCTTTTGCTCTTAAGAGGATGGCAGAACTATTCAGGAGGTGGAAGAAAGAGCTGAATAAGTTTGTCGAAAATAATGAGACACCAGAATTCAAGGGCAGATATGAGAAGATCATAGATCACTGGCCCACATTTGTGGCCCACAAGACATCAGAAAAGAGTAAGAAGATGTCGGCGACAAACAAGCAAAATGCAGTGAAGAAGAAGCATCACCATCGCACGGGGTCAGGTGGCTACCTCGTAGCCCGGCCTAAGTGGGCCAAGACTGAGAATGATTTGGTTGATAAAGGGATCGAACCAGAGACAATTAACTGGCCAGACCATTGCCGGACTTGGTTCTTCGGGGCTGGCGGAACCTTGGACCCTGTAACAGGGAAGTGCATTTGGACGAACGATCAAATGGACATACCAGTTAGGTAGCTTCAACACTATATCAAAGCAGCGCAGCAAGGGACGTTCTTTCCAGACAGAGAGAACGACGAGCTCACAATGGCCCTCGGGAATCCTGAGCACCCTGGACGGACATGAGGCACGCCAGGCTCCATTCCGTGGAAGGTTGGGTTTCCGGACGCAGGCGGTTACAAATCCCATGAGAGGAGGAAAAAAGTGCAGAAGACCCAAATGCAGGCGTTGCAAGGAAGGGTACAAGCGAAAGAGGAACGAGAAGCAAATCGCAGCAAACGTACTACCGAAGCTTCCCCCGAAGCTACCCCGCCATCTCAGCGGAGAAGCAGCGTGGCTTCCACCGAGCTGCTTCAGCCGGAGCATGCCTTGACGGCTCCTGCCAGCTATCCCGTTGATGCTATCACGGAGTCTCAAAATTGCGACCTTATGACACAATGGATGAATTTGAAGGTCAAGGCGGCTGTTGGCTCTATTTATCCTACTGAACGCGGTGCAACTTTTCACTGCCGGCCGATTCCAGAAGGATATGCTAGGGTGATGGTGGATGAAATAACGGAGGGATTTGAGGACCTCCAGCTTGACCACCCTATCGGTGAAGGGGAGACTAGGTCTGCTCTGAAGACTCCATGCCTATGGCGGAAGGAGCTCATCAACCTTCTGAACTGGACGCCTCCGCCTCCTCCTCCTCCTCCGGCAAGTCAGGGCACTCTGCCTCCTCCACCGCCTCCTCCTCCGGCGAGTCAGGGCACTCCGCCTCCTCCACCGCCTCCTCCTCCGGCGAGTGACGATCAGGGCACTCGACCGGCTCCTTCTCCAGTGCGTGGCGGCACTTCGCCTCCTTCTCCGCCTGCGCCGACGCGCCCGAGCAGCCAGCCTCCTCCTTCTCCGCCTCGTCAGCAAGGGCGGAAGAGACCTGCCGCCACTCCGGCTGCTCCGGCGCGTCGTAGTCCTTCTCCTCCGCCTCGTAAGCAAGTAAAGAAGACAACTGCTCTGTCTGCTCGGCCGGCGTCTAGCAGTACAGCCAGAGGCGGGAGGATATACAGATTCGGTCCTTCTCTGAAGACTCCAGAGAAGTTAACATACGAGAGGACCCCGGAGGAGAACGCCGAGATTGCACGAACCGAAGTGGATGACTGGTTTCAAGGGTTGAAAGCAAAGAGACATCCACTTCTGGAGAAGGTAGATCTGGTGAAAGCGAAGTGGACTCTGGCTGCCCTGACAAAACCACCCAAGTCTCCGTTGAAAGGAAACTATGAGCGCATTATTGGAAAGGAATTTGCCGAAGCGGAGCGGTCAGGAAGTACTGTCAGTGATCAAAGGCTGAAAGAACGACGAGCTGGGAAACAAATTGCCCAGCTCGGCAAACAAGCGAAGCAATCGTGCCCCCCGCTCAAGGTGCCTAGCCACAACGTCGCTAATGATCCGAGGATGGTGCCCAGTTATAGCAATCTTGCAGATTACCTGCCCGACGATGTACATTATGAACCCATGGAGGTGCAGATACAAAGATACGAGTACGGGAAGCCTCTCGTCAAAGATAAAAGATCTCTATCAACGATGATGCGAAGATTGCATGATTGGTACATGAAAATCTGCAGAGACTCTGGGGGGAGGAGTACTTTGTATGTGAAAGTTAAAAAGGAGCATGACCTCGTTGGAATTGAACTGTTGCCTGTTCCATTTGAGGAGTTCTATCAGTTTTTCAATCAATTGGCCCTCGATAAAACAATGGTCGCCTACTACTGTCTGTAAGTAGTACTACTTCTGTCATTAAGTCTCTCTATATAGCTCAGCTCTTTCATTGCATGTATTTATAATCATCCTCACTATATTATGCAGACTGAAGATCGCCGAATTGAAGAAAAGACAAGTCGGTGATATTGGGTTCATTAACACATATCTCATAGATGCAACTCAGGTTAAATTTCATGCCGCAGCTATCGAGGCCAACTTGCTACGATCGTTGGTAATAAATGAAAACAAAGATATAGTACTCTTTCCTTACAACTTCAAGTGAGTGTTACTGTCTTGTGCGTATTCGGTTTCCCTTATATATTAGTCAAGGTTATAGTAATGTAATTGATGAGTTATGCATGCGTGTGCAGTTTCCACTATATTCTCCTAGAGATTAAGCTTGAGCAGGGACTAGTAACCGTCTTAGACTCAAGACGAAAAGATCCCCAAGACTATGCAGACATGACTCAAATACTCGAGAAGTAAGTTAAATCGATCATTATCCACCATATCAGCAACTTTGTTCATTTCCTGATATATCAAGTAATTGTTTTCTTTGTCCGGCAGGGTTTGGAGAAAATTCACCAGAAAAGCTCCGGGACTGCTGAAGGAGCTGCAATTTAGACACCCTAAAGTAAGTACTATAGTAGCATGTTCCGCGCATCTACTAGTCATTCAAGCGCTAGTTTCATCAATACCATTTGGCATTCTTGCTTATCAGTTTGATTGACCTCTATTTCTTGTAAAGTGGTTGTGGCAGGAACAAGGGAATGATTTCTATGGATACTACGTTTGCGAGTCCATCCGCCACACGACCTGTGAGCGGGGCTACACTGACAAACAATATGAAGTACGTAAATAACAACATTCACAATTTTATTTTATTACCATCATTTGTGTTGAGTTTCATTAATTCATATATATATATATATATATATATATATGTATTGACCCCCTTCTTTAAATTAGATGTTTCGGAAGCGGGATGAACTCCTAGCACCAGCTCGCATGCGAGCAATTCAAGAGGAATTGGCGGCATTCTTTCTTGACCACGTGATCCCTGAAGACGGAGAATACTATGTGGACCCTGAGTCCGTATGATTATATTTGTAAGAGATAATTATTGTATATATGTAGCCGGTAGTGTCGGATAGATATACGAGAACTTGTTGTTCGACCAATCTCTCGGAGAAGGAGAGGTGGTCGATATCACTTCTCTCTGTATGCATATATGTTCATGACGATCTTCTGTTTCCTTTGTTTGCTTACTAGCTAGCTAGCGTGTCTAGTCCTCTCTATATGTATGTATACTACGTAGCGTCGACCAAGCACGGACATAAGAGAGGACACTTCTCTCTATTAATTATAGCTAACTAACACAATATATGAAACACCTAAATTAACCCCCCAAAACCCCCAAACCCCCCCCCGCCTTTCAAAAAAAACAAAAACCCCAACCACAGAAATGCTGACGCGTGGATGCCTATTGGTCCCGGTTGGTGCCACCAACCGGGACCAAAGGGTCTCCTGCCTGGGCTCCGCGCACAGGCCACGTGGAGGCCCATCTGTCCCGGTTCTGGATTGAACCAGGACTAAAGGGACAGGGCATTAGTACCGACCCTTTAGTCCCGGTTCCAGAACCGGGACAAAAGGCCCTTACGAACCGGGACAACAGGCCCTTTTTCTACCAGTGTAAGCTCAGAGAACATCAGTTGTATGCCAAGTTCAGCAAATGTGAGTTTTGGTTGAAGGAAGTAGGATTCCTCGGACACGTTATATCCGGAGAAGGTATATTAGTAGATCCCACTAAAGTTGATACTGTGACAAATTGGGAAGCCCCAACAACAGTTGGAGAGATCCGGAGTTTTCTTGGACTCGCGGGATACTACCGGAGATTCATTGAGAATTTCTCCAAGATTGCAAAGCCTATGACGGAGTTATTAAAGAAGGATACCAAGTTCAAATGGACTGAGGAATGTGAGGCTAGTTTCCAGGAGTTGAAGAAACGCTTGGTTACTTCACCAGTGTTGATTTTGCCAGATCAGACGAAGGACTATGAGGTGTATTGCGACGCTTCACGTCGAGGACTTGGAGCAGTGCTTATGCAGGAAGGGAGAGTTGATTCATATGCCTCAAGACAACGTAAGCCTCATGAGTTGAATTATGCTACGAATGATTTGGATTTAGCAGCCGTAGTGCATGCATTGAAAACATGGAGACATTTCCTCATTGGAAACCATTGCGAGGTGTACACGGATCATAAGAGTTTGAAATACATCATCACACAGAAGGAGTTAAACCTCAGACAAAGGAGATGGTTGGAGCTCATCAAGGATTATGATATGAGATTGCATTACCATCCCAGAAAGGCTAATGTAGTAGCTGACGCATTGAGCCATAAGAGCCATGTCAATACATTAATGACGGGAGAAATACCAAGGGAGTTATCCGAAAATCTTTGAGAGTTATGTTTAGAAATAGTCCCGAGAGGCTATGTAGCACCATTGGAGATTCAGTCAACTTTGATGGATAGAATCAGAGAAGCTCAGAAGACTGACAAGGAGATTGCCTCTATAAAGGAGAAAATAAGCGAAGGAAAGGCTAAAGGATTTTGTGAGGATGAGCTCGACACCCTATGGTTTGAAGACCGTGTTTATGTGCCCAATGACCCGGAGATCGGGAAGTTGATTCTGCAAGAGGCACACGATTCACCATATTTGATTCACCCAGGAAATACCAAGATGTATTTGGATTTGAAGGATATTTTCTGGTGGACCGGAATGAAGAAGGATATTGCGGAGTATGTAGCAGTTTGCGATGTGTGTCAGAGAGTAAAGGCAGAGCATCAGAAGCCAGTAGGATTGTTACAACCATTGCCGATACCCGAATGGAAGTGGGATTAGTTAGGCATGGATTTTATCACGGGATTACCCAGGACTCGTTCAGGCTGTGACTCGATTTGGGTTGTAGTCGATCGGTTGACGAAAGTAGCTCATTTCATCCCAGTAAAGACCACTTACACCAGTGCTAAGTTGGCAAAGATATACATGATCAGGATCGTATGTCTGCATGGAGTTCCAAGGAGTATCGTCTCAGATAGAGGAACCCAGTTTACCTCAAAGTTCTAGAAGAAGTTGCATGAAACTTTGGGTACCAGGCTAGAGTTCAGCAGAGCTTTTCATCCACAGACAGATGGAAGACCGAGAGAGTCAATCAGATTTTGGAGGATATGCAGAGAGCTTGTGCGCTAGATTATGGATCTAGTTGGGACGATAATTTGCCATATGCAGAGTTCTCTTACAACAACAGTTACCAAACCAGTTTAAAGATGGCCCCTTTCGAAGCTTTGTACGGAAGGAGGTGCAGGACACCGTTGTCATGGGATGAAGTTGGAGACCGCCAGTTGTTTGGGCCTGATTTGATTAAAGAGTCTGAACAGAAGGTGAAATTGATTCGCGATTGGCTCAAGGTAGCTCAGTCCAGGAAGAAGAGCTACGCAGATTCTAAATGCAAGGAGACAATTTACGAAGTTGGAGATAGAGCTTATCTTCGAGTATCTCCACTTCGGGGAATAAAGCGTTTTGGTGTTAAGGGAAAGTTAGCGCCACGATTTGTAGGACCATACTGAGTATTGGAACGTATGGGAGAAGTGGCCTACAAGTTGGAATTGCCCGAAGGATTGTCAGGAGTTCATGATGTGTTCCACGTTTCTCAGTTGAAGAAGTGCCACGCGGAGATGGCTGACATACCCTTGAGAGACACAGTGCCATTGGAAGCAATTCAGTTGGATAACGATTTGACCTATGAGGAGAAACCAATTAAGATTCTCGAGTTTGCCAGCCGAGTCACTCGCAGCAAGGTTATCAAGTTTTGCAAAGTTCAGTGGAGCAACCACACGGAGGATGAAGCCACCTGGGAGCGAGAGGAAGATTTGCTAAAGGACCACCCTCACCTATTTTCTAGCAAACCTGAATCTCGAGGGCGAGATTCATCTTAAGGGGGGTAGGTTTGTAACATCCCAAATTTTCAATTTGGAATGTTATACATTAGATCATCAATGCATATCATATATTATTTGCTTTTGGTTTTGATCCTAGAAATTCTACGCAACTCAAGGACCCACGAGAGAGTTGGGGATTCCGTTATTTTCATATTTGAGTTTTCTCAAATTTTGAGAATAGGATCATTTGATTTTAATTATTTTATCATCAATTATTTCTATTACAAAAATATGAGAGAGGGAATAAAATGACTTTCCCAAAATAAAGAAATACTGAGGATTTAATAATAAAATCAAATAAGATTTTATTTCGGAGTTTTTCGTTATTTTATTTGAATTTAGGAAAAATGCGCGTTTTTCAAAATTGCATTTAGGCCCCAAATAAATGTTCACTTTGTGCGGCTTGATTTTACAAGCCCGAGAAAATTTATTTCGGGATTTTTGGAGTCTGTTTAGTATTTCTTTTTATTTTTCTTCTATGCGTAATTATTAAAAAAAATTGCACCGACCTACGGGCCGTGTCCGACCGGGACTCCGGCCCGACTAGCCTTTATAAGCCGGCCCACCCCCGGGCCGAAACCCTAGCCCCGAGCCGCCCCAGCCCCGCCCGAGCCGCCGCCCGCTCGCGCCGCCCGTCGCCGCCGCCTCGCCGACCCGCCGCCCGAGGTCTGCCTCGAAATCCGTGCCGCCGTTTTTTTCTGAAAAACCGTTCGGTTTTTCCGTCGATTTTTCGTCGTTTTTTTTAGTTTGGGTTTTTTTTAAATAGATCGGTTTTTCCGATTTATTTATTTAGCGAGCGTTTGTCCGTTCGTTCGTTCTAGCGAATGTTCCTCGTTTTTCTTTTTCTCGGATTAAATCCGCGATTTTTCTGATCGCGATTTCTGATCCGATTTTCGTTTTAGTATAACTTTTCGCTCGTTTATCAGAATCACGCGATTCAAGTGCCTGGAGTTTCGTCTCGAAACCCTCTATCCGTTTAACCAACTTAAACAAGTTTTTGCTACTGTAAAAATTGCCCTAGATCCAGATTAGTAGGACGAAGTTGTTTCTTTCGCCGTTTGACTTTCGTTGCTTCATTTGATTTGATTCTTTTTGCCAACCGGAGTTCTTAAGTTGAACTTTCTGGTTAGATCTCTTATTTGAGTTTTACCTGTGCATTAGATGAGTGCTTATTGTATGCTTGTTTGTTTGTCTGCGATAGAATACCCGGAGTGCGCCGCCTGTTACTTCGAATCTCTAGGTTTCGCGGATCATCAGCAAGGCAAGTGACACTTTGATCATACCTTTCCTACTACCCAGTTTTATTGCATTAGATCAATCCTCACACATTGCATGATTAGGATCTAATTAAATTGTGGGATGGGAAGTAGTTGAGGTAGTACCTATTACCTGTTTTATTATCAAACCTTTGGGAGTTACTTCTACGTTTGCCATTATGCCATGCTATGCTTTTAGACATGGATTGGGTGAGTGATATCCATGACATATGTGAGTTTGTTAATTATTGGTTTATCTAAGGTGGCAACTTAAATACACATCTGGGTGGATTGACGTACCTGGGTATTCCAGGATTGCCTGTTTCTTTTTGGACCGCCACCCAGGCTCACAGGGATCATGAGATTATTCATACTAGAAACTTCCGTGTGCAGCCACAAGCCATTATGGGCTCTGGCGTAGTTGATTAAGTCATGCGAACTTTTACAGGGTAGACTAGCAGATGTAGGGGAAAGTAGGTGTAACGGTCTATCCATCGTAAGGTGCTAGCGCTTCTGAAAGACTATGTCTCGGTCATCCGTCTTCTCAAACATCATGTAGTGCGAGAAACCAAACGGAGGCGATCGAGTCTTGTGGGGAAAAGTGCGAAAAAACCTCTGCAGAGTGTAATAAATAATCATGATTAGCCGTGTCCCCGGTTATGGATTTTTTGAGTATCTAGTACTTGGATTATCATGTGAATCTCAACATGTTACTCTCTAAATTAATTTTGTTGGGTTTTGTTTAATGATGATGCATAATTGGGATTGAGGATGCTGTCAACCATTCTCAATGTTTAACAACTACCATGATAGTAAATAAAATTTATTCCTTTGTAGTAGGGAAAAATTGGTTTTACACAAAACTGTAACCATAGATCTGTCCACCAGCCAAATATGCATATAGTATAGCCGTTTCATTCCATTACTCTCTATGTGCTATCTTGCCAGCATATTCCATGTGCTGACCCGTTTCGGGCTGCAACGTTAATGTTGCAGACTTTTCAGACGACGACTAAGGAGTTTTTAGGTCGTGGTTCTATACTCAGTGATGCCGTTGGAGTTGATGGACTCACTTATCTTCCAAGCCTTCCGCTGTTATCGTTATTAGATGGCCTTAAGTCATGCTTATTGTAATAAGTTCTCTTTTGAGACACTCGATGTAATAAGTGTGTGATTGCTACTCTGTTATAAATCCTTCGAGTACTGTGTGGTGTCACCATCACTGATCCAGGGATGACACCGGAGCACAGAGATCAGACCGTTTGATGTCTGGTCGCTACAATGGGTTAGCCAAAATAGAGGGGATTGTTAAGAATAGAATAGTTGCTTATTGATTAAGCTAATTAGGATTAAGTTAATTGTTAGATAGTTTGCTTGGTTCTTAAGCAACCATGTACTTCCTTGGTTCTCAAGGCAACTATGTAATTCCTTGGCTCTCAAGTAACCATGTGTTTATTTGACCGCCAAGCATCATGTGTACTTCCGCCTGGGTATAAATACCCCACTTCTATCATCAATAAAGACTGATGGATGATCTTTCATTCAAACTCTCTCGTTCTTTACTTTTCACTTAAAACACGTTATCATGCACTTTGCTCTCCGCTCAAGCGAATTGGTCACAGAGAAAAGGGGATCAGCCTAACAAACGATGAACGGCACTGTCCTCGACCATAACAGATGCAACTCCGGGTCTCCGGCAGTCTTCAACATCGACCACTGGACACAACGCTGGCCTCGAGAAAAGATAAATCGGAGTCCGACAGCATGGTTCTTTTTCGATTTAATTTCTGCCATAACAAGTCTTTTTGCTGGAAGAATAGAGAAGGAGAAGATGCAAGAGGAATCAACAAAAAATTAGAAACACTCCTCTTATGGCAGAAAACTCCGGTGATTTCTTTGAACGGCGCCAGAAACAGAGGCAATCCGTCAACGACATCGTCAACTAAAGATCAAAGAAGAACAGAGCATGTCAATCTGGCCTCAATTAAAAAACGGAAATGTTAACGCCCATACGTGTGGGCGTTGACTGTCTCGACCACACGCATTCATCACCGTCCAGTAGTATATGCACGAATCTTGACACAATCTGGCTGATTTTCTATGCCACGTGGGACAAGGCGTGTGTGTGGTGTGTGACATAGTTCGTCCACACATCCGTTTTACCACACGGAGGGGCCGGTGTGTGGGCGTTTAGCAGTTCACCCACACACCAGTTTTCAGTCACGCACAAGGGCTGGTGTGTGGGCATTTTCCATCTCGCCCACACGCCCGTCTCCTCTCCCACACGTAAGCTGCTAGTTGCCATGTGTTTTTGCAGCGCACATGGCAACTGCCTCTAGTGTGCTTTATAAGCAGGTGGCAACTCTCTTTTTTTACCCGAGTTGCCATGTGTTTTTGCAGGGTACACGGCAACTGCCTAGTGTGCACGTAAGCATATGTCAACTGTCTTTTACCGAGTTGCCATGTGTTTTTGCATGGTACATGGCAACTGCCCCAACGTGCACGTACATGGCAACTGCCCTAACGTGCATGTAAGCAGATGGCAACTCTTCCTTTTTACATGGCAACTGCCCTAGCATGCTTGTGAGGACATGGCAACTCTCTCAACTGCCTAGTGTTAGTATGTGGCAACTCCTAAAGTTATGAAATCATGGCAACTACATTAGATCAGACCATACATGGCAACTGCAGTTGAGCAACCATGGCAACTGCAGTGGTCCGACATGGCAACCGTAGTTCAGCGACATGGCAACTGCAGATAAACGAACATGGACGAGGGTCTGCACCATGGCAACTGCGGGCGCGCGGTGGGCGTCACGCATCGCATGCGGGACCAGAAAGGTACGAGGCCTGACATACGGGCGTGTGGGCGTTATCAACTTCGCCCACATGCACGCGTGTGAGAGGGTTCAGGAGGGGAAAAAAGATGTGTGTGGGCATTAGTTGTTTTGCCCACACGTAGGTGTGTGGGCTGGTTGCTGTCCATGCCACACGAGGCGTGTGGCACAACTACCCGATACACCACACGTGTGGCAGTTATTGGGACCCTTAAAAAACAGAGATTACTAATCTTTGCCTATTTGATCTAATATTCTTGTGATGAACCAATAATCTAACAATGGATTGATTTTCCCTGTATGGTTGTATGTACGTACTCACGCAAATCACACATAGGCCCTGTTTGGATCTCTAAGTTAGAGTTAGTTTTAGTTAGTTGGGGCTCAGATAAGCCAAAAGTATCCAAACATGGTAGGTTAGTTTGGGTTAGTTGGATCTAACCCACCCCAAAAACTAGCCCACACTAGAGGAGCTTATTTGGGTTAGTTCTCCTAAGCCCACTAGAAAAAATAGTAAAAAAAGTTATCCCTCCCATTCAAACATGGTCCAAAGTAGTCAAATGATTGAGAAAGAATATTTATTGTCAATCTAACCCTACCATCCAAACAGCTCTTTGGTTAGAGTTAGTTTAGGGTTAGTTCAAGGTTAGAATCTAACTCTAACCTCTAACTGAGTTAGAGTATCCAAACAAGGCCATAGAAGCAATCAATCGTTTGAAGCACCGGCACAAGCGACTTCAGCCCAAGGCAAGGTGACTTCCAGCGCGGAGCGCATGACAGCCCTCGGCACCGTTGCTGCTCCTACAAGCGCAGCACTCCATGGCGTACGACGCTCAACGGCGTGACACCACTTGGCCTTGACTGGCGAGAAATGGCCGGCGTAGCCCGCTGCATATGCGTTCCCATCGCGGCTCCCGGTGGCGCGTCCTCAGGCGCGCCCAACAACCGGTGCTTGGAGCGACAGATCCATTCGGCTGCATGGCACGGTCCATGCACCAACCGGCCAGAACGCGGCGCCTTCCGGCGCAGTTCCGTCGAGGCCACGGCCCGAGACGAGGTGGCGGTAGAGATCCCAATCCTCCGATATGGCCGGCAGGGCAAATCCCTAGTAGTGGTGGTTACAGGCAGAACTCCCGAGTTGGAACCACACAGGATAGACAGATCGATGAGTGGGGAAATCTTTATCTCATTGGCATTGTTCCAATTAGCCTTTTATTTCTGTATATCCAATACATGTCCCTGCAGTTTCAGCGTACAGGACGTGGGTTACTAGGATTCACCAAACCTACGGTTTAGTTCTCCAACAATTTGAAACTATGTACTGTACATAGCACTTGCAAAATATTCCATCAGGCTTACTTTTCTTCTGCAATTTAGTACGTGTACGTACTTTAAGTTGTAGATTTTGACGATCAACTTTTTTTTGCAAGTTTGGATAGGAGACTCGCTTTCCCTATTGCATTTACAGATTGTAAAATGATAATTCTATGTTAAAAAAATCAACATGTTCAATACGTCTGCCTCAAGCATTCTATGTAGCATATTATCCATCATTAATGTGAGGTCTACGCCTTGTCATTTGATAAGATGACTACCTTCAAAGTGCTCTTCCAAATATTAATATTAGATGTGACTACCTCAAGATATCATAAGGTAATATTGGCATCTACTGTGAATTTTGCAGACTATCCATTATTACTTCAAGGTCTACATCATGCCATTTTGGCAGATGATTACCTTCAAAGTGATTTTCTTAAATATAGCATAACATAAAGGTAATAGAGATATGAACATCTACTGACAAAAGTCAGACTATGTTTTCTATTACTGCGAGATCTACACCGCATTCGGTGATTATCTTCAAAGTGTTATCTATATAATTTGTGGTATACACATAAGACCCCGATAGCATCAGCTATATTTATAAAATTTGCTCCTCAAAGCAGTTGTTGTTGTTTACTAAAATGATTTACGCTCATAATAAATATTGTTCTTGCACACTCGCTATACGCCGAAATGGTATTGTGTGCTAATATCAACTATTTAAGCCTCATTTTGCTTGAGTATGTCATAGGAAACTATATAAATATTTGCATATAATCGTGATTGACTTCTATTACATTGGTAAAATACATGGCAGTGAAGCCTATGTCACTATCTATAATTATAGTGTTGTCCATCCATCAAGATGGATCCCATAATTATGGCAACGATCGAGTGTCTCAACCTTTTGCAGTTTCCACATCATATTGTGGTTATACTTTCACAGTGACTAACCAATGTCCAACATGCAACGTCTATGTTTTTGGCGGTGACTCTAAAGTTGCAACGCTCATATGCACTTTATGTGTCCCAACTTTCACTTAGTTCTCAAACTAAAGTACATAATGGATGAATTTTTATTCATGCTAAATATCTCCCTTAATATAACATGATGCCTTGAGCACATCGCGAATGATTACCCATTCGTTTTTCAAGACCTCAAGTCTATCGCAGCTCACAATTTTATCACATAATCAACTTCAAGTTGAGATATCATGATCAAATATTTTCCTATATACAGATCCAGTTGAAAAGTCGTTAATGCACTTTACATCCTCTTAATATGGTACTACCATTTTTATGATGAAGAAATATGGAATTGCTTAAAATCATCAGATTCACCCAACGGGTGCTATACCATTATTTGAAATTCTTACTAGTACAAGAATACTATGCAAGTTAGTGGTCAGAAAATAGAACCATGAGGATTTCGAAGTAAAGTGGAGGCTAATAGACAACCAAAGATAGAATTATCTCTTAATAGGAATTGGTCGTTATCAAATGATCAAAAGACAACTCTCAAGTTTGTCAAATGTGTGGTTATATAAATATTGTCCCTGTGATTACCAAACCCTCAAACACATGGTCAAACCACACCACATAATTATTGAAAAGGCAAATAAGTTCATTGGGATAATTCGAAAATTTGCAAACGTACAACCAGAAAATATTCTGGTAAATGATTGTTCTCAGATCTTCATCTGAAGGAGAACCAAAAATCTAGTGGATTAGAAGAAGGTGAATTCCTTTGCATCGATGATATGTTTGCGTAATTAAATTTTTAGTATTGTTGGAGACCTCATGTAATCTCCTAGTTATTCCCAAAATATCTTTAGCATGTACTTGTTCTACTAAATGTAGTGTGATGTCCGATATCCTATTTTTTGGACATGATATTTGATAATTTTGAATGTATGGTTCAATTCATACTCAATATTGTTGCGTACACAATAATTTTCTACATCTTAATAAATGAATATTTTGCTTAATAACCTTATCCATCTTGGTTTGGGGAAGATTAGAAAATTATTGACAATCCTGTTGGTCACAACTCATCAAGTTACAAATACCCACAAATCATCAGATTTTATGTGCACCGCATGTGCCATGGGGGAAATAAGTTTTAAGGCACTCTCACCTTAAAATTCTAAGTAGGACACTTATTTTTCCTTGAACAATTCAAAAGATATGTCTGGATTGCTTAACCATTATCTGGGGTAATTTAGATACTTCATGGTACTCATATACACATTCATAAAATGTTTTTAAGTGTGTCTCTTATCACACACAGCCATGCATGATCATACCCAATAAATTGCTTAACTTATCAAAGTAGGAGCAAATTCTCCTGAACAAATGATAAACCCATTCGAATGGACAATGTCGTTGAGCTCATTTCATGAGAATTTTCTGATTGCATTCAGTACCCTATGTACATACCCATAATGGTTAAACTAAATTTCTTATCAAAGATAGTCAAATGAATTACATGACCATTTTTAAAGAATTGTAAATTTACCAGCCTCTTGCTGGACACATACGGCCTTACACATTGTAAGTATGATCTAAATCATACCAACTGCATATCATACTACTTTTCCCTTGTAGTAACTACATGGAAATCAACAAAGTATTTCCCATCTGCGATAATTCGGTTACATACCGATATCACCACTCCAGTGTACATCAATGGCACTCATAGAAAATTAGGGATTTATGTGAGGAATAACAATTTATCCGTCAATCAAAATTATTCATAGCCCGTATGCTGATTGCATCAGCAATAAGGATATTTTCTGGCATTAGGGGTAGATAAGTACCACAAAGAATGCCGTGAAATAAATTAGAAATGTTATTGACATTCAATCCTTATATCCACGTACTCAAAGAATCTGAATTAGAAGTTTAGAGAATCATATATTTGCAACAAATTGCAAATTTGCTACATACATTTACTGATAACAAGGTGTTACTAAATTCTATATTCCTGCAGTAAAGTGTCAGAAAGAGTGGAGGTACCTGATAAACCACTCTTCTCCCCAAATGAGAGCAAGAGGGGGAGAAAATCTGACAAGACGAGATATAACTTATCATATGCTTCCCTGGAAACAGAGGAAATCAAATCGTCAACCAGTAAATGTAATTCAACATCAAGTTGAAAGACACCTCACTAGATGCTCATAATCCAAAGCTTGGCATAAATGTGCACAAATTTTTTGGTGTCGGGAAATCGAAACACCTTGACTCCATTTGTTGTAGGAAATCACAAGGAGTTAAAAAGGAATAAATATTTTATCCATAAACTTCAATGATTCCATCGGAATCATATAAACTAAAGACTACATTTGTCGACATATATTTCTTCTCAAATTGCTAAAACCTTTTTGGGCCCAGAACCAAAATCCATGGTAGAGTGCCTCTTGCACTCATATTGGTTCACATAAAAGGAAGCAAGTAATGAAGAATAGCACTCGCTCAACAAATGAGTGGTATTTACTGCAGTAATACCTACTCCTCATAAGTATCTTCCATATGGAATACTAAATACTTCTCATTCATTGGCAGAGTCAACGAGGTGGTGAGAAAGCAAGGCTTGTAGCAAAAGGGTTCACGTAGAGACTCGACATCGATTACGATATAACATACCCTCTTAGTATAAGTGGAATTATGTTTCGGTACTAAATATCATTGGCAATAAAAATAATAATATTATCCATGCAGTTGATGGATGAAGTGGCTACATACTCATATGAGTCACTTATTTCGGAAGTCTCTATTGAAATCCCTGAAGGGCTTATACTTCCAAATCCAAAAGCAAATCGCAACAAGTTTTGTGTAAAACTTCATAAGTCACTCTACGACTTGAAATAGTTGAAAATCATATGGTACTACCGACTAAATGAGTTCCTTCTTCAAAAGGATTGCTTGAATAATCATGATTGTTTATGTGTTTTAATAAAGAATTCAGAAGTTTTATTCCTTACATCACCTTAGTGTATATCGATGATTTCATCATCAATGTCTCGAAAGGACCTAAAAATACATAAAATCATCTTAAGACGGAAAATTTGGATTCAACCAAATTTAGCTTAAGCTTACAACTTGAGCATTCTCTCAAGAATACTTATATCAGTCTACATATATCCAAAACATATGTGAGAAGTTCAATTTGGATATATCATATCAATAAAAGACATGTAATATGGTCATACTACCCCTGATAGGGTACACATCCATTCATACCTAGGCATTTTAATGAAGTGATATCATGACCTGAAGTTCTATATCTCACTAATGTCAAAGCACTCATATAATTGCAAACTATGTCAGGCCTGACACTATATTTGCTATCTATGTTCGGAGTGCAACCCCCAACAAAAGGTATATGGTCGATATAAGAAATATCAGCTTATATTCGAAGCTCACAATAAATCTTGGATATTTCCATCAGGAAATACAAGATATGGCCATGATATGATATAATTATATTGGCTCTTTCTTTGATCCCAACAATGCCATATCAATGACTGAATTTGCTGGAATAGCCTTCGTATGGAAGTCATCTAAATGGGCTTTAATGGCTATTTCAAGTTATCATTCTGACTTAATTGCTTTATCTAAAATCATTGCAAAATATGTCTGGCTTAGCAGAATGATTAACCACACTAAAAATCATGTGGTTGAGATTCATCAGAATTACATAATTTGATTTATCAAGACACTACCACTTGTGTTACTCAAAAACTACAGGTTATATGAAGAGCAATGTCATAAAGTACATTGCTCGAAAATTACTTATCCTCACGAATTATCGAAAGTGAGGAAACAATATGCAAACAACATACGTTGAAAATCCTACAGATTATTCATAATGTCATGATCATATCAATGGAATTTATATTACACATTCTCCAGGTTTGCAAAGTTCGGGGGGGGGGGGTAATTTCCCAAACCTATAACCTATCAACAATCCTAAGATTGTACATATTGTACTCTTTTTCCCTTCATGAAGTTTCCCTAATGGTTTCTCATAAAGGTTTTTAACGAGACAATATAAAAACAAGTGCCCATATATGTCATACACTTTCTCCTTATATTTTCCCACTGGGTTTTAAAGGAGTTTTCAATGGCATATCATATCGCACACTTTTCCCTTATGAGTTCTCTATCAAAGTTTCTCATAATGGTTTTTAATGAGGCAATATATTATCAAAGATCATACGTCATACTTTCTATTTTCCCTATCGAGGTTTTTAAAGAATGTACTCAAGACATATTAATTGTTCTCTAAACTCATCGATGATTTTTCTCCTTCTTCAAAGGTTTTTCTCATATGAGTTATCAAGAGAAAATAATCATTATATGTTGCATCATTTTTCCTTATTATTTTTCCCATTGGGTTTAAAGGAGTTTCAGCAACATATCTGCACTACTCTCCTCATATTTTTCCCACAGGGTTTTTGGAGGAGACATTCAAGATTATTCAAAGAATTTGTCAAGATGATGGATGTACCAAAGAAGAGGCGTTGTATAAGGGGGAGTGTTAAGAATAGAATAGTTGCTTATTGATTAAGCTAATTAGGATTAAGTTAATTGTTAGATAGATTGTTTGGTTCTCAAGCAACCATGTACTTCCTTGGCTCTCAAGGCAACTATGTAATTCCTTGGCCCTCAAGTAACCATGTGTTTACTTGACCGCCAAGCATAATGTGTACTTCCGCCTGGGTATAAATATCCCACTTCTATCATCAATAAATATTAATGGATTATCTTTCATTCAAACTCTCTCGTTCTTTACTTTTCACTTAAAACAGGGATCAGGCGCCCCACTTATCCTCAATTAACTAGGGGGCCACCGAGTCAACGACGACCACGAGGGGCCTGGATCGATGGCCCTCGCGGCTGTGCGCGCGGCCATTGCCAGCCGCGGCCGGTCGGAGCAGTAGCTAGGGACGGAAGAGCAGGCCGGCAGGGGAGAGGGGAGCAGGCGGGCGTGGCCGGGGAGCACTAGGCGGAGACGGGCGCGGGGCGCGGTTGGCGGCAGCAGTGACAGCAAAAGCAGAGGCAGCGGCGCAGCAGAAAGCAGCAGCGGGAGGAGGCCGAGCGGCCTGAGCGCGGCGGGCGAGCGCGGCCCGGCGTGCGCGGCGACGCAGTACGCGCAGGGGCGAGCGCGGACTGGTGCGGTCAGGCGCCGGCCGGGGCCGAAGCCAGACGGTGGGCGAGCGCGGGCAGAGCGGCGACAACTAGCAGTAGCACGTAGCAGCGCCGCACGCGCGGGGGGGAGGGGGAGGGTGGGGAGGGGGGAGGGGAGGCATCCAGGACTTGCGCGGGAGCGCATGCAACGACGGGGCGACCACGAGCTGCCCGAGAGCTCGAACCTGGTGGTGAGGCGACCTACGCCGGAATCGGCATGGGAAAGGAGCGGGAAAAGAAGGTGGCATCACAGCGGGTCTCACGGAAGTCTCCGTGATGCGGGAGAGGCCGAGGTGGTGTAGATCGACGGTGGGGGCGCTTGGCGACCGTAGACGAAGACGACGACGTGAGGCGACGCCGACGCGGCTCCTCACCCTCGATCCAGTGGTGATGATGAAGAAGTCGAAGGCTATGGAGCCCGTGGACATGCCGGCTTGACGCGGGGCGGCTGGTGGCTACGCGGACGACAAACCAACGATGATGCAGGGGCGGCCATGGCGGGGAAGGAGAAGCAGCGTGAGGGAAAGGGGAAAAGGAAACTAGGGTTTCATCCACGGGGTCGAGGGGCGTCCGAGGGGGGGGGGGGGGGGGGGGGGGGGGGGGGGGGGGGGGGGGGTCTTATCTCATCGAGGGGGCCGGTGGATGGCCAGCGCGTGGCCAGGCGCGGCCATGGCCATGGGATGCCTGCCACGACCCCCATGCCTCCCTGTAGCAGGAAGGAGATGAGTGGCGAGGTGGGCTGGATTTCTCCCAGGCCACATGGGCCACGTGGGTGGCCAGCTGGGCCTGTTGGCCCAGTTGGCCAGGGGGTCTTCTTTTGTTTTTATTTAAGTTTCTGTTTTCCTTTTAGTTTTCCTTCTATTTTAGATTCTGTAAAATATATACTTTGCATCTAATTTTAGCATTTCAATTTAGTCCACCGCCACAAAAAGTCTAGACCCCAAATAATTTGGTTTTGATATTTTATCAATTTGTAAAGGCATTTAAATAATCAGGTTTGCTAATATTTAAATCATTTTAGTGCATTCAAACACATAATGAAAGTGTGGTTCCTTCACAAATATTTAGTAAGCATTATTTGCCACAAACCGAACATTTTGGTTTTAATGTTTCAAAACTTTTATTGTTTGCCTTTGTTTCAAATTTGAATTTCGATCGGTTCTGAACTAACACGAGATTAACAATAGTAATCGAGGTGACGTGGCATCATTAGTGTAGGGTTACTGTAGCGTAACTATCCGGGTGTCACAATTCTCCTCCACTACAAGAAATCTCGTCCCGAGATTTAAGAGGTGGAATAAGGGGGAAAGGTCTGGTTACGAAATCCTAACGAATCTTCTCGGTCTTGGTTGCTCTTCTCGAAGTGGTCAATCCATTTTATTGATGTCTTCATTTTTCTGCTTCTGGTCATCAAGATGAAGTCGACATCCTTCCTTTGGGGGTTCCATCATACTTACGAAAGAGTAAGGGGGTATTTCGGGAGAACGAACCTCTACAAGGTCGACTATCTGGTCGATAACATCGGGGAAGGTGGCGGAAAGTAACTCTCGAATTGATACTTAAGAAAATATCGAGAGAAAAGTATTGAGGTTTCATGGGAAGTTTTGAGCGATTAGGAAACCGTTCGATGCCTGAAACAGAGCGTGAAAGGGGCTCGAAGCAATCGGGAATAAGTATTGCGTCTTATACCAAAATAGATCAACAGGCAGGTGGTCCGTGAATTACATACAAAGTCAAGCACCAGGAATAACTTTGACAACAGGGTGTACAGGAGAGTCAGGTTTCGATCCTGTGGAACTGTGGGTTATGGGCCCACCATGTGGGTTAAAAGTAGAAAGGGGGCTGACATCTTGTACGATCACGATAGCAAGGCATATCAGAGGGTAGCCTGCCAGCTATGTTGGCAAGAACGTCGGTACCAAGGGCGAGGGACGAAGAGAACCATTTTTCCTGCTCGTTGAACGAGGCGGACCAATAGGCAAAGTTCTCATCCATCGGTGGTTACCGGAATGTCATCAACAATAGAAACAGGGTCTTGCTGACAGAATTGTACACCGAGGTGTTTACATAAGCAGGAGAATATTACTGCTTAGATCATATAGATCACAAGAAACGTTAAACCAACCAAGGAAAAGGAAAATATGATCATCAGATTAAACAGAACAATGGAAAGGAAAATGTGTTTAAACACATATTTCAAGGGTATATCCTTCCCAAGGACAAGTAGAGCATGACATCCATGATAGGATATAATGTAGAAAACTCTTTAGGTAAGGTGAGAGAAATTTCATGACATTACCCATACAGTGGTGTTTGGATAATTGAGCAAGAACATTTAGCATTGGGCTTCAAATGTTCTTTGTTGAAAATTGGAGTACCACAGACATGCTTCGGGATAGCATTGACAAGGTCATCAGATAAAGGTCAGACTTTGGATACACAAAGGATCCATCGGAAACAACTTATAGAATAAGTCATCCAATTTCAACAAGCAAGAGATGAGGATGTTGCCAACGGGCTCAACAACAATTCGTTGAGATTTCCATAAACATGGATTTTCACAATTAAGTGATCAAGGTGATGGTATAAGACAAGCAAAAGTATATACTGAAGTATGTTCAAGGAGAACATCCTTAATTAAACATTGAACGAAAATGCACCTGGAAATATGGCCCAAGTAGCATGATCAATGTTGGAATGGTGATTCAATAACCAAAAGACTTAGAATGGAAATATCGACCATTCACTTGGAAGAAATAGAGTTGCTAGAAGTTTTGAATTAACACTTCATAGTTCAATTGTCGGGTTTTTGGTTGGAAACAACATGGGGACCAAGAAGGAAAGGTGATGGTGAGAAGTAATACTTGTATCAAGAATTCTCAAGAGGTGGTAAAATTCCAAGGGAAAAAGATCAAATGCTGGATAGCAAGGAACTCAAGGTATAACACAAAACACGAACAAGCTTGTGTTGGAGGGAAGGCAATAAAGTGGCTGATAATAATACAAATCATCGAGAGCAAGGGTGGTATTTGTCTTCATGAATTCGACTAATATCCTAGAAGAGCTCATAAGGTTGATAATGATCACGACACATTTGTCGAGAGATTTCATGAAGATGTAATCAATCAGCGACAGACATCAGGTCAAAGGAATGATGAAGCGAAGGGTTATTGGAACCATGGGTACGACACGAACTCAGAATCCAGTTTGTGATTCGAGGTGAAACGCTAAGACGAGGAAATCGACGTAAGCTTAGCTTATTGTCGAAAGATGTGCTCCAGTAATAAGGAACAGGTGGCACAGTTAAAATTTTAGCACGATAATGATATAGCCAATCAGGCTAGGAATGACTAGAAAGATTATTAAACTCATAAGCCACGAAAATTACTTAGAGTTATTGAATTGGAGTGTTGAATCAATTCACTTATCGGTGTTCTCGAGTGACTATTAACTCATAACCTGGGGGGCACTGGAATCGGCGAGAATAATAATTGACGAAGAACTCATAATAAGTTATGTAGTTTCGTGATATTCTCGAGATACCATAGTGTAATACTCGACGGTAGATCAAAGTAAAGGTTGGACAGGTGCAATGATCTGCACAAGAAAAGTACTTCAACTTGTCGGAGAAATGGAATTGAAAGGAGAACATGGTCGGAACCATGATTGCAAAAGGCCGGATCCCAGATATAAGAACAGATACCAATGGAATAATTAATTTAAGAGAAGCTTTAATGATAAGATCCACATCATGTCCATGGGCATGAACACAAAGTTCAAGGTCGACTCCCACTTCTTCAATGCATAACCTTTCATTCACTGCTCTAGATAAAAATTTCAGTGTCAAAAACTACCTGGTGAATTACCAGAGGAGTATGACCCGTGAAAACTTTCGGGTTCACACAGATTAAGAAAGGCATAGGTTCAACCCGTCAGGGTATCGTGGAATCATATACGACAAGCTTCAATCGTAAATACCACCAGCTCAAAAACAGAGCATGGTTGAGAAAAACAGAGGATACAATTCACCAAAAGCATTACGTATCCGAGGAGAGGCTCACAAGGTTATTGAATATGAAGGACACTATCGGATATCAATCCAACAATGGATCGGGCGATCCGCAACGGAGCTGATGTGAGTATCGGTACTCACTCAAAGGAATAAAGAATGCAGAGGGATCAGATTCAAGAATCACCTGATTAGTCTGATGCTTAAGTAGAAGAAATATGGTTTCCTGAATGAAGGATGAGAAGCAGACGCTCAGATCAAGGATGGATAAGTTGAAAACACTTAGTTGGGCAATCAATAAATGTTTGAATTGCCGAGAACCAACTCATGTCCGGAATGACGCCCTAGCCGGAAAGATAACTTTAAACAAAAGGATAACCCGATGATTGTGTGCGTATGTGTTGGAAATATGCCCTAGAGGCAATAATAAATTGGTTATTATTATATTTCCTTGTTCATGATAATCGTTTATTATCCATGCTACAATTGTATTGATAGGAAACTCAGATACATGTGTGGATACATAGACAACACCATGTCCCTAGTAAGCCTCTAGTTGACTAGCTCGTTGATCAATAGATGGTTACGGTTTCCTGGCCATGGACATTGGATGTCGTTGATAACGGGATCACATCATTAGGAGAATGATGTGATGGACAAGACCCAATCCTAAGCATAGCACAAGATCGTGTAGTTCGTATGCTAAAGCTTTTCTAATGTCAAGTATCATTTCCTTAGACCATGAGATTGTGCAACTCCCGGATACCGTAGGAGTGCTTTGGGTGTGCCAAACGTCACAACTTAACTGGTTGGCTATAAAGGTACACTATAGGTATCTCCGAAAGTGTCTGTTGGGTTGGCACGAATCGAGACTGGGATTTGTCACTCCGTGTAAACGGAGAGGTATCTCTGGGCCCACTCGGTAGGACATCATCATAATGTGCACAATGTGATCAAGGAGTTGATCACGGGATGATGTGTTACGGAACGAGTAAAGAGACTTGCCGGTAACGAGATTGAACAAGGTATCGGGATACCGACGATCGAATCTCGGGCAAGTGTCGTACCGATAGACAAAGGGAATTGTATACGGGATTGATTAAGTCCTTGACATCGTGGTTCATCCGATGAGATCATCGTGGAACATGTGGGAGCCAACATGGGTATCCAGATCCCACTGTTGGTTATTGACCGGAGAACGTCTCGGTCATGTCTGCATGTCTCCCGAACCCGTAGGGTCTACACACTTAAGGTTCGGTGATGCTAGGGTTATAGAGACATTAGTATGCGGTAACCCGAAAGTTGTTCGGAGTCCTGGATGAGATCCCGGACGTCACGAGCAGTTCCGGAATGGTCCGGAGGTAAAGATTTATATGTAGGAAGTCCTATTTCGGCCATCGGGACAAGTTTCGGGGTCATCGGTATTGTACCGGGACCACCGGAAGGGTCCCGGGGGTCCACCGGGTGGGGCCACCTATCCCGGAGGGCCCCATGGGCTGAAGTGGGAAGGGATCCAGCCCAGAGTGGGCTGGGGCGCCACTTCCCCCTAGGGCCCATGCGCCTAGGGTGGGGGAAACCCTAAAAGGAAGAGTCCTAGGAGGGGAAGGCACCTCCTAGGTGCCTTGGGGAGGAGGGATTCCTCCCCTTGGCCGCCTCCCCTTTCCCATCTAGGGCTGCCGCCCCCCTAGGGGTGGGAACCCTAGAGGGGGCGCACCCTCCTCCCCTCCTCCTATAAATAGTGAGGCCTAGGGGCTGCCCAAGATATGATTTGATCTCTCCCTGTTGGTGCAGCCCTCCCTCTCTTTCTCCTCATATCTCCTGTGGTGCTTGGCGAAGTCCTGCAGGATTGCCATGCTCCTCCATCACCACCACGCCGTTGTGCTGCTGCTGGATGGAGTCTTCCTCAACCTCTCCCTCTCTCCTTGTTGGATCAAGGCATGGGAGACGTCACCGGGCTGTACGTGTGTTGAACGCGGAGGTGCCGTCCGTTCGGCACTAGGATCATCGGTGATTTGGATCACGACGAGTACGACTCCATCAACCCCGTTCACTTTAACGCTTCCGCTTAGCGATCTACAAGGGTATGTAGATGCACTCTCCTTCCCCTCGTTGCTAGATTACTCCATAGATTGATCTTGGTGATGCGTAGAAAATTTTGAATTTCTGCTACGTTCCCCAACAGTGGTATTAGAGCCAGGTTTATGCGTAGTTTCTATGCACGAGTAGAACACAAAGTAGTTGTGGGCGTTGATTTTGTTCAATATGCTTGCCGTTACTAGTCTTATCTTGATTCGGCGGCATCGTGGGATGAAGCGGCCCGGACCAACCTTACACGTATGCTTACGTGAGACCGGTTCCACCGACTGACATGCACTAGTTGCATTAGGTGGCTGGCGGGTGTCTGTCTCTCCCACTTTAGTCGGATCGGATTCGATGAAAAGGGTCCTTATGAAGGGTAAATAGCAATTGGCATATCACGTTGTGGTTTTTGCGTAGGTAAGAAACGTTCTTGCTAGAAACCCATAGCAGCCACGTAAAACATGCAAACAACAATTAGAGGACGTCTAACTTGTTTTTGCAGGGTATGCTATGTGATGTGATATGGCCAAAAGGATGTGATGAATGATATATGTGATGTATGAGATTGATCATGTTCTTGTAATAGGAATCACGACTTGCATGTCGATGAGTATGACAACCGGCAGGAGCCATAGGAGTTGTCTTAATTTATTTATGACCTGCGTGTCAACATAAACGTCATGTAATTACTTTACTTTATTGCTAACCGTTAGCTGTAGTAGTAGAAGTAATAGATGACGTGACAACTTCATGGAGACACGATGATGGAGATCATGATGATGGAGATCATGGTGTCATGCCGGTGACAAGATGATCATGGAGCCCCAAGATGGAGATCAAAGGAGCTATATGATATTGGCCATATCATGTCACTATTATTTGATTGCATGTGATGTTTATCATGTTTATACATCTTATTTGCTTAGAACGACGGTAGTAAATAAGATGATCCCTCATTAAAATTTCAAGAAAGTGTTCCCCTAACTGTGCACCGTTGCGACAGTTCGTTGTTTCAATGCACCACGTGATGATCGGGTGTTCGATTCAAACGTTCACATACAACGGGTGTAAGACAGATTTACACATGCAAACACTTAGGTTGACTTGACGAGCCTAGAATGTGTATAGACATGGCCTCGGAACACAGAAGACCGAAAGGTCGATCATGAGTCGTATGGTAGATACGATCAACATGAAGATGTTCACCGATGTTGACTAGTCCGTCTCACGTGATGATCGGACACGGCCTAGTTGACTCGGATCATGTAATCACTTAGATGACTAGAGGGATGTCTATCTGAGTGGGAGTTCATAAGATGAACTTAATTATCCTGAACATAGTCAAAAGGATTTTGCAAATTATGTCGTAGCTCGCGCTTCAGTTCTACGTTTTAGATATGTTCCTAGAGAAAATTTTAGTTGAAAGTTGATAGTAGCAATTATGCGGACTAGGTCCGTGAACTGAGGATTGTCCTCATTGCTTCTTAGAAGGCTTATGTCCTTAATGCACCGCTCAGTGTGCTGAACCTCGAACGTCGTCTGTGGATGTTGCGAACATCTGACATACACGTTTTGATAACTGCGTGATAGTTCAGTTGAACGGTTTAGAGTTGAGGCACCGAAGACGTTTTTCAAACGTCGCGAAACATATGAGATGTTTCGAGGGCTGAAATTGGAATTTCAGGCTCGTGCCCATGTCAAGAGGTATAAGACCTCCGACGATTTTCTTAGCCTGCAAACTAAGGGAGAAAAGCTCAATTGTTGAGCTTGTGCTTAGATTGTCTGAGTACAACAATCATTTGAATCAAGTGGGAGTTGATCTTCCGGATGAGATAGTGATGTTTCTCCGAAGTCATTACCACCAAGCTGCTAGAGCTTCGTGATGAACTATAATATATCAGGGACATATATGATGATCCTTGAGATATTCGCGATGTTTGACACCAAAGTAGAAATCAAGAAGGAGCATCAATTGTTGATGGTTGGTGAAACCACTAGTTTCAAGAAGGGCAAGGGCAAGAAGGGATACTTCATGAAACGACAATTCAGCTGCTGCTCTGGTGAAGAAACCCAAGGTTGAACCCAAACCCGAGACTAAGTGCTTCTGTAATAAGGGGAACAGCCACTGGAGCAGAATTACCCTAGATACTTGGTAGATGAGAAGGCTGGCAAGGTCGATAGAAGTATATTGGATATACATTGTGTTGATGTGTACTTTACTAGTACTCCTAGTAGCACCAGGGTATTAGATACCGGTTCAGTTGCTAAGTGTTAGTAACTCGAAACAAAAGGCTACGGAATAAACGGAGACTAGCTAAAGGTGAGCTGACGATAAGTGTTGGAAGTGTTTCCAATGTTGATATGATCAAGCATCGCACGCTCCCTCTACCATCGAGATTGGTGTTTGCGTTGAGCATAGACATGATTGGATTATGTGTATCGCAATACGGTTATTCATTTAAGGAGAATAATGGTTACTCTGTTTATTTGAATAATACCTTCAATGGTCTTACACCTGAAATGAAAGGTTTATTGAATCTCGATCGTAGTGATACACATGTTCATGCCAAAAGATAGTAATGATAGTACCACCTACTTGTGGCACTGCCACGTAAGTCATATCGGTATAAAACGCATGAAGAAGCTCCATGTTGATGGATCTTTGGACTCACTCATTTTTGAAAGGTTTGAGACATGCGAACCATGTCTATTGGTGTATATGCATGAAGAAACTCCATGCAAATGGACCGTTTGGACTCACTTGATTTTGAATCACTTGAGACATGCAAATCATACCACATGGGCAAGATGACTGAAAGCCTCGTTTTCAGTAAAATGGAACTAGAAAGCAACTTGTTGGAAGTAATACATTTTGATGTGTGCAGTCCAATGAGTGCTAAGGCATGTAGTGGATATCGTTATGTTCTTACTTCACAGATGATTTGAGTAGGTGTTGAGTATATTTACTTGATGAATCACGAGTTTGAATTATTGAAAGGTTCAAGTAATTTCAGGGTGAAGTTGAAAGATCGTCGTGACAAGAGGATAAAAGATCTATGATATGATCATAGAGATGAATATATGAATTACGAGTTTGGCACATAATTAAGACATTGTGGAAATTGTTTCACAACTAATACAGCCTGGAACACCATAGTGTAATGGTGTGTCCGAACATCATAACTGCACCCTATTGGATATGATGCATACCATGATGTCTCTTATCGAATTACCACGATAGTTTATGGGTTAGGCATTAGAGACAACCACATTCACTTTAAATAGGGCACCACGTAATTCCAATGAGATGACACCGTATGAACTATGGTTTAGAGAAACCTAAGATGTCATTTCTTAAAGGTTTGGGGCTGCGACGCTTATGTGAAAAAGTTTCAGGCTGATAAGCTCGAACCCAAAGCGGATAAATGCATCTTCATAGGACACCCAAAACAGTTGGGTATACCTCCTGTCTCAGATCCGAAAACAATAAGGGATTGTTTCTAGAATCGGGTCCTTTCTCGAGGAAAAGTTTCTCTCGAAAGAATTGAGTGGGAGGATGGTGGAGACTTGATGAGGTTATTGAACCGTCTCTTCAACTAGTGTGTGGCAGGGCATAGGAAGTTGTTCCTGTGGCACCTACACCAATTGAAGTGGAAGCTTATGATAGTGATCATGAGACTTCAGATCAAGTCACTACCAAACCTCGTGGGATGACAAGGATGCGTACTACTTCAGACTGGTACGTAATCCTGTCTTGGAAGTCATGTTGCTAGACAACAATGAACCTACGAGCCATGGAGAAGCAATGGTGGGCCCGGATTCCGATAAATGGCTCGAGGCCATAAAATCCGAGAGAGGATCCATGTATGAAAACAAAGTGTAGACTTTGGCAGAACGGCTCGATGGTCGTAATGCTATTGAGTACAGATGGATTTTAAAAGGAAGACGGACAATGATGGTAAATGTCACCATTAAGAAAGCTCGACTTGTCGTTAAGATGTTTTCCGACAAGTTCAAAGAGTTGACTACGATGAGACTTTCTCACTCGTAGCGATGCTAAGAGTCTGTTGGAATTATATTAGCGATTACTGCATTATTTATGAAATCTTGCAGATAGGATGTCAAAACATTGTTTCCCCGACGATTTTCTTGAGGAAAGGTTGTATGTGATACAGCCGGAAGGTTTTGTCAATCCTGAAAGATGCTAATAAGTATGCAAAGCTCCAACAATCCTTCTAGGGACTGGAGTAAGCATCTCGGAGTTGGAATGTATGCTTTGATGAGATGATCAAAGATTTTGGGTTTATACAAAGTTTATGAGAAACTTGTATTTCCAAAGAAGTGAGTGGGAGCAGTATAGAATTTCTGATGAGTATATGTTATGGATCAGAAATGATGTAGAATTTCTGGAAAGCATATAGGGTTATTTGGAAAGTGTTTTTCAATGGAAAGCCTGGATTAAGCTACTTGAACATTGAGCATCAAGATCTATAAGGATAGATCAAAACGCTTAATGGTACTTTCAAATGAGCACATACCTTGACATGATCTTGAAGGTGTTCAAGATGGATCAGTCAAAGAAGGAGTTCTTGCCTGAGTTGTCAGATATGAAGTTAAGACTTAAAGCTCGACCACGGCAGAATAGAGAGAAAGGACGAAGGTCGTCCCCTATGCTTAAGACATAGGCTCTACAGTATGCTATGCTGTGTACCGCACCTGAAGTGTGCCTTGCCATGAGTCAGTCAAGGGGTACAAGAGTGATCCAAGAATGGATCACAGTACAGCGGTCAAAGATTATACTTAGTAACTAGTGGACTAAGGAATTTTCTCGGTTATGGAGGTGATGAAGAGTTCGACGTAAAGAGTTACGACGATGCAAGCTTAACACCTATCCGGATAGCTCTGAGTAGAGATACCGGATACGTATAATGGAGCAACAATTTAGAATAACTCCAAGTAGAACAGTTATTTGAAATGGCTCCAAATAGAGCGTGGTAGCTGCATCTAGGAGATGACATAAAGATTTGTAAAGCACACACGGATCTGAAAGGTTCAGACCCGTTGACTAAAACCTCTCTCACAAGCAACATGATCAAATCCAGAACTCATTGAGTGTTAATCACATAGTGATGTGAACTACATTAGTGACTCTAGTAAACTCTTTGGATGTTGGTCACATGGCGATGTGACCTGTGAGTGTCAATCACATGGCGATGTGAACTAGATTATTGACTCTAGTGCAAGTGGGAGACTGTTGGAAATATGCCCTAGAGGCAATAATAAATTGGTTATTATTATATTTCCTTGTTCATGATAATCGTTTATTATCCATGCTACAATTGTATTGATAGGAAACTCAGATACATGTGTGGATACATAGACAACACCATGTCCCTAGTAAGCCTCTAGTTGACTAGCTCGTTGATCAATAGATGGTTACGGTTTCCTGGCCATGGACATTGGATGTCATTGATAACGGGATCACATCATTAGGAGAATGATGTGATGGACAAGACCCAATCCTAAGCATAGCACAAGATCGTGTAGTTCGTATGCTAAAGCTTTTCTAATGTCAAGTTATCATTTCCTTAGACCATGAGATTGTGCAACTCCCGGATACCGTAGGAGTGCTTTGGGTGTGCCAAACGTCACAACTAACTGGTGGCTATAAAGGTACACTATAGGTATCTCCGAAAGTGTCTGTTGGGTTGGCACGAATCGAGACTGGGATTTGTCACTCCGTGTAAACGGAGAGGTATCTCTGGGCCCACTCGGTAGGACATCATCATAATGTGCACAATGTGATCAAGGAGTTGATCACGGGATGATGTGTTACGGAACAAGTAAAGAGACTGCGGTAACGAGATTGAACAAGTATCGGGATACGACGATCGAATCTCGGGCAAGTATCGTACCGATAGACAAAGGGAATTGTATACGGGATTGATTAAGTCCTGACATCGTGGTTCATCCGATGAGATCATCGTGGAACATGTGGGAGCCAACATGGGTATCCAGATCCCACTGTTGGTTATTGACCGGAGAACGTCTCGGTCATGTCTGCATGTCTCCCGAACCCGTAGGGTCTACACACTTAAGGTTCGGTGATGCTAGGGTTATAGAGACATTAGTATGCGGTAACCCGAAAGTAGTTCGGAGTCCCGGATGAGATCCCGGACGTCACGAGCAGTTCCGGAATGGTCCGGAGGTAAAGATTTATATGTAGGAAGTCCTATTTCGGCCATCGGGACAAGTTTCGGGGTCATCGGTATTGTACCGGGACCACCGGAAGGGTCCCGGGGGTCCACCGGGTGGGGCCACCTATCCCGGAGGGCCCCATGGGCTGAAGTGGGAAGGGATCCAGCCCAGAGTGGGCTGGGGCGCCACTTCCCCCTAGGGCCCATGCGCCTAGGGTGGGGGAAACCCTAAAAGGAAGAGTCCTAGGAGGGGAAGGCACCTCCTAGGTGCCTTGGGGAGGAGGGATTCCTCCCCTTGGCCGCCTCCCCTTTCCCATCTAGGGCTGCCGCCCCCCTAGGGGTGGGAACCCTAGAGGGGGCGCACCCTCCTCCCCTCCTCCTATAAATAGTGAGGCCTAGGGGCTGCCCAAGATATGATTTGATCTCTCCCTGTTGGTGCAGCCCTCCCTCTCTTTCTCCTCATATCTCCTGTGGTGCTTGGAGAAGTCCTGCAGGATTGCCATGCTCCTCCATCACCACCACGCCGTTGTGCTGCTGCTGGATGGAGTCTTCCTCAACCTCTTCCTCTCTCCTTGCTGGATCAAGGCATGAGAGACGTCACCGGGCTGTACGTGTGTTGAACGCGGAGGTGCCGTCCGTTCGGCACTAGGATCATCGGTGATTTGGATCACGACGAGTATGACTCCATCAACCCCGTTCACTTGAACGCTTCCGCTTAGCGATCTACAAGGGTATGTAGATGCACTCTCCTTCCCCTCGTTGCTAGATTACTCCATAGATTGATCTTGGTGATGCGTAGAAAATTTTGAATTTCTGCTACGTTCCCCAACAGTATGCACACATTGGATCAATAGGCTCAAAATGACTAAGACAAGGGATGTTAAAAAGAACTACTAGTCATATGGAATTAACCATAATGCAAGCAGGCAAGAGTTTCAAGAGTAACAGGCTGCAGAGGATTTTCAAAAGATCGAAAAGTATTCCGAAGAATTATGTGAGACACATGAACAATTAAGAAGAACGGATCCTCGATAAATGTTAGGAAAAACCCGTAAGGGTTTTCATGCGAAATAAAACTGCAAGACAGTAAACTCAAAGGATTCTCGGGACAACGGCAAATATTTCGAGGCATCTTGTAACAACAAGAGCGACGAGGAATGATCAAGAGAACGACAAGTGCATACAGATATCCATAAGGATATATCGGTGACAGTGGATTGCAAAGGCGATGAACACAAGGGTCTCGGGAAATTATCGATGGATATCCTCAGAATCTTCTGATGAAGCAGGTGATCTTCCGGAATGAGGGCTCTTCGGGAGAAATAGTTACGAGAACCTAGAGTTAGAGTTAGCAAAATCATTTACCCCGAATAGAAGAGAGATCAGAGTCCCACAGTATAGACGAGGAGTAAAAGATCCTAGTACCACCCAATGGCGACATGGGCCCGTATGGCACAAAGCCATGTTAGTAAAAGTTTTGTAATATCTAGACTCGACTTCGGCCAAGGAGTGTGGAAGGGGGATTCCTACAGGCAGTCAGCTCTGATACCAACTTGTGACGCCCCCGATTCGATCGTACACTAATCATACACACAAACGTGTATGATCAAGATCAGGGACTCACGGGAAGATATTACAACACAACTGTACAAATAAAAATAAGTCATACAAGCATCATTTTACAAGCCAGGGGCCTCGAAGGCTCGAATACATGAGCTCGATCATAGACGAGTCAGCGGAAGCAACAATATCTGAGCACAGACATAAGTTAAACAAGTTTGCCTTAAGAAGGCTAGCACAAACTGGGATACAGAACGAAAGAGGCGCAGGCCTCCTGCCTGGGATCCTCCTAATCTACTCCTGGTCATCGTCAGCGGCCTGCACGTAGTAGTAGCCACCTCTAGTGTAGTAGGAGTCGTCGTCGACGGTGTCGTTTGGCTCCTGGACTCCATCGTCTGGTCGCAGCAAACGGGTATAGAAAGGGGGAAAAGGGGGAACAAAGCAACCATGAGTACTCATCCAAAGTACTCGCAAGCAAGGAGCTACACTACATATGTATGCATTGGTATCAAATGGAATAAAGCTATCATATGTGGACTGAACTGCAGAATGCCGGAATAAGAGGGGGATAGCTAGTCCTATCGAAGACTACGCTTCTGGCCACCTCCATCTTGCAGCATGAAGAAGAGAGCAGAAGGTAAGTTCAACAAGTAACATCGCATAGCATAATCCTAACTGATGATCCTCCCCTCGTCGCCCTGTGAGAGAGCGACCACCGGTTGTATCTGGCACTTGGAAGGGTGTGTTTTATTAAGTATCCGGTTCTAGTGGTCATAAGGTCAAGGTACAACTGCAAGTCGTCCTGTTACCGAAGATCACGGCTATTCGAATAGATTAACTTCCCTACAGGGGTGCACCACATAACCCAACACGCTTGATCCCATTTGGCCGGACACACTTTCCTGGGTCATGCCCGGCCTCGGAAGATCAACACGTCACAACCCTACCTAGGCACAACAGAGAGGTCAGCACGCCGGTCTAAATCCTATGGCGCAGGGGTCTGGGCCCATCGCCCATTGCACACCTGCACGTTGCGAGGGCGGTCGAAAGCAGAACTAGCCCCCTTAATACAAGAGCAGGCTTACGTTCCAATCCGGCGCGCGCCGCTCAGTTGCTGACGTCATGAAGGCTTCGGCTGATACCACGACGTCGAGTGCCCATAACTGTCCCTGCGTAGATGGTTAGTGCGTATAGGCCAGTTGCCAAACTCAGATCAAATACCAAGATCTCGTTAAACGTGTTAAGTATCCGCGAACGCTGACCAGGGCCAGGCCCACCTCTCTCCTAGGTGGTCTCAACCTGCCTGTCACTCCGCCACAAAGTAACAGTCGGGGGCCGTCGGGAACCCAGGCCCACCTCTACCGGGATGGAGCCACCTGCCCCTTCAGCCCCCAGCTCCGAACAGTACCACAGGTAATGTAACAGTGTAAAGTATATAGTATATGCCCGTGATTACCTCCCGAAGTGATCACGGCCCAGTAGTATAGCATGGCAGAGGGACAAGAGTGTAGGGCCACTGATGGAACACTAGCATCCTATACTAAGCATTAGGATTGCAGGTAAAGGTAACAACAGTAGTAGCAAGGACAGGCTATGCATCAGAATAGGATTAACGGAAAGCAGTAACATGCTACACTACTCTAATGCAAGCAGTAGAAAGAGAGTAGGTGATATCTGGTGATCAAGGGGGGCTTGCCTTGTTGCTCTGGCAAGAGAGAGGGGTCGTCAACACCGTAGTCGAACTGGGGTCGCCAGTAGTGGTCTCGAGGTCTACCGGAAAGAAGTAACGGAGGGGAACATAATAAATAATAGAGCAATCAAAGCATCACGAAGCACAACATGGCAATATGCGGTGCTAGGGGTGCCTTAACGCGGTATGAGGTGATACCGGTGAAGGGGGGAAACATCCGGAAAAATATCCCCGGTGTTTTGCGTTTTCGGACAGATGAACCGGAGGGGGAAAGTTGCGTGTTCGCTATGCTAGGGATGCGTGGCGGATGAATGGGCTGCGTATCCGGATTCGTCTCGTCGTTCTGAGCAACTTTCATGTATAAAACTTTTTCATCTGAGTTACGGTTTATCTTCTATGATTTATCAAAGTTTTAATGAATTTCTAGAAATATATAAATTAGAAATAAAATGGGTAAAATGCTACGGGTACACAGAGGGTGTACCCAGAAGTTCACCTATGAGGCTAACTGGTGGGGTCCAGTTGACTGCCCAGTCAGCAGTTAACATTGACCAGTTGACTAGTCAATGAGCCTGCTGGGACCCACATGTCATACACTGAATGTCTAACATTATTTAAATTGACCTAATTAAGTTTAATTAGGAAGCGGGCCCGAGCTGTCAGTGACTTAGTTTATTAATTGATTAATCTTAATCTAAACTAAACGCTATAGTGTTCGGGCCCCATGTGTCAGTTAATGGGTTAGCCAAAACAGAGGGGATTAGCCCCCCACTGATCCCTAATTAACTAGGGGGCCACCGAGTCAACGACGACCACGAGGGGCCTGGATCGATGGCCCTCGCGGCTGTGCGCGCGGCCATGGCCAGCCGCGGCCGGTCGGAGCAGTGGCTAGGGGCAGAAGAGCAGGCCGGCAGGGGAGAGGGGAGCAGGCGGGCATGGACGGGGAGAACTAGGCAGAGATGGGCGCTGGGCGCGGTTGGCGGCAGCGGCGACAGCAGAAGCAGAGGCAGCAGCGCAGCAGAAAGCAGCAGCGGGAGGAGGCCGAGCGGCCTGAGCGCGGCGGGTGCGCACGAGGGGAAGCGGGCGAGCGCGGCCCGGCGCGCGCGGCGACGCAGTACGCGCAGGGGTGAGCGCGGACTGGTGCGGTCGGGCGCCGGCCAGGGCCGAAGCCAGACCGTGGGCGAGCGCGGGCAGAGCGGCGACAACTAGCAGTAGCACGCAGCAGCGCGCACGCGCGGGGGGGAGGGGGAGGGGGGAGGGGAGGCATCCAGAGGGCAGGCAGGACTTGCGCGGGAGCGCATGCAACGACGGGGCGACCACGAGCTCCCCGAGAGCTCGAACCTGGTGGTGAGGCGACCTACGACGGAATCGGCATGGGGAAGGAGCGGGAAAAGAAGGCAGCCTCACAGCGGGTCTCACAGAAGTCTCCGTGATGCGGGAGAGGCCGAGGTGGTGCAGATCGACGGTGGGGGCGCTTGGCGACCGTAGACGAAGACGACGACGTGAGGCGACGTAGACGCGGCTCCTCACCCTCGATCCGAGGGGAGGTCTTATCCCATCGAGGGGGCCGGTGGATGGCCAGCGCGTGGCCAGGCGCGGCCATGGCCATGGGATGCCTACCACGACCCCCTGGCTCCCTGTAGCAGGAAGGAGATGTGTGGGGAGGTGGGCTGGACTTCTCCCAGGCCACATGGGCCCCGTGGGTGGCCAGCTGGGCCTGTTGGCCCAGTTGGCCAGGGGGTCTTCTTTTGTTTTTATTTAAGTTTCTGTTTCCCTTTTAGGTTTCCTTGTATTTTAGATTCTGTAAAGTATATACTTTGCATCTAATTTTAGCATTTCAGTTTAGTCCACCGTCACAAAAAGTCTAGACCCCAAATAATTTTGTTTTGATATTTTATCAATTTGTAAAGGCATTTAAATAATCAGGTTTGCTAATATTTAAATCATTTTAGGGCATTCAAACACATAATAAACGTTCGGTTCCTTCACAAGTATTTAGTAAGGATTATTTGCCACAAACCGAACATTTTGGTTTTAATGTTTCAAAACTTTTATTGTTTGCCTTTGTTTCAAATTTGAATTTCGATCGGTTCTGAACTAACACGAGATTAACAATAGTAATCGAGGTGACGTGGCATCATTAGCGGAGGGTTACTGTAGCGTAACTATCCGGGCGTCACATGACCGTAGTTTGAGGAGTTCATGTATTCACTATGTGATAATGCTTTGTTCCGGTACTCTATTAAAAGGAGGCCTTAATATCCCTTAGTTTCCGTAAGGACCCCGCTACCACGGGCGGGTAGGGCAAAAGATGTCGTGCAAGTTCTTTTCCATAAGCACGTATGACTATGTTCAGAATACATGCCTACATTATATCAATGAACTGGAGCTAGTTCTGTGTCACCCTACGTTATGACTGTTACATGATGAACCGCATCCGACATAATTGTCCATCACCGATCCATTGCCTACGAGCTTTCCATACATTGTTCTTCGCTTATTTACTTTCCCGTTGTTATTGCTATCATCACTACAAAATACCAGAAACATTACTTTTACTACTGTTACCTTTTGTTACCATTACCACTACTATCATATTACTTTGCTACTAAATACTTTGCTGCAGATACTAAGTTTCCAGGTGTGGTTGAATTGACAACTCAGCTGCTAATACTTGAGAGTATTCTTTGGCTCCCCTTGTGTCGAATAAATAAATTTGGGTTGAATACTTTACCCTCGAAAACTGTTGCGATCCCCTATACTTGTGGGTTATCAAGACTATTTTCTGGCGCCGTTGCCGGGGACCATAGCTCTATTCTTTGAGTCACTTGGGATTTATATCTTCTTATCATTATGAAGAACTTGAAAGATCCAAGAACCAATATTTACCCCTCAACTACGAGGGGAGGTAAGGAACTGCCATCTAGCTCTGCACTTGATTCACCTTCTGTTTTGAGTAAGCTCGCGACACCTAAAACTGCTTCTGCTATTCGTTCTGATATGTCGCATGTTATTGATGATGCCACTTCTGCTATACATGATACTTATGATGAAACTACTTCTATGCTTGATACTACTGTGCCACTTGGTGAATTTCTTGATGAACAACTTGCTAGGGCTAGAGAGATTGAAAATATTGAATCTGATAATACTGATGAAATTGATGATGAAGACTTGCGTGTTATTCCTGAGGGATATGTTTTTGATAAAGAAGCTTCTTTAGCTATTTTAGCTTGCAAGGATAGACACGAACTTAAGAGGTTATTAGCTAAATGGAATAAGCAATCTCTAAATGCTAGGATGAAACCTGACCCTGCTTGCTACTTCACCTATCTGTGTTACCGATAAGGATTATGAATTCTCTGTTGATCCTGATATAATTACTTTGGTTGAATCTGATCCTTTTCATGGCTATGAATCTGAAACTGTTGTGGCACATCTTACTAAATTAAATGATATAGCCACCCTGTTCACTACTGATGAGAGAACTCGTTACTTTTATATCCTTAAAATATTTCCGTTCTCATTAAAGGGTGATGCTAAGATATGGTTTAATTCTCTTGATCCTGGTTGTGTGCGTAGTCCCCAGGATATGATTTATTACTTCTCTGCTAAATATTTCCCTGCTCATAAGAAACAAGTTGCTTTAAGGGATATATATAATTTTGTGCAAATTGAAGAAGAGAGTCTCCCACAAGCTTGCGGGAGGCTTCTCCAATTACTTAATGCTTTGCCTGATCATCCTCTTAAGAAAAATGAAATACTTGATATCTTTTATAATGGACTAACCGATGCTTCCAGAGATTACCTGGATATTTGTGCTGGTTCTGTTTTCAGGGAAAGAACACCGGATGAAGCTGAAATTCTATTGAATAATATGTTGAAAAATGAAAATAATTAGACACCTCCGGAGCCAATTCCCGAGCCTATTCCTAAACCAACTCCGAAGAAGAGGGGTATTCTATTTCTCAGTCCTGAAGATATGCAAGAGGCAAAGAAATCTATGAAAGAAAAAGGTATTAAAGCTGAAGATGGTAAGAATTTACCTCCTGTTGAAGAAATACACGGTCTTAATTTACCGCCTGTTGAAGAAACATATGATCTTGATCCATCACCTATTGAAGAAACTCATGGTCTTGATAACCCAACACAGGTAGTAAAGGTAAATTCTCTCTATGGATATGATAAAGCTAAAATCCCATTTACTAAGTTTGCTAGCCCATGCTTAGATGAGTTTGATAAATTTATGGCTAAGCAAGAAGACTTTAATGCTTATTTTGGTAGACAATTGAAATACAATTCAAATATGCTTGAACACTTGGGTGATTATATGGCTAATGTCAAAGGTGAACTTAAACTTATTAGTAAACATGCTTCTATGGTTACCACTCAAGTAGAACAAGTACTTAAAGCTCAAAATGATTTGCTCAATGAATTGAATAGTAAGGATAATGATAATGCTGTTAGAGTGGCTACTAGAACTGGTAGAATGACTCAGGAACCTTTGTATCCTGAAGGCCACCCTAAGAGAATTGAGCAAGATTCTCAGAGAAATAATATAGATGCACCTAGTCCTTCTAAAAGGAAGAAAAAGAAAAATGATAGGACTTTGCATGCTTCTAGTGAACCTGTTACTGAAATACTTGAGAATCCAAATGATATTTCTATTTCTGATGCTGAAACTCAATCTGATAATGAACCTGATGTCGGTGTCAAAACCGGCGGATCTCGGGTAGGGGGTCCCGAACTATGCGTCTAAGGCGGATGGTAACAGGAGGCAGGGGACACGTTGTTTTACCCAGGTTCGGGCCCTCTTGATGGAGGTAAAACCCTACGTCCTGCTTGATTAATCTTGATAATACGAGTAGTACAAGAGTTGATCTACCACGAGATCGGAGAGGCTAAACCCTAGAAGCTAGCCTATGGTATGATTTTATGTTGTCTATCGACTAGCCTGGCCTCGGTTTATATAATGCACCAGAGGCCTAGGATAACAAGAGTCCTAGCCGAATACGCCGGTGGGGAGGAGTCCTTGTCTTGATCGCCAAGTCTTGTGGAATCTTCCTTGTATGCGGCAGCTGTCCGAACTGGCCCATGAGTATACGGCCACGGGGGTCCTCGGCCCAATCCAACTGATCGGGAGACGATGTGGTGAGTACCCCCAAGTCCAGGACACCGTCAGTAGCCCCCTGAATCGGTCTTCAAGTTGGGGACGCTCCTCGATTCTTCCGAACTATTTTTCATCTTCGATCGTCGGTCTTGAAAACTGGTTCAACAAATCTTCTCATCTTCGATCTTGAGGATTGCCGAAATGCATTCGACGAGTTTACACGTTGGGTATCCGAGGAGCCCCTTTAAGTTTCCGGCCTTTATCAATGCCTTGTTATTTCTATGCCACACCTCGGGTTTGAAGTTGTTCCCGGGAGGCAGTGTCCTCTTGCGTCCGAGTTCTAACGCCGGACTGCATTCGAGGTATTTTTTGCAGCCGAGCACCAATGCCAGACTGCTTTCGAGCTCCAACGCCGAAATGTGTCCGAGCTCCAACGCCGAAATATATCCGAGCTCCAACGCCAGACTGTGTCCGAGCTCCAACGCCGGACTATATCCGAGGTGTCATATCACCTTGGTTGAAAAAAGTTGAAGGAGTTTAGCCGAGCTTAAGGCCGGGAATGCCCTCTATGGAGCCAGCCACTAGTGCCCGAGCTTTATGCCGGACTGCTTCCGAGGTGGTGCACCACCCCGACTGTGGGATGATTTTTTGTCAATATTTATTATTGGTGCAATTTATTCTCTGCCGAGATATATAGCCAGTAGCCCTCAAGGTGTGTATCAGTCTAAAACCCGAGATGCACCTGAAGGATGACGTAAGACCGCTGATCCCAGTAGCCGCTGAGACTCAGGTTGATTTGCAAAATCAGCCTGAGGATCAAGTCCTAGCTCGGCAGAATACTTCGGGACACAAAAAGTGGCGTGCTCAGTCCTCGAGACTCAGGTTGGGTGCGGCCGACAACCCTAAGGATCAAAATCTCCTCGGCAACTGTATTGCACTTAAAATTTTATGCATTGAACAGGCAATGCAGTAGCCCCCGTGACACTGGTCGGGTGGCAACACCAGGTCAGGGGATCGATGTGCCCCTTTAATATTTGTAAATAATAAGCCTGAAGCCCAGTAGCCCCCGAGCCTTAATGCGGGCACGGGTGGCCGAATTAAGGATCGATATCCATAGTAAAATCACAATTTATGTGTAATGACTCTATTTATCCAAGTACTTTACATCATTAATGCTCGGATCCGCATTGTACAAAACTTTGTTGACCGACCATCGGCTTCCACCTCCTCAGCTAGTAGCCGAGGAGTGTTTGTCCTACTTTATAAAGCCTTTATGAGGGCAAAGATTTATGACAAACAAGGCAATCTGGCCATACAGTTTTATAAACAAAGGTACGCAGAGAGATATGTTATATTACTGTTTAACATAAGAAATGTCTTCCAAAGAAAATAGTCCCGCTATCGGTTCCTTTCTTTGGGTTGTCATGCTAAGCATGATGATGAAACCTCAGCTCTAATGTAAGAGCAAAAAAAATCAAGGATTTAGTTTGGGAGGCCAGTTACTAGCCCTCGGTAGTGTTCAGCGACAGTCGAGGTCAAGCCGTAAACACTTCGGCCAATGTTATGAATGGCCCATCATTTAACACAGTCATCAGATTACTGACCAGTTTACGCTTATTGTGACAGTCAGTTTTCGGCTTTCTCCACCGAGGTGCTTAACCATGTGAGCTGGAAGCACAATTGTAGTGGTTCTCCCTTTGCACACCTAGCCGAACAAAGCGGAACGTAGGAGGCAAGCGCAGGAGCCGGGCAACCCAACTATTGACCGAAGACACAATTCGAAACCAATGCATATATAGTGAGATCCGAGAATGTTTTTGCCGAATCTATAAAGGTGCCCGGCATTGCACTGTGAGACTTGTGCTGAAAACACACAAATAGTTTAAAAGTGCCATAAGCTTGGAAAACCAAAAAATGTCAGTAAAAATGTGACGCCCGAACAAGATCAAGTGTTTGGTGCCAATCAGAAAATTGGACTTTAAAAAAAGTGCTTCTGTCGTGCTTTAACATGACACATCCTATCTCAAGACTTCAAGCGGGTCAGCCTACGGCTTCAACCTCCTATCCTGAAGGCGGAGTACTTCTCATTAGGCCAGTTTAGCAAACTAAACTCTAGCGGCTTTGAGAGAGAAATTAGGCTCCCCGGCTTGTGACCACACACTCGTGTCGAAAAAAGGAGTGATAAATAGTAATAATAATAAAAATTTTGCAACGACTAAGAAGAAGAACACTTATTATAAAACGGCTCATATAAATTTAAGAGCCCCCAAGTGACTTGGGTAAAAGAATTTTATGTAAAATGATTCTATGTACCGAAGTACTAATATCATATATTTGTTCACCCGAACTTTAAACGCGTCTTAACCAACCATCAGCTTCTCCCTCTTCGGTCAAAGACCGAAAAGTGTTATGTACTCCACCTGTCAAAAATATCGATGGTGTTTCCGATAACCAGGCAATCAGGCCATAAGGCTGTAACAGACAAAGCGCGCTCAGGGAACTTATGCTATATTACTAACAAAGTGTAAGAAGCATCTTCGAAGAAAATAGTACCCCCACCGATACCTTTCTTTGGTGCTCATTGTTACTATGAGATTTGTGCAATAGATTTTTTGTACTCATGAGTTCCGTTGTGTGCCGACCATGATTCAAAACAATAAGAGCGCTAGCTTTCGGCTTCACCCAGTCTGAGGTCAGAGCTCGGAGGACCCGGTCATGACAATCGCAGAGGTGCTCCCTTTACTCCCTAGCTGAACAATCGGGAACGTAGGGGTAAGCACAGGAGCTAGACAACCCAGCTTGCAAATCTCTTAAGTCAATATGGTGCATATTGTGGCGTAATACACGAACAAGGAATGAAGCCGTACAAGTATAATCATATGCAAGAGGAAAAGCTTCATAAAGGAAGCCCCCAAATAAATGGGGTATTTGAATTTGTGTGTCACAAACAAAGTTTGGACAAGGAAAATTTTTAAAAGCAACTTTTTTCCAAAAAAGTATAATGCTTGGTCGAACCGAACACAAGTTAACAATTTAAAACTTGGAGCGTGAAGGCAACTTAGCTGGTTAATATGTTTGGTATTGGCGACGTGGTCCGAGCTTGATGCGGGACAAGGTTCCATCCCCCAAGCCGGTCCCGAGGTGGCGGAGCAAAGAGCTCGGCACACCGAAGTGGTGAGATAGCACGGTCAATGCAGGCCGGCAGAGTGATGCCGAAGTCCCCAGCATGGGGCAATGAAGTGTTGACGAAGCCCCCCGTCCAGCCGAGGTGACGCCAAAGGATATAGTCCGGCTGGATCATTTTCCTGTGCAATAAAAATAGTGCAAACTTGATATAATAGTAATAATAATAATTAAAAAAATCGTTGCATAATAAATAATTTATGCAAAGTGAGTAATAAAAGAAATATGGCCTGGCGCCGAAGTCAATGTTGATGCAGGTCGTCGGCGTGATGAGGTAAAGGCGTGGCAAAGCCTGAATTCACAGGTCGGTCCGAGTTCCGGATGCGGCATTCGCCGGACCATGTACGGAAACTGACCAAACCACCATGCGACCGCCGTTAATGCGACCATCATTTGATAGACCTGTGTACATATGATGAACAAACCAGAGTAATAATTCCTTGGGAAAAATGAATCCGGACAAGCAAAAAATACTAGGATTAATAGCACCTGGTTTATTTGTTGTAGTAATCCGAAGAAAGGTGATTCCTAAAATTAGGACTCGATCCGCACACCCTTTGCCTGATGGGTGACAAAGCGACGGCATGGTGATGCTGGCAAAGGTTGGCTCGCCAAGGCAAAGCCCTCGGTCCAGCTAACGTGACGGAGCTGGTCGGCTAGTGACGCCGAAGTCTCCGAAGTAGGTTGATGAAGAGATGGCGAAGCCCCCAGTCCAGCTGAGACGTCGAAGCCTCAATGTCAGCCGATGAGTCGAAGTAGGTCGGCATGACAGACATCGGCTTAAAGAAGCAACAGTGTGGCCCTGCCGATGCAGGTCGTGACGTGGTCAATGCCGGATTGATGAAGTGACCGTGCGGCGATGCCAGTGTGCCCGCTCCGTGTAATCCGTGGGGCGGCGATGTTGATGATGATTTATCCTTCGCGATGCCGAACTCTTGTTCAGCCTGCCGAGATGATGATCGAAGGGGTTGAGCTCAGCTCAATAAAGCGGCGACGTGTCTAGCGTAGGTCGGCAACCCTGGAGCAATACTGCCGGACTGGTTTGACACCAACGTGATGGTGAAGATTACCTCGGAGGAGGCTTAAAATTTTATGGGTACGTGTTTAAAAACAATGCACAATAACATAGAAGAAATTCCTTAAAAAAGGTTGTCCAATATCATGTCCATAAATAAACATGAATTCGGGTCGGATCCATATTCGAGCAGAAAACGGATCCGAAAATTGGTCCACTCATTGGAAGGTTCCCGGCGTTTGAGCTGTCGGATCGAGCTGAAATTTGGAGGGGTGGTATATATCGGAATTCCGCAATAGATGAACGTTGGATCTTCCAAAGGACCTTCGAGCTGGGCTCTGGAGACCACGCCCTAAACTCGTCTAGATTCCCGTCCAGATTTGACAGGGCTCCAGTATATCATAGATTGTCGAAAATTCCTCCATCGGAACTCGACGAAATTTTGCATGGCTGTTGTAGATGTAATTCCACACTATTCCATCAAAGCAATCGTTAAACCGACGCTCGAGGGGGCGGTGACGGCGAATACAAGTTTGCTGTCCATAAAAACAGCACGGCCGCCCGAGGGCAATGTTGACATTGAGCCCTCGAGCTCCATGGATGATTTCTCCCTGATCTTGATAGAGATCGGAGTTGATGTTTGATGAAGTCCCTCGTCCGAACATGGTGATCCAAACACAGGGCACAGTTCTTGGTCGAACCAAGGTGAGCAGTCGAGCTGGTGACGAAGATGCTGAAGTCGCAGTTGATCTGCAGGCGAGCCATCGATCCTTTTGCCGATCACACAGCGGAACTCTCAATGAAAGCACCAATGTCGGTGTCAAAACCGGCGGATCTTAGGTAGGGGGTCCCGAACTGTGCGTCTAAGGCGGATGGTAACAGGAGGCAGGGGACACGATGTTTTACCCAGGTTCGGGCCCTCTTGATGGAGGTAAAACCCTACGTCCTACTTGATTAATCTTGATAATACGAGTAGTACAAGAGTTGATCAACCACAAGATTGGAGAGGCTAAACCCTAGAAGCTAGCCTATGGTATGATTGTATGTTGTCTATCGACTAGCCTGACCTCCGTTTATATAATGCACCAGAGGCCTAGGATAACAAGAGTCCTAGCCGGATACGCCAGTGGGGAGGAGTCCTTGTCTTGATCGCCAAGTCTTGTGGAATCTTCCTTGTATGCGGCAGCTAACCGAACTGGCCCATGAGTATACGGCCACGGGGGTCCTCGGCCCAATCCAACTGATCGGGAGACGATGTGGTGAGTACCCCCAAGTCCAGGACACCGTCACCTGAAACTAGTAATAATGTTAATGATAATGTTCATGATGATGCTCAACCTAGTAATGATAATGATGTAGAAATTGAACCTGCTGTTGATCTTGATAACCCACAATCAAAGAATCAACGTTATGATAAGAAAGACTTTGTTGCTAGGAAACATGGTAAAGAAAGAGAACCATGGGTTCAGAAACACATTGCCTTTTCCTCCCAAACCATCCAAGAAAAAGGATGATGAGGATTTTGAGCGCTTTGCTGAAATGATTAGACCTATCTTTTTGCGTATGCGATTAACTGATATGCTTAAAATGAATCCTTATGGTAAGTACATGATAGAAATTGTTATAAATAAAAGAAAGATACCGGAAGCTGAAATTTCAACCATGCTTGCTAATTATACTTTTAAGGGTGGAATACCAAAGAAACTAGGAGATCCCGGTGTACCAACTATACCATGCTCCATTAAAAGAAACTATGTTAAAACTGCTTTATGTGATCTTGGAGCCGGTGTTAGTGTTATGCCTCTCTCTTTATATCGTAGACTTGATTTGAATAAGTTGACACCTACTGAAATATCTTTGCAAATGGCTGATAAATCAACTGCTATACCTGTCGGTATTTGTGAGGATGTGCCTGTTGTAGTTGCAAACGTTACTATTTTAACGGACTTTGTTATTCTTGATATACCCGAGGACGATAGTATGTCTATTATTCTTGGAAGACCCTTTTTGAATACTGCAGGGGCTGTTATTGATTGCACTAAAGGCAATGTCACTTTTCATGTTAATGGTAATGAGCATACGGTACACTTTCCGAGGAAACAACCTCAACTTCATAGTATCAACTCTATTGGAAAAATTCCATCGATTATATTTGGAGGTTTTGAATTTCCTCTTCCTACTGTCAAGAAGAAATATGTTATTATTATTATTGGGGATGTGCATATCCCCGTTGAGGTAACATAGTGTTATTTGAAATTTCTCCAGTTCCATGTTATTCAGAATGACTTCGTTAACAAGACTTGATCAACCTTGTTAGTGGATTCCTTTTGATGAGCATGAGACGGATGAAACTAGAAAGCACAACCTTCTGTACCTCACTTTTACTTTCTATTATTTATATAAAATAAAATAAAAATAATTTTTTTTTCTATCTGTTATCTGATTATCCGTGCAATCTAAAAATACCCGAAAATAAAAGTTCTCCAAATGCCCTGAAATTTAAATATGTTTTTCTAGAATATTTGAGAATATTTGGCACTGAGAACACAGCTGGGGGGGTCAACCACCTGCCCACGAGGGTGGAGGGCGTGCCCTACCCCCTGGGCGCGCCCCCTGCCTCGTGGGCCCACAGTGGCCCTCCTCCACTTATCCTTTCACCCACACACTCCTTCTTCCTCCCACAAACACGAACAACCAGCTCAAACCTGAGTCCAAGCTCGTTTTGCTGCCATTTTCGATCTCCATGCTCAAAGCACCTCTCACAAAACTGCTTGGGGAGATTGTTCCTTGGTATGTGACTCCTCCATTGGTCCAATTAGTTTTTGTTCTAGTGCTTTACTCATTGCAAATTTTTTCTGCCCATGTGACCATGTTCTTGAGCTTGCATGTCAAATTTATATGGTTCCAATTAGTTTTGATGCATGATATAGGCTCTAGGCACTTGTAGGAGTAGTTGTTGTCAATATTATTGAGTTTGGTTTACTTTTATTTTGAAGTTACTAAAAATTTCAGAATTTTTCAGAAAATGATGAAGAGACTTTTGAGGGGCTCATCGAGCCGAAGCTCGAAGGAAAAGGCACTGAAGCCTAACACACCACGGAGGTTCAGTCGTGTGAGTGGCCTTTCGATGATTTCTTGAGAGCAACCGGGATTTATGAAGATTTTTATGAATTGGCTAAGAATGCCAGCCTCACCGCTTTCCTCCACGACCAACGAGATCAGTATCTCTTACTCACAAATACCTTTGTGCAAAACTTTCATTTCCATTCTAGCAGCTCACCACCTACGGTGGAGTTTCATTTATATGATGAGCATAAGGAGATGTCACTTTATGATTTTTATCAGGTTTGTTTAGTCCCTTTTGAGGGCAAGACAGAGGAACCACATCGCGGGGATGTGGATGAATTTATTGATACTATCACTCTAGGGGAAACAAGGGAGGCTTCCGATGCACGAATCACTAGCATACATTTTCCTGTCATACGCTATTTTGCACTATTTGCTAGTCGTTGTTTAATTGGTCGCGGAAACTGTGGAAACCTCAGTATCCCTGATATTATTATTTTGCTCCACGGTTTATTCGGTGATAACTCTATTAGTATGGGCGACATTATTGCTAAACGGTTAAGTCTGAACCGTACAAAGGGCCCCATCTTTGGAGGCATCTATGCTTCACGCCTAGCTGCACATTTTAACATACCTATTAGGCATTATGAGAAGGAAGAAAAAGTGTTGCCTCGTGTTTATTTAGATTATAAGAGTATGTTGGCACATGATTTCATTGTTAAGAATAGGGAAGGAGAGCTTAAATACAAATTGTTCTTTGATAAACATCATCCTAAGACTATTACCCTACCTGCTCCTTCTTTGTTTGATTTATCTGCAGGCCAGTACCTTGTTCCGTTAGAGGCTATTCACGCCTACCGGAACCCTGCACCAGCCATGGAGCCAGAGCCGGAACCACAAGTTGATCCTTCAGGACAGTCTAATTACCAGTGGGATCCGGAGATGATTGCCAACCAGTGGCAATCAGAGTCTTCTTCTTCTTCACAGTATGACCCCAACTACTATTATGGATATCCGCCAGGCCAGCCGTGGCCATAGACCAACTTAGGCCAAAAGCCTAAGCTTGGGGGAATACATATTTCCCACCGACATTACATTTATGTTCACACACTCATTGCTAGATGTCGGTGCTCATACTTTTTCATTTGTATCATCCATGCTAGTTTATTTTCCTTTTTATGCTTTCTTCTTGTGTGTTTAATAAACCTTAAGAAAAACAAAAAAATTAGTTGTGGCTTTTAGCTAGTTTTAATTTCCATGCTTGTAGTAGTAATTAAAAAGAAAACCCAAAAATATTTCTTGTTCTTCATTTACTTGTTGGGAGCTCTCCCGTGTAAATAGTTTTATTTCTTTTCTTTTCTTTGGGGGTCGATAGGAGAAGACCATGATTAAATTGTTGAAGTGGCTCTTTTATGCATTATTGTTGATCTAACAAAAGAGTCCATATTGCCTTGTCTTCTCCTGTTTATTGAATGTTTGCAGATTCCAGCTTAGTCCAATGCACGTGCACTATTATTATTATTCACACTATTTGGTCGTGCAAGTGAAAGGCAATTATGACGATATATGATGGACTGACTGAGATGAGAAAAGCTGGTATGAACTCGACCTCTTTTGTTTTTGTAAATATGATTAGTTCATCATTCCTGATTCAGCCTATTATGAATAAACATGTTTGCAATGACAACTAGAGATCATAGTTCCTTGTGCCATGCTTGATTCGCTCTGAGTTATAATGGTTTACCTTGCATGCCAACATGCTATTGAAATGGTTATGATGTGGTATGATAGGGTGGTATCCTCCTCTGAATGATTTAAGTGACTTGACTTGGCGCATGTTCACGCATGTAGTTGAAACAAAATCAACATAGCCTTCACGATATTTATGTTCATGGTGGATTATATCCTACTCATGCTTGCATTCAGTGTTGATTAATTTTAATGCATGTTCATGACTGTTGTTGCTCTCTAGCTGGTCGCTTCCCAGTCTTTTGCTAGCCTTCACTTGTCCTAAGCGGGAATACTGCTTGTGCATCCAATCCCTTAAACCCCAAAGTTATTCCACATGAGTCCACTATACCTACCTATATACGGTATCTACCTGCCGTTCCAAGTAAATTTGTATGTGCCAAACTCTAAACCTTCCAATAAATATCCTATTTTGTATGCTCGAATAGCTCATGTATCAACTAGGGCTGTTTGTATCTTCCATGTTAGGCGGGTTATTCTCAAGAGGAGTGGACTCCGCTCCTCACTCACGAGATAAATGGCTGGTCACCGGGATGCCCAGTACCATGCTTTATGCAAACTAAATCAAAATAATTGCAAACAAACTCCCCCTGGGACTCTTGTTAGTTGGAGGCACTCGTCGTTTCGAGTAAGCCATGGACTGATGCTTGTTGGTGGAAGGTGGAGTATAAACTTTACCATTCTGTTTGGGAACCGCCTATAATGTGTGTAGCATGGAAGATATCGCCATCTCTTGGTTGTTATGTTGACAATGAAAGTATACCGCTCAAAATATTATTCACCTCTGTTTCAAAACCGAGCTGTGGCACCTCTACAAATCCCCGCTTCCCTCTGCGAAGGGCCTATCTATTTACTTTCATGCTGAGTCATCATCCTCTTATTAAAAAGCACCAGTTGGAGAGCACCACTGTCATTTGCATTCATTACTATTAGTTTACATTGAGTATGACTTGACTGGATCTCTATTACCATGAATTACAATGTCTAGTCAGTCCTTGGTCTTTAAAGGTGCTCTGCATTTATGTTTTGCGGTCTCACAAAGGGCTAGCGAGATACCACCTTGCTATATCATATTATGATTGTTTTGAGAAAGTGTTGTCATCTGAGATTTATTATTATTGCTCGCTAGTTGATTATGCCATTGATATGAGTAAACTTGAGACCTAAGCGTTTTTGCGAATGTGGTTAGTTATAATCTTTGCTGAAAACTTGAATGCTGGCTTTACAAATTTACAACAACAAGAGCAAACAGAGTTTGTAAAAGTTTTTCTTTATCACTTTCAGTTTGTCAACTGAATTGCTTGAGGACAAGCAAAGGTTTAAGCTTGGGGGAGTTGATACGTCTCCGTCGTATGTACTTTTCCAAACACTTTTGCCCTTGTTTTGGACTCTACCTTGCATGATTTGAATGGAACTAACCTGGACTGACGCTGTTTTCAGTAGAATTACCATGGTGTTATTTATGTGCAGAAACAAACGTTCTCGGAATGACCTGAAACTTCACGGAGCAACTTTGTGACGCCCCGAGACCGTTGCGCCAGGTGTCTTCCAGTTATTCGCCGATGTTGCCATGTCATTTGCTTGCGTGTTGCATCTCCTCATGTCCTCATGTGCATTGCATCATTATGTTTTCAAAACTTTCATCTGTCCGGGTTCCCCAGTTCCCTCCGTTGTCCATTCCGAGCCCAACCACACTTGCACGCGCCCGCGGCATGTCCGACATATTATTTTATAAGTGGCCGGGAAATGTTTTCGGATTGGGATGAAAGTTGGCGTGCGGTGTTGTTATGTTGTTAGTAGACAGCCTGCCAAGTTTCATCGCATTCGGAGTCCGTTTGATGCCCCAACAGATAACTATAGCGGCAGTATGGCCGGTCACACGTCGGACGTTTTCGGTCTCCGAAAACCCTGCCGGGCTGCATCTCTCCCCTCTTCTCTCAGACCAACCCACTCTCCACAGTCCACCTAGGCCCAGCCTACCCCTCTTTGCTTCGTGCATAGATCTCTCGTGCACGTCTGAAACTTCCCCGGACCCGACCCGGGCAGTCGTCACCATTTGGTCCGGATCATCCCCAAACATCTACAAAACGTCTCTATTTTGTTATTTGGACTTCCTAACATATTTTTCTCGACCGCCCGATTGTGATCGGAGGGACGAGGTAGCCCGTACCCAAATATCCATATGTTATATATGTACTAGTCTAACCCTAAAATCAAGGAGCGATGTCCCATCCTTCCCCCTCGCGCCGCCACTTTCCAAATCCCACATCGGGATCCTCCCTGATCCCCTCGTCCACCTTGTTTTCCCCGTCGCTCGAATCAGGGCCTCCCCTGCCTTCCCGATCCATCCATCCATCCAACCATCAGCCAGCCGCAGCGCCTCCCTGCTCGATCGTGTGCTCGAGGCGCCCGAGCACCTCGTGCTTCTCCTCATCGCCGGAGACGAGCACCAGGACCAGGCCATCCCCGCACCGCACCCTACCTCTCCTTCTCTTTTCCTTCTTCCCCTGCTTCTTCTCCCTTCCTCACCCCGTGGTCTCTCTCTATTTCTTCAGGGAGAACAGGAGCTTGCCCGCCATGGCCGTCTCATCCCGGAGCAAGCTCGTCAGCCTCCTCAACCACCCCGCGCCACCACGGGCAGCTCGTCGCCGGAGACCCATCAGCAGACCTCCAGGAGCCCGTGGCCTCCTCTGCTTCTCCTCCTTGTGCCTCGCGGGAGCAGCTCCACCCTCAGTTGAAACCCCACACCGCCGTGCCGCTCCGCCAAGTTCCTCGCTGCGTCTTCCAGTGGACCACCAGGAATAACTGCAGCACCTCGTCGCCGCCCAAGTCCACCGGAGCTCCATCCCCGCGCCTAGATCCGCCGGATTCCGCCGCCCTCCGCTGCTGCTTTGCCGCCGTCCCCCTGCGTCCTCTTCTTCATGAACGAGCGAGGAGAATGCCTCCGTTGATCGTGCTCGTCCCTGCCTCGATCCAGTGGGATCGGCAGGGGCACGACCGATCCAGTACCCGAGTGGGCCGGCCTGCCAGCGCCCTGCCGGCCTCCCCTCTCCACCAGCTAGGCCAAGGCCCGATGTGAGCAGCCTCTCTAGATCCCCTCTTCCTGTTGGGCCAACAGGATTCGGCCCATGCAGTGTTTTTTTCCTGGGGTCGAATTTTCTATTTATCCAGTGTTTGGCAGTTTTACAGAAAAGTCCCTCTAGATCATGCATATAATAACTTCACAACCGTGCATCGGATCTAAATAAATTATATATGAAAGTTGCTAAGAACTTTGTCTAGTTTAATAATTTCCAATTTTCAATCATGTTTAAAATGATGTTTGGTTAAATTTGCTCCTATGCCGTGCTAAAATGCTTTAATTCATAACTAAATAACCGTAGCTCCAAACCTAACAAACTTTATATGTAAATGGGGTAGAAAAATGCCTAGTTTAACATGGTGGCTTTACTTTGCATGTTTAACAACTATAAAATATGGTTTAGGGAAGAACAGTACCAAACCTAATATATGCATATGATGATTTTCCGGAATTGTTGTTCGTTGCTTCCGGCCTCATTTAAGCTTGACAAGATAGGTAGTTTTACTTTGCTTCACCCCTTGCCATGCTAAACAACACTTAATATTGTTGAGTTCATAAACGAGATCGAACTAAATAAGTTATGTGGTGTTTCGTCAATATGCAACTCATTGCATATTGAGCTCCACTTAATTTGTAGGGTTGTTTGTGCACTTTGCCATGCCATGCCTCATTAAACCGGACATGCATCATACTTGATTGTGCATCATGCCATGATTATGTGATGTTTGTTTACTATGTTGTTTGCTTTCTTTCCGGTTTACTTCTTCTCGGTAATCCGGTAATGTTGCGTTTGTGAGGATCCGTTGGCTACGTTCGTTTGTCTTCTTCATGGACTCGTTCTTCTTCCTTGCGGGATTTCAGGCAAGATGACCATACCCTCGAAATCACTTCTATCTTTGCTTGCTAGATGCTCGATCTTTTGCTATGCCTATGCTGCGATACCTACCACTTGCTATATCATGCCTCCCATGTTGCTAAGCCAAGCCTCTAACCCACCTTTCATAGCAAACCGTTGTTTGGCTATGTTACCGCTTTGCTCAGCCCCTCTTACATCGTTGCTAGTTGCAGGTGAAGATGGGAGCTTGTTCCTTGTTGGAACATGGATTAGTGTTGGGATATCACATCATCTCTTATTTAATTAATGCATCTATATTCTTGGTAAAGGGTGGAAGGCTCGGCCTTATGCCTGGTGTTTTGTTCCACTCTTGCCGCCCTAGTTTCCGTCATACCGGTGTTATGTTCCTTGAGTTTGCGTTCCTTACACGGTTGGGTTATAATGGGAACCCTTTGACAGTTCTCCTTGAATAAAACTCCTCCAGCAAGGCCCAACCTTGGTTTTACCATTTGCCACCTAGCCTCTTTTTCCCTTGGGTCGGCCAGCCCAAGGGTCATCTTTATTTAAACCCCCAGGCCAGTGCTTCTCTAAGTGTTGGTCCAACCCAGAGCATAGTGCGGGGCCGTCCCTTGGCAACTTGGGTTACGTTGGCTCCCGTATGCTTAGCTTATCCGGTGTGCCCTGAGAACAAGATATGTGCAGCTCCTATCGGGATTTGTCGGCACATCGGGTGGTCTTGCTGGTTTAGTTTTACCATTGTCGAAATGTCTTGTAACCGGGATTCCGAGTCTGATCGGGTTGTCTTGGGAGAAGGAATATCCTTCGTTGACCGTGAGAGCTTGTGATGGGCTAAGTTGGGACACCCCTGCAGGGATTTAAACTTTCGAAAGCCGTGCCCGCAGTTATGGGCAGATGGGAATTTGTTAATGTCCGGTTGTAGAAAACCTGAAAATTATCTTAATTAAAATCCATCAACTGCGTGTGTAGCCGTGATGGTCTCTTTCCGGCGGAGTCCAGGAAGTGAACACGGTGTTGGAGTTATGCTCGAACGTAAGTAGTCTAGGATCACTTCTTGATCATAGTTTCTCGACCGTGCCTTGCCTTCTCTTCTCGCTCTCATTTGCGTAAGTTAGCCACCATATATGCTAGTGCTTGCTGCAGCTCCACCTCATACCTTTTCCCTACCTATAAGCTTAAATAGTCTTGATCGCGAGGGTGTGAGATTGCTGAGTCCCCGTGACTCACAGTTTACTTCCAAAACCAGTTTGTAGGTGCCGATGATACCGTGCAGGTGACGCAACTGAGCTCAAGGAGGAGCTCGATGAAGATCATGTTCGTTATGTTGTTCCGTTTCCAATTGATCAGTAGTGGAGCCCAGTTGGGACGATCGGGGATCTGTGTAGCATTTGGGGTAGTCTTCTTTTATTTTTGGTTCCATAGTCGAACCTTGATTGTATCCGGTTGATGTAATTCTTTATTCATGTATTGTGTGAAGTGGCGATTGTAAGCCAACTATGTATCTCTTTCCCTTATGTATTACATGGGTTGTGTGAAGATTACCTCACTTGCGACATTGCTTACAATGCGGTTATGCCTCTAAGTCGTGCTCTAACATGAGGGAGATATAGCCGCATCGTGGGCGTTACAAACTTTTTGGAAAATATAAAAATACCTACAAAAGATGAAGGCCAGGGGCCCCACCACCTGTCCACGAGGGTGGGGGGCGCGCCCCCTACCTCGTGGGCCCCCTGGTGCCTCTCTGACTCCAACTCCAACTCTATATATTGTGTTTCGGGGAGAAAAAAATCAGAGAGAAGAATTCATCATGTTTTACGATACGGAGCCGCCGCCAAGCCCTAAAACATCTCGGGAGGGCTGATCTAGAGTCTGTTCGGGGCTCCGGAGAGGGGAATCGGTCGCCATCGTCATCATCAACCATCCTCCATCACCAATTTCATGATGCTCACTGCTGTGCGTGAGTAATTCCATCGTAGGCTTGCTGGACGATGATGGGTTGGATGGGATCTATCATGTAATCGAGTTAGTTTTGTTAGGGTTTGATCCCTAGTATCCACTATGTTCTGAGATTGATGTTGCTATGACTTTGCTATGCTTAATGCTTGTCACTAGGGCCCGAGTGCCATGATTTCAGATCTGAACCTATTATGTTTTCATCAATATATGAGTGTTCTTGATCCTATCTTGCAAGTCTATAGTCACCTATTATGTGTTATGATCCATTAACCCCGAAGTGACAATAATCGGGATACTTACCGGTGATGACCGTAGTTTGAGGAGTTCATATATTCACTATGTGATAATGCTTTGTTCCCGTACTGTATTAAAAGGAGGCCTTAATATCCCTTAGTTTCCGTAAGGACCCCGCTGCCACGGGAGGGTAGGACAAAAGATGTCATGCAAGTTCTTTTCCATAAGCACGTATGACTATGTTCGGAATACATGCCTACATTATATCAATGAACTGGAGCTAGTTCTGTGTCACCCTAGGTTATGACTGTTACATGATGAACCGCATCCGGCATAATTCTCCATCACTGATCCATTGCCTACGAGCTTTCCATACATTGTTCTTCGCTTATTTACTTTCCCGTTGTTATTGCTATCATCACTACAAAATACCAAAAACATTACTTTTACTACTATTACCTTTTGTTACCGTTACCACTACTATCATATTAGTTTGCTATTAAATACTTTTCTGCAGATACTAAGTTTCCAGGTATGGTTGAATTGACAACTCAGCTGCTAATACTTGAGAGTATTCTTTGGCTTCCTGTCGGTGTCAAAACCGGCGGATCTCGGGTAGGGGATCCCGAACTGTGCGTCTAGGCAGATGGTAACATGAAGCAGGGAACACGAAGTTTTACCCAGGTTCGGGCCCTCTTGATGGAGGTAAAACCCTACGTCCTGCTTGATTAGTATTGATGATATGGGTAGTACAAGAGTAGATCTACCACGAGATCAGAGAGGCTAAACCCTAGAAGCTAGCCTATGGTATGATTGTATGTTATTGTTGTGTCCTACGGACTAAAACCCTCCGGTTTATATAGACACCGGAGAGGGCTAGGGTTACACAAGGTCGGTTACAAAGGAGGAGATATACATATCTGTATTGCCTAGCTTGCCTTCCACACCAAGTAGAGTCCCATCCGGACAAGAGACGAAGTCTTCAATCTTGTATCTTCATAGTCTAACAGTCTGGCCAAAGAATATAGTCTAATAGTCTATGCGGGATCTAAGCTCCCCTTCCTTTGACAGGACTGGCAGGAAACGGCCAGACAGATCGACTGTCCGGCTCCCTTGCCCGAAGGCCCAGCAAATGCTCTCCTGGCGAAGATGCTGACTCCGGCTCCTTATACGGTGCCGGAGAAGACCAAGAAGTCCAAGGGAACCCGAAAGAGTTCCCGACGCCAGGCGTCATCGGACTCACCGTCCGATGATTCTACGGCACACTCCTCCCCCGAAGACGAGGAGGAAGAAGAAGATGCTCCCCCTCCAGGCGAGGGAGAAAAGAAAAGGAAGGCCGCCCCAACTGGGGGGGGGGGGCGAAGGGTCCAAGAAGGGAAGGACTCTCCTTCCGGACAGTTCCACCCCCGCCATCGAAGGCGAAGACGAGTGGTTGCCCAGGGCCAAGCCCTAGGGAGGTCGTAAGTATTCAGATACCAGAGTAACTCATAGCATTCCTTTGTCGCACTGCTTTCCCTAACGCCGAACATGATTATGCAGGCCACCACGAGCTAGTATCGATGTATCGTCGGATGGCTCCCTGGGCTCGTCGGATATGGATAGCGATCCGCTTCCGACCGCCACCTCCCCTTGCCATGCGGACGACGCCGAGGTATTGTCTCAAGAAGCACCAGGTCGAGGGGAGACAGCCTCGGAGGCGCCTCAAGGCGACTTTCCGGACTCCGGGAGCCGAGGGGACAAGGCCCCTGAGGGCCCCGAGTTCGGCCCTCAGCCGAACACCGCGCCGGACCCTCCAGCGGTTCCGGACTCGGGCTAGCGGCCTCCTTCTAAGAGGGGCAAGACGCCTGTGCCAGTGACCTTTGTCCATCCAGAGGCGCCGGACAATCTACTGGAAACGCTTCGCAGCACTTCCATCGACGAGGAGCACCGTACTATTATGAGTGCGGTGGTCCAGAAGGTTCAGTCCGCCAAGAGCGGACTGACTGAAGCCTGTGCCAGCCTTCTAATAGGCTGGGAGGTAAGTGTTTAAAATATAGGAAAAATATTACCGCATAGATAGTAGCCCATGATGCTCTGTTCGGTGTTCATAAAGAAAATCCGAACAGAGGATCAAATAATATCCCAGGAGTCTAATTTAAGTATGTCAATATGCGTATGCAGGCTTCGCTGCTGGCCTCAGCCGCACTGACTGCGGAGGTCGCCACATTGAAGCAGGACCTCGAGGGGATCCAAGAAAGAGCTCGGCCTTGCCAAGAGGTAACTCGAGGAGAACAAGGGTAAGTAATACCCTGTCTATAGATATGTATATATACAAGAAGACGCGATTGCAAAATGACATGATCATCGTATATTTGCCAGGGGCCACGATGGAGGTGGCAACCCTGAAGCAAGCGCTATCCAAGGCCGAAGACAAAGCGGCCAAGGAGCGCACCGAGCGGGAAAGGCAAGAGGCTCAGGTGGGCGAGGTGCAGCAAGAGCTCCAGGCTCTCATGACGAAGCATGAGGCGTTGGAGCTTGACTCGAAGACGCGCGAGTCTGAGCTTACTGCGGCCCTCGAGAGCGCAAAGAGTGCCAAGGCCGAAGCCCAAAAGGCCCTCCAGGAGATTGACGCGATGAAGAAAATAGCGGCGGGTAAGGCATTCTATATGCAAAGCAAGCATGTGAAAGTAAATTACCTATTACTTAACCGAATCCGGAGCTCTCTAGGAGCATTCGCAGATTTGCCCCGTAGTGTGTCGGATGCCTCATAGTTTTACCAGGCCGTGGAGGGAAGCTCAACGGAGAAGCTATTCTGGTCTCAGTATACTGGGACTGAACACCCGGTGCCTATGAGCGACCAGCTGAAACAGCTGGTCGAGCTACACAAGGCGGCCGAACAGGCCTTGAAGGGCCTTATAGTCTGGCTGTGGCCTGGCGACGCCCTTCCGAACAGCTACTTCGGCCTGGTGAGGCGGCTTGTGGATGCCTGCCCATGGCTGGAAGTCATCAAGCGGTCCGTCTGCATTGAAGGTGCACACCAGGCTTTCGCCCGTGTGAAGGTGCAATGGGCCAAGCTAGACGCCGTGAAGCTGATCAAGGAAGGACCGCCGCAGGGCAAGGAGCATCGCACCCCCGAAATTTATTATGAGAGTGTCCTGAAGGGTGCCCGTCTTGTAGCGGACGAATGTTCCAAGGATGTAATATTTGAGTAAACTTGCTCATGTGATCCTGGATGATGAAAACTAGTTTCATATGCGCTATGCAACGCTTGTTTGAATTTAAAATGTTGCCTTCTGTTTGGCTGTTTATCCAATCTGAGAGATGGCTAGTCCTCGTCTTCTGCCCCCATGCCATGAGTGCTGGGGTGTTCGGGATAAACCTGAGCTCTCTTGTTCCCATTTTTGGGTCCTTCGAGGGAGGTGCTCAGCACGGCGAACAAGGCAACCGGACTAATAATGCTTTATCACTCTCACTTAGCCATAGAATTCTATAATTTTAAATTTCGGCGAAGCCCCTGGTATTTGGAAGGCCGAATTCGGGGCGCGATACACGCCTTTAAGCCAGACAGGACCAGCTCCTCGCTCTAAGCGGCATAAGTCTTTAGGGACTTGAAACCTCGCCGAACAGCGACCAGTCTCTCGCCTTATCATGACAGTCAGTTTTAGCTTTCTCTACTGAGGTGCTTAGCCCAACAGAACCGGGGCACAATCGCAGTAGTTCTCCTAGCGCTACCTTAGCCGATAGAGCGGAACGTAAGGTACCAAAACATAGGAGCCGGGCAAACCCAACATTTGACCAAAGACATGATTCGAAGCTAATGCATATAATGCTATTAGTTCGGGGTGCCGCACTTGTGAAAGTGTTCGGACTTCTCACACCGCATTGTGGGGTACTTAATCCCCTGGTGTATTGGCGGTACCAAAGTGTACGGTTGCAAGGCGTCATTAAGGAACACATATATAAAAAAGAAGATAATGCAATAATAGTCTTAATGCTATGCATTGTTTATTCAAAAATGTGCGTTTAAAGCAAGATGATACAGATAGTGAGATAAGCAAAAAGTAGGACTATGTCCCTTCCAAGGGCAAGCTGAGGAATAGTATTAAAGCAAATATTTCACTCGTTGTCGTAATCCACCTGGGAGTTCCGTGGTGTGAAGTAGCTTTCTGCCTCCTTTGTTGCTGCATCATGTGTTCGGCAATCATGCTGCCGGACAGGGTTTCCAGAGATTTAAAGTCTTGAAAGAGAAAAATAACAAAGCGGGAAGCCCCTAGTGCGGTTTAGGCCGCGTCTTGGAGCGTGCCGTAGTTGTGCCCCCCTCCCCACCTGTGCCCATGGTATTTTTAATGCGTAATTGTGTACGCGTGGCACGAATTTTGATGTTTGGCTTGGGCCGGGGTGGGGGCCGTATTGCTACGCGAGCTCAGACCGTGCCGGGCGGTCTAGTTGCCGATTACCCCGAGCGCGTTTGAAGGTGTCTGGGTCTTGGAACTAAGAACTGGTGGATTTCCTTGAGAGGCTGCTTTGCGCTTCTACTGCGAGGGCCGCAGTGTGCTCCTCCATTCGGAGAGAGCGCTCTGTGTTTCCATTAACTGTAATAACCCCACGCGGTCCTAGCATATTGAGCTTCAGGTATGCATAATGCGGTACCACATTGAATCTCGCAAATGCGGTTTGCCCGAGCAGTGCATGATAACCACTACGGAATGGGACTATATCGAAGATTAATTCTTCGCTTCGGAAGTTATCCGGGGATCCCAAGACCACTTCCAGTGTAATTGAGCCTGTGCAATGGGCCTCTACACCTGGAATGACGCTTTTAAAGTTCATTTTTGTGGGTTTGATCCTTGAGGGGTCTATACCCATTTTGCGCACTGTGTCCTGATAAAGCAGGTTCAGGCTGCTGCCGCCATCCATAAGGACTGGAGTGAGGTGAAATCCGTCAATGATTGGGTCTAGGACCAGTGTGGCGAATCCGCCATGACGTATACTAGTGGGGTGGTCCCTGCGATCGAAGGTGATCGGATAGGAGGACCATGGGTTGAACTTTGGGGCGACTGGCTCCAACGCATATACGTCCTTGAGCGCACGCTTCCGCTCCCTCTTGGGGATGTGGGTTGCGTATATCATGTTCACCATCCGCACTTGTGGGGGGAACCTTTTCTGTCCTCCGGTGTTCGGCTGCCGGGGCTCTTCCTCGTCATCGCTATGTGGCCCCTTATCTTTATCTTCGGCAATTAACTTGCCGGCCTGCTTGAACATCCAGCATTCCCTGTTGGTGTGGTTGGCTGTCTTGTCAGGGGTACCGTGTGTTTGACACGAGCGATCGAGTATGCGGTCCAAACTGGACGGGCCCGGAGTGCTTCTTTTAAATGGCTTTTTCCGCTGACCGGGTTTAGAGCCTTTGAATCCGGCATTGACTGTCGTATCCTCAGTATTATCGCTGTCAATGCGGCGCTTATGTTTGTTGCGACGTGACCTGCTATTACCGTCCTTGGTATCCGAAGTACCATGGTTTTTTGATATGTTGTTACTGCGAGCCAGCCAGCTGTCTACTCCCGCACAAAAGCGGGTCATGAGTGTCGTGAGGGCTGCCATAGATTTTGGCTTTTCCTGTCCAAGGTGCCGGGCAAGCCACTCGTCGCGGATGTTATGCTTGAAGGCTGCTAGGGCCTCCGCATCCGAACAGTCGACGATTTGATTTTTCTTTGTTAGGAACCATGTCCAGAATTTCCTGGCCAATTCTTCTGGCTGCTGAATTATGTGGCTCAAGCCATCTGCGTCTGGTGGTCGCACATAAGTGCCCTGAAAGTTGTCGAGGAATGCGGCTTCCAGATCTTCCCAACAGCTAATGGACTCTGCTGGCAAGCTGTTAAGCCAATGCCGCGCTGGTCCTTTGAGCTTTAGTGGGAGGTATTTGATGGCGTGTAAGTCATCGCCGCGGGCCATGTGGATGTGCAGGAGGAAATCCTCAATCCATACCGCATGATCTGTTGTGCCGTCGTATGATTCAATGTTTACGGGTTTGAAACCCTCTGGGATTTGATGATCCATTACTTCGTCGGCGAAGCATAGGGAGTGTGCGGCGCCTCTGTATTGGACTATATCACGACGCAGCTCGAATGGGTCTTGCCTGCTGTGTTTGGCCCGACCGGATTGACTTTTGCTGTATCCGGCGTGACGTTTATCGTCTCGCATAGTGGCGCGCCCTCATGATCCATAGATCGATCTTGCATGTTTTGCTTTGTCCTCCAATACATCTCGCAGGTCTGGCGTATTTCCCCATGCCTTTTTATTTGAGTGGCATCGGGGTGCAGGCTGAGTTTTTGGCTGGAATGCCTCTCTATCGCGGCCATGAGGTGGCTGATCAGCCGCGTCATACGCTTCTTCCTCCAGTCGGGGTAGCAACCTGCATTCTTGGTAACTCTTGGAGAGGCGCTCAGGTTTATATTCCTCTGCCGCGAGGACTTCAGTCCATCTGTCAGCTAGCAGATCCTGATCAGCTTGAAGCTGCTGCTGCTTTTTCTTAAGGCTATTCGCCGTGGCTATAAGCCAGTGCTTGAAGCGCTCTTGTTCAACGGGATCCTCTGGCACGGTGAATTCGTCATTCCCGAGGCTTGCCCCGTCTTCAGAGGGGGGCATGTAATTATCATCCTCCGCTTCTCCATCTGCCGCTGTCTCCGGAGGGCTGGCTCTTCCATCCTCCTGTTCTAACTCTTGCTGGAGGGGGTTATTGTTGTCTTCGGCACTATCCGAAGTGTTATTATCTCCTGTGCCGGTATTACCACTTTTGCTTTGGCGGGACTTAGAGTGGCGCCACTGACGTCGGCGCTTGGGTTGCTTCTTGGAGGGGTCATCCGCCGATGTCTCGTCGCCATTGCCTTCTTTGGGTGTGTCCACCATGTATATATCGTATGATGAGGTGGCTGTCCAGTGCCCTGTGGGCAGCGGTTCATCTTCGTCTCCCGCATCGTCGTCCATACTGTCGATGTCTTTGGAGTCAAAGTCAAGCATGTCGGTTAAGTCATCGACAGTGGCTACTAAGTGGGTGGTGGGTGGGCCGCGAATTTCTTCGTCGTCCGCATCCCAATCGTGCCGGACATAGTTCGGCCAGGATCCTCCTGACAAGGAGAGAGACCTTAATGAGTTTAGTATGTCGCCAAAGGGCGAGTGCTGAAAAATATCTACGGAAGTAAACTCCATGATCGGCGCCCAATTGGATTCGCTAGGAACGGGCACATGCAGTTCGTAGTCCGTGGCCGGTGAGAGATCCGGCAGTTTGTCAACACGACTCTCGTGCAGAGTAAGGTCGATGTTCGGCTCGATCGCCGACGATGGTAGGGCCTCTGTGGCGGGGTCCATCCACCCGTCCATGGACGGTGCAACTGGCTCCGAATTGAGGGTCGGAGCGGCTACCGGTGCGATCTCCTGAACACTGTCAGATGGTAGAGCTAAATCATACTCATCATGACCGCGTGACGCACAAGGTAGAGGCTCGAATCTGTCGAAGATCAAGTCTCCACGGATATCGCCATGTAGCTTAAGCTTCCAAACCTGACCTGATGGCCAGGGGCGTAGCTTTCAATCTGCTCCAGATGGCCAAGCGAATTGGCCCGCAGTGCAAAGCCACAAAATACAAAAATCTGTCCGGGGAGAAAAGTCTCACCCTGGACTGCATCGCTAACGATGATAGGAGGAGCCATCAAGCCTAACGGCGATGACACAGAGGAACTCTCAATGAAAGCACCAATGTCGGTGTCAAAACTGGCTAATCTCGGGTAGGGGGTCCCAAACTATGCATCTAGGCGGATGGTAACAGGAGGCAGGGAACACGAAGTTTTACCCATGTTCGGGCCCTCTTGATGGAGGTAAAACCCTACGTCCTGCTTGATTAATATTGATGATATGGGTAGTACAAGAGTAGATCTACCACGAGATCAAAGAGGCTAAACCCTAGAAGCTATCCTATGGTATGATTGTATGTTATTGTTGTGTCCTACGGACTAAAACCCTTCGGTTTATATGGACACCAGAGAGGGCTAGGGTTACACAAGGTCGGTTACAAAAGAGGAGATATACATATCCGTATTGCCTAGCTTGCTTCCCAGGCCAAGTAGAGTCCCATCTGGACACGAGACGAAGTCTTCAATCTTGTATCTTCATAGTCTAACAGTCCGTCCAGAGAATATAGTCCGGCTGTCCGGAGACCCCCTAATCCAGGACTCCCCTCACTCCCCTTGTGTCGAATCAATAAATTTGGGTTGAATACTTTATCTCGAAAACTGTTGCGATCCCCTATACTTGTGGGTTATCACCCCTCACATGATTACTTTCCATAGTAACAAGTGACAGTAAATTTCAGCACACTATATTAATTTTTCCTTACCAAATTCCACCTACCAAAGGCGCTTCACTCCCCGGCAACGGCGCCAGAATAGAGTCTTGATGACCCACGAGTATAGGGGATCTATCGTAGTCCTTTCGATAAGTAAGAGTATCGAACCCAACATGGAGCAGAAGGAAATGATAAGCGGTTTTCAGCAAGGTATTCTCTGCAAGCACTGAAATTATAGGTAACAGATAGTTTTGTGATAAGATAATTTGTAAAGAGCAACAAGTAACAAAAGTAAATAAAGTGCAGCAAGGTGGCCCAATACTTTTTGTAACAAAGGACAAGCCTGGACAAATTCTTATACAGAGAAAAGCGCTCTCGAGGACACATGGGAATTATCGTCAAGCTAGGTTTCATCACGATCATATGATTCGCGTTCGGTACATTGATAATTTGGTATGTGGGTGGACCGGTGCTTGGGTGTTGTCCTTACTTGGACAAGCATCCCACTTATGATTAACCTCTATTGCAAGCATCCGCAACTACAACAAAATTATTAAGGTAAACCTAACCATAGCATGAACATGTGGATCCAAATCAGCCCCTTACGAAGCAACGCATAAACTAGGGTTTAAGCTTCTGTCACTCTAGCAACCCATCATCTACTTATTACTTCCCAATGCCTTCCTCTAGGCCCAAATAATGGTGAAGTGTCATGTAGTCGACGTTCACATAACACCACTAGAGGAGAGACAACATACATCTCATCAAAATATCGAACGAATACCAAATTCACATGACTACTAATAGAAAGACTTCTCCCATGTCCTCATGAACAAATGTAACTACTCACAAAGCATATTCATGTTCATAATCCGAGGGGTATTAATATGCATATAGGATCTGAACATATGATCTTCCACCAAATAAACCAACTAGCATCAACTACAAGGAGTAATCAACACAACTAGCAACCCACATGTACCAATCCCAAACTTGGAGACAAGATTGGATACAAGAGATAAACTAGGGTTTGAGAGGAGATGGTGCTGGTGAAGATGTTGATGGAGACACTACTAGGAAAAGGTCTACTAATGGTGCACCTGTTTTGGCTACTAATGGCACACTACAGGTGCGCCATTAGTACCACGCCACTAGTATATTTTTGTAATGGTGCACCACACGTGCGCCATTAGTGTCCCACAGGTGCGCCATTAGTATCTGGTATACTAATGGCGCACCACATGGAAGTGCGCCATTAGTAACAATTTTTTTAATTTTTTTTTTTCGTTTTTTTCTTAATCTCTGGTCACTATTTCACATATGAGATATCCAACACATATATATACAACAAGCATCCATATAACAATCATATCCAACACACAAGTTTCATCATATATACATACATAGACAACACATAGTTCCATCGTTACATATTACAAAAGTTTCACATTGTTCATCCAACACCGTTATCCATCAATTCACAAAAGTTTCACATCGATACAAAATAAAAACACAAATGGAAAAGAAGCACTCCATCCATGCAAGCTTCCGTGAATTAAATCAAATCTGCAAAATGATAAACAAGAAGTTAGAAGAAGAAGAAGAAGAAGAAGAGAAGAAGAAGAAGAAGAAGACTAGAAGAATACTAGAAGAAGAAGAACACTAGAAGAATACTAGAAGAAGAATAAGAAGAAGAATAAGAAGAATAAGAAGAAGACTATAAGCTTATTATGTAAACTTGATCATTTTGTGCTAACATAAGTAATTTTGGAGCTAACCTATAGGAAACTAAGCATATAAGCTCTAAGTTAGCATATTAGAGCCAACTTAGGTAAAATGAAGCTAACCTATTTCATTTTGGAAAAGAACAAGAATAAGAAGAAGACTATAAGCTTATTATGTAAACTTGATCATTTTGTGCTAACATAAGTAATTTTGGAGCTAACCTATAGGATACTAAGCATATAAGCTCTAAGTTAGCATATTAGAGCCAACTTAGGTAAAATGAAGCTAACCTATGTCATTTTGGAAAATAAGAAGAATAAGAAGAAGACTATAAGCTTATTATGTAAACTTGATCATTTTGTGCTAACATAAGTTATTTTGGAGCTAACCTATAGGAAACTAAGCATATTAGAGATAACATAGGTAACTAAGTATATATATATATATATCATTTTGGAGATCTGACATACCTGACATAGTTCAGTTCTCATTGTTCTTCTCCTTCTCCTTCCTTAGCCTGATGCGCCAAGAGCGGCGAGGCGGTGGAGGCAGCTGTGGGATGTAGTCTTCTACCACAATTGGCGCGGTCATGTCGCCCAGCTGTGGGATCGTCGGCGCCACCACCGGTGCGTGGTCATTGTCAGGCACCACCACCATCGCGAGGCCACCTTCAGGCAGGACGGGCACGACCATCGCTAAGTCATCCTCAGCCACCACCATCTCTTGCCCTTGGTCAGCCACCACCATCTCTTGCCCATGGTCAGCCACCACCATCTCTTGCCCATGGTCAGCCACCACCATCTCCTGCCCTTGGTCAGCCACCACCAGTGCTAGGTCATCCTCAGCCTGATGCCCATCGTCATCCTGCAGCTCCTCATCCCCACTCTGCTCCTCTTCTCCCCCACTCCAGTCCGGATCATCCTTCTTGTTGTCAGAATCGCTGCTGCTTTCGCTAAAGCCAGAATCATTGTTGCTTTTGCTACAGCCATAATCGCTGCTGCTTTGGCTGTAGCCAGTGTCGCTGCTGCTGCTTCCATTGCCTGTCCAAATGCAACAATGACCGTTAACAATCGATTTGAGACAAAGCTAAATGTAGAGGAATAAGAAGAGGCAGAACGCACTGGCATCTTCGTCATCAACGTAGCGCATGCGACACATAGTCACGTTGAAAACCTTCACGATGAGCATTGTGGCGTCATCGTCGTACCTGAAGAGAAGAAAGTACTTGGTCCGCAGGTCATAGGCACTGTAGAGCTTCTCCTAGCCACGACACAGGTACATGTGGCCCTGCTCGATCACCAACTCCATGTCCCACAGCCTGCGAACCCCGTTGCCGGCCCGTCAGAGCTTCACATTATCTGGCGGGTCTTCACCCAGCATCTTCATAAAAGTGTCAGGCAGCCTCTGCAATTTGGGACAAGGAGTGATGTAGCAAACAACAGAGTTATCATTATGAGATGGGTGAAGGGGAGATCTCTCGTTTTATATACCTGCCTCATGGCTGATACTAAAGAAGAAAGTATGATACTGAAGAACTCGAAAGCATCCAACTCGTACTCCGGTGAGGCAGAGCGGCGGTGGCTGCTTCCCCCCATGCTTATCCAATCTTGCATGCATTTAAAGTTATTCAATCAGATTCCATATTATTTATTAACATGCTGCCAAGAAGCTTGAACATGCCATTAGTAATGTCTAGCAGCATGGTAGAAAGAAAAGAAGTTAACATCTGAATGTTTCCCATGCTTATTTAATCAAACATTAGTAATGTCTAGCAGCATGGTAGAACGAATTCAGCCCTTATAGGCAGAAAAACAGCAGCAGCAAGAAAAACAGAACAACCAGTAGTGCAAGACCAGATCATTTGCACTGCCCAAATGACCAAGACCAATTGGATTTTACCTAGTTAAAGCCACCACAAATGCACATGTGTACCTATGCATTTGAGCAACTAAAACTAGTTAGAAAATCCAATAGCTAAGCTAATTGGAGTGCCACAAATACAGAGAGCAGCCAAGTTAAATTAACAGCCCAGAACCCTAGCATAAGTTAAATTACACACACACACACACACTTAGATAACCAACATCACCCAAGTTAAATTACACACACACTTAGATAGCCAACAGCACCCACAGGAGCATGTATGCAGTAAGTTCAGTGAGCAAGATGACCACCACAGAGAGCCATCACAAATGACCTAGAGCACAGCAACTGGCAACCCTAGATCAAGATATAGCTATCACAGAGAGCACCAAAATTAATTGATGCTCATCTGGAACATACAACCAGAACTAGCAGGACTACCAAAGCATCTAAAACATGAACTAGGGCTAGATCATAGAGAGAACAGAGAGAGGAAAGGAGGAGCTCACCAAGAGGGGTTGTAGCCGTAGCAGAAACTCAGCCACACCAGTGCCACGGTGTGACTACCAACACAGCCGGAGCTCTGCTGCAGAGGAGGCTCGTACTGGACAACATTATCCACCATTAGCATATATTGCAGACATATACTGGACAACATTAATTTGAGTAAATATTAGATCAACAAGCAGTCATGAATCAAAAAGCAACAACGATCCGAACTCTCTCTCTCTCTCGGCTAGACAAATCCATGAGTAAAAAACGTTCCACCTGTAGCATATACATGGGGATCTGAGAGAGGCTCGTACCTTGAGGAGAGAAGAGTGTGTTGCGCCTCTGCCACCGCCGTTAGCCCACCGGAATCCCACCTAGCCCTCCGCCCCGCTACAAGAACGCCGGCACGCAGCTCCAGATCAAGAGAGGAGGTTCCTCTGCCCCGTCTGCGACTCCCCTATGGTGCTGCAGATCGAGAGAGAGAGAGGAGAGAAGAGTAAGCCGGCGGTGAGAATCGGAAGGAACCGGGGTGGAGGAGCAGATCGAGGGAGGAAGAGACGAGGGGAGGCGGCGAACCAGGGGAGGCGACCCTTGGAGACGGCGCGGATCGGGGAAGCGCCGTTGGTGGATCGGGCCTGACCTGCTCGATCTGCGGCTCCTCGACCTAGGGTGGGGAGAGAAGCTAGGTGGGGGAGAGGGCGAGGTCGCCGGCGGGGGTGGGGGTGGGGTCGGCGCCGATGTGGGAGCGAGGGAGGGTGGAATAGATGGAGAGGGAGTTTTGGAACAGATCGAGAGGTATATCAATGGCGCACCAGTTAGGGTGCGCCATAACTAGTTTTGTATATATATATAATTGTTAGTAGTGGCACATCGTGGTTGTGGTGCGCCATTACTAGTTAGAACTAGTAATGCACACTTTACCAGGATGCGCCATTAGTATGTTTGGAAAAATGAAAAAAAACAATTTGTTACTAGTGGCGCACCGCGTGTGTGGTGCGCCATTAGTGTCTTCCACACTAATGGCGCACCATGTGATGGTGCGCCATTAGTATATAGTAGTGGCGCACCACTTGCCTGGTGCGCCATTAGTGTCCATTTCATCTATAGCCCTTTTCCTAGTAGTGAGATTGACCCCCTCCCGATGAGAGGATCGTTGGTGATGACAATGGTGATGATTTCCCCCTCCCGGAGGGAAGTGTCCCCGGCAGAACAGCTCCGCCGGAGCCCTAGATTGGTTCTGCCAAGGTTCCGCCTCGTGGCGGCAGAGTCTCGTCCCGAAAGCTTGCTTATGATTTTTTCCTCATGAAAGACTCCATATAGCAGAAGATGGGCATCGGAGGGCCACCAGGAGGCCACGAGGCAGGGGGCGCGCCCAAGGGGGTAGGGCACGCCCCCACCCTCGTGGGCAGGGTGTGGCCCCCCTCTGGAACTTCTTGCGCTCAGTATTTTTTATATATTCTGAAAATGACTTCCGTGAAGTTTCAGGACTTTTGGAGTTGTGTAGAATAGGTCTCTAATATTTGCTCGTTTTCCAGCCCAGAATCCCAATTGCCGTCATTCTCCCTCTTTATGTAAACCTTGTAAAATAAGAGAGAATAGGCATAAGTATTGTGACATAATGTGTAATAACAGGCCATAATGCAATAAATATCGATATAAAAGCATGATGCAAAATGGACGTATCAATTAGTAGTTGAGTTGTCAATTCAACCACACCTAAAAAACTTAACATCTGCAGCAAAGTATTTAGTAGCAGTATGGAAGTAACGGTAATGGTGGCAAAAGTAAGAGTAGCAGTTTTTGTAGCAATCGTAATAGTGGCAACGACAAAGTAAAAAGCAAAGATCAATATGTGAAAAGCTCGTAGGCAATGGATCAATGATGGATAATTATGTCGGATGCGATTCTCATGCAACAGTTATAACATAGGGTGACATAGAACTAGCTCCAGTTCATCAATGTTATGTAGGCATGTATTCCGAATATAGTCATACGTGCTTATGGAAAAGAAGTTGCATGACATATTTTGTCCTACCCTCCCGTGGCAGCGGAGTCCTATTGGAAACTAAGGGATATTAAGGCCTCCTTTTAATAGAGTACCAGACCAAAGCATTAACACTTAGGGAATACATGAGCTCCTCAAACTACGGTCATCACCAGGAGTGGTCCCGATTATTATCACTTCGGGGTTGCCGGATCATAACACATAGTAGGTGACTATTGACTTGCAAGATAGAATCAAGAACTCACATATATTCATGAACACATAATAGGTTTAGATCTGAAATCATGGCACTCGGGCCCTAGAGACAAGCATTAAGCATAGCAAAGTCCTAGCAACATCAATCTTAGAAGATAATGGATACTAGGGATCAAACCCTAACAAAACTAACTTGATTACATGATAAATCTCATCCAACCCATCACCGTCCAGCAAGCCTACGATGAGATTACTCACGCACGATACTGAGCATCATGAAATTGGTGATGGAGGATGGTTGATGATGACGATGGTGATGGATTCCCCTCTCAGTAGCCCCGAACGGACTCCAGATCAGCTCTCCCGAGGAAGATTAGGGCTTGGCAGCGACTCCGTATCGTAAAATGCGATGAATCCTTCTCCCTGGTTTTTTCTCCCCGAAAGTGAATATATCGAGTTGGGGTTGAGGTCGATGGAGTCCCAGGGGGCCCACGGGACGGGGGGGAGGGGGGGGCGCCTTGCACCCTCGTGGACAGGGTGTGGGCCCCCTGATGTTGATTCTTTCTCCAGTATTTTTTATTTATCCCAAAACATGTCTCCATGGATTTTCAGGTCATTCCGATAACTTTTATTTCTGCACAAAAATAACACCATGGCAGTTCTTCTGAAAATAGTGTCAGTACGGGTTACTTCAATTCAAATCATGCAAGTTAGAGTCCAAAACAAGGGCAAAGTGTTTGGAAAAGTAGATATGTTGGGGACGTATCAAGTCCCCCAAGCTTAAACCTTTGCTTGTCTTCAAGCAATTTAGTTGACAAACTGAAAGTGATAAAGAAAAACTTTTACAAACTCTGTTTGATCTTGTTGTTGCAAATATGTAAAGCCAACATTCAAGTTTTCAGCAAAGATTATGAACTAACCATATTCACAATAACATTTAGGTCTCATGTTTACTCATATCAATGGCATAATCAACTAGCGAGCAATAATAATAAATCTCGGATGACAACACTTTCTCAAAACAATCATAACATGATATAACAAGATGGTGTCTCGCTAGCCCTTTCTAAAACCACAAAACATAAATGCAGAGCACTCTTGAAGATCAAGGAGTGACTAGACATTGTAATTCATGGTAAAAGAGATCCAGTCACAATCATACTCGATGTAAATTAATAGCAATGCATGCGAATGACAGCGGTGCTCTCCAACTGGTGCTTTTTAAATAGATAGGCCCTTCGTAGAGGGAAGCAGGGTTTGCAGAGGTGCCAGAGCTCGAATTTTGAAATAGAGATAAATAATATTTTGAGTGACATACTTTCATTGTCAACATAACAACCAAGATATCACGATATCTTCCATGCTACACACATTATAGGCGGTTCCCAAACAGAATGGTAAAGTTTATACTCCCCCACCACCAACAAACATCAATCCATGGCTTGTCCGAAACAACGGGTGCCTCCAACTAACAACAATCGTGGGGGAGTCTTGTTTGCAATTATTTGGATTTTATTTGAGCATGGGACTGGGCATCCCGATTACCGGCCATTTTCTCGTGAATGATGAGCGAAGTCCACTCATCGTGAGAATAACCCACCTAGCATGGAAGATACAGAGAACCATGTTATTTTGAGAAGACATAATTGCTTAGTTAGTATGCTTGAAGTATTATTATTATTATGTCAATATAAACTTTTATCTTGAAACTTTCGGATCTGAATATTCATACCACAATTAAGAAGAATTACATTGAAATTATGCCAAGTAGCATTCCACATCAAAAATTCTGTTTTTATCATTTACCTACTCGAGGACGAGCAGGAATTAAGCTTGGGGATGCTGATACGTCTCCAACGTATCTATAATTTTTGATTGTTCCATGCTGTTATATTATGTGTTTTGGATGTTTTTGGGCTTTAGTATACACTTATATATTATTTTTGGGACTAACCTATTAACCTAGAGCCCAGTGCCATTTTCTATTGTTTCCTTGTTTTAGAGTATCGCAGAATTGGAAAATCAAACAGAGTCCAATTGACCTGAAACTTCACGGAACTTATTTTTGGAAGCAAAACAACCCAGGAGACTCAGAGTCCACGTCAAGAAAGCTTCGAGGAAGCCACGAGGTAGGGGGCGCGCCCTCCACCCTCGTGGGCCCCTCATGGCCCCCCTGATGTACTTCTTCCACTTATATATCTCCATATACCCTAAAACGATCAGGGAGCACAATAGATCGGGATTTCCGCCGCCAGAAGCCTTCGTAGCCACCGAAAACCAATCTAGACCCGTTCCGGCACCCTACCGGAGGGGGAATCCCTCTCAAGTGGCCATCTTCATCATCCCGGTGCTCTCCATGACGAGGAGGGAGTAGTTCTCCCTCGGGGCTGAGGGTATGTACCAGTAGCTATGTGTTTGATCTCTCTCTCTCTCTCTCGTGTTCTTGATTTGGCACGCTATTGATGTATCACGAGCTTTGCTATTATAGTTGGATCTTATGATGTTTTCTCCCCCCTCTACTCTCTTGTAATGGATTGAGTTTCCCCTTTGAAGTTATCTTATCGGATTGAGTCTTTAAAGATTTGAGAACACTTGATGTATGTCTTGCCGTGTGTATCTGTGGTGACAATGGGATATCACGTGATTCACTTGATGTATGTTTAGGTGATCAACTTGCGGGTTCTACCCATGAACCTATGCATAGGGGTTGGCACACGTTTTCGTCGTGATTCTCTGGTAGAAACTTTGGCGCACTCTTTGAGGTTCTATGTGTTGGTTGAATAGATGAATCTGAGATTGTGTGATGCATATCGTATAATCATACCCACGGATACTTGAGGTGACATTGGAGTATCTAGGTGACATTAGGGTTTTGGTTGATTTGTGTCTTAAGGTGTTATTCTAGTACGAACTCTAGGGCTATTTGTGACACTTATAGGAATAGCCCAATGGATTGATTGGAAAGAATAACTTTGAGGTGGTTTCGTACCCTACCATAATCTCTTCGTTTGCTCTCCGCTATTAGTGACTTTGGAGTGACTCTTCGTTGCATGTTGAGGGATAGTTATGTGATCCAATTATGTTATTATTGTTGAGAGAACTTGCACTAGTGAAAGTATGAACCCTAGGCCTTGTTTCCTAGCATTGCAATACCGTTTGTGCTCACTTTTGTCATTAGTTACCTTGCTGTTTTTATATTTTTCAGATTACAAAAACCTATATCTACCATCCATATACCACTTGTATCATCATCTCTTCGCCGAACTAGTGCACCTATACAATTTACCATTGTATTGGGTGTGTTGCGTACACAAGAGACTCTTTCTTATTTGGTTGCAGGGTTGCTTGAGAGAGACCATCTTCATCCTACGCCTCCTACGGATTGACAAACCTTAGGTCATCCACTTGAGGGAATTTTGCTACTGTCCTGCAAACCTCTGCACTTGGAGGCCCATCAACGTCTACAAGGAGAAGGTTGTGTAGTAGACATCAAGCTCTTTTCTGGCGCCCTTGTCGGGGAGGTGAGTGCTTGAAGGTATATCATTAGATCTTGCAATTGAGTCTTTTAGTTTCTTGTTTTATCACTAGTTTAGTTTATAAAATAAAATTATGAAAAAAATGGAATTGAGTTTGTCTCATACGCTTCATCTTTTTAATATCTTTCGTGAGTATGATGGAAAGGAAAATTGTGCCAAAGTGTTAGAAGAAGAATGCATTAAAATGTTTGGACCTAAATCTTTGAATGATGAGCATGATTGCAATGTTGTTAGTATCAGCTCTTTGAATATCCATAGTACTAATGATGATTGCACTAGTTATGATGAAAATGTCTCCTATAAACATGTCAATTTTTGTGGAGTGCATTGGGTTTGCAAGTACAAACCAAATAGGGAAGATAGATATTGCAAGAGGCATAAGCACTTAGAAACTAAATTGTTGCAAGAAAGGCTAGATGTTTGTGCTGAAGATTTAAATTTTCTTGGCCGTACTTGTGGACTTTGCAATGAAGTTGGTCATTTAGCTATCCGATGCAAATTGTTTCATGATCATATCGTGTCCAAAAATTGTGATTACTTGATTTCCCTTGCACATTATAATGAACTTAGTTTGCTTATGGGCTACGAAGAAATGAAACGTATAACTAAGCATCTTCCAGAATTTGCCTGTTATAAACTTCTTGGTTTTGATCTAGATGAAATTTATATGTATTGTGCGGTGAATTTTATTGAAAATCCTAATATTGCAAACTACATAAAGAAAATAAAACAAATAGAAGATGTAGAGAATACTAATGAAAGGGAAGAGACTTCCCAATACCCTCCTATTATTTCTTATGATGAATCAGGTAACAAGGAAGAGACTCCTATTCAACCAATCTATACCTACTATTAAAGGGAATAGGTGTTGGAAATATGTCCTAGAGGCAATAATAAATTAGTTATTATTATATTATATTTCATTGTTCATGATAATCGTTTATTATCCATGCTAGAATTGTATTGATAGGAAACTCAGATACATGTGTGGATACATAGACAACACCATGTCCCTAGTAAGCCTCTAGTTGACTAGCTCGTTGATCAATAGATGGTTACAGTTTCCTGACCATGGACATTGGATGTCGTTGATAACGGGATCACATCATTAGGAGAATGATGTGATGGACAAGACCCAATCCTAAGCCTAGCACAAGATCGTGTAGTTCGTATGCTAAAGCTTTTCTAATGTCAAGTATCATTTCCTTAGACCATGAGATAGTGCAACTCCCGTATACCGTAGGAGTGCTTTGGTTGTGCCAAACATCACAACGTAACTGGGTGGCTATAGAGGTGCACTACGGGTATCTCCGAAAGTGTCTGTTGGGTTGGCACGAATCGAGACTGGGATTTGTCACTCCATGTAACGGAGAGGTATCTCTGGGCCCACTCGGTAGGACACCATCATAATGTGCACAATGTGACCAAGGAGTTGATCACGAGATGATGTGTTACGGAACGAGTAAAGAGACTTGCCGGTAACGAGATTGAACAAGGTATCGGGATACCGACGATCGAGTCTCGGGCAAGTATCGTAGCGATAGACAAAGGGAATTGTATGCGGGATTGATTGAATCCTTGACAACGTGGTTCATGCGATGAGATCATCGTGGAGCATGTGGGATCCAACATGGGTATCCAGATCCCGCTGTTGGTTATTGACCGGAGAGTTGTCTCGGCCATGTCTGCATGACTCCCGAGCCTGTAGGGTCTACACACTTAAGGTTTGATGAAGCTAGGGTTATAGGGAATAGATGTACGTGGTTACCGAATGTTGTTCGAAGTCCCGGATGAAGCTAGGAGTTCCGGAATGGTCCGGAGGTAAAGATTTATATATGGGGAGTCATCATACGGTCACTGGAATAATTCGAGGGTTACCGGTATTGTACTGGGACCACCAAAGGGGTTCTGAGGGTCCACCGGGAGGGTCCACCTGCCCCGGAGGGCCCTATGGGCTGTGTGTGGAGAGGGACCAGCCCCTTAGTGGGCTGGGCGCCTCCCCCCTTAGGGCCCATGCTCCTAGGGTTTGGGGGAACCCTAAAGGGGGGCGCCCCCCTTGCCTTGGGGGGCAAGGCAACCCCCCTGGCCGCCGCCCCCTCCTCAGATTGGATCTGGGGGGGCCGGCCCCCTCTCCCTTGCCCCTATATATATGTGGGGGGTGGGAGGGCAGCCGCACCCAAGTTCTGGCGCAGCCTTCCCCCTCTCCCAAGTCCTCCTCCTCTCCCGCGGTTCTTGGCGAAGCCCTGTAGGATTGCCATGCTCCTCCTTCACCACCACACCGTCGTGCTGCTGTTGGATGGAGTCTTCCCCAACCTCTCCTTCTCCCCTTGTTGGATCAAGGTGTGGGAGACGTCACCGGGCTGCACGTGTGTTGAACGCGGAGGTGCCGTTGTTCGGCGCTTAGATCGGAATCAACCGCGATCTGAATCGCTGCGAGTATGACTCCTTCATCCGCGTTCTTGCAGCGCTTGCGCTTAGCGATCTACAAAGGTTTGTAGATGCACTCCCATTCCCCTCGTTGCTAGATTACTCCATAGATTGATCTTGGTGATGCATAGAAAATATTAAATTTCTGCTACGATCCCCAACAGTGGCATCCTGAGCTAGGTCTATGCGTAGTTTCTATGCACGAGTAGAACACAAGTTGTTGTGGGCGTTGATTTTGTCAATTTACTTGCCGTTACTAGTCTTATCTTGATTCGGCGGCATCGTGGGATGAAGCGGCCCGGACCGACCTTACACGTACTCTTACGTGAGACAGGTTCCACCGACTGACATGCACTAGTTGCATAAGGTGGCTAGCGGGTGTCTGTCTCTCCCACTTTAGTCGGATCAGATTCGATGAAAAGTGTCCTTATGAAGGGTAAATAGAAATTGGCATATCATGTTGTGGTTTTGGCGTAGGTAAGAAATGTTCTTGATAGAAACCTATAGCAGCCACGTAAAAATTTGCAACAACAATTAGAGGACGTCTAACTTGTTTTTGCAGCATATGCCTTGTGATGTGATATGGCCAAAAGGATGTGATGAATGATATATGTGATGTATGAGATTGATCATGTTCTTGTAATAGGAATCACGACTTGCATGTCGATGAGTATGACAACCGGCAGGAGCCATAGGAGTTGTCTTAATTTATTTATGACCTGCGTGTCAACTTAAATGTCATGTAATTACTTTACTTTATTGCTAAACCGTTAGCCTTAGTAGTAGAAGTAATAGTTGACGAGACGACTTCATGAAGACACGATGATGGAGATCATGGTGTCATGCCGGTGATGATGATGATCATGGCGCACCGAAGATGGAGATCAAAAGCAGCAAAATGATATTGGCCATATCATGTCACTATTTGATTGCATGTGATGTTTATCATGTTTTACATCTTATTTCCTTAGAACGATGGTAGCTTAAATAAGATGATCCCTCGCAATAATTTCAAGAAAGTGTTCCCCCTAACTGTGCACCGTTGCAAAGGTTCGTTGTTTCGAAGCACCACGTGATGATCGGGTGTGATAGATTCTAACGTTCGAATACAACGGGTGTAAGCCAGATTTCCACACGCAATACACTTAGGTTGACTTGACGAGCCTAGCATGTACAAACATGGCCTCGGAACACGGAAGACCGAAAGGTCGAACTTGAGATGTATAGAAGATACGATCAACATGAAGATGTTCACCGATGATGACTAGTCCGTCTCACGTGACGATCGGACACGGCCTAGTTGACTCGGATCATGTATCACTTAGATGACTAGAGGGATGTCTATCTGAGTGGGAGTTCATTAAATAATTTGATTAGATGAACTTAATTATCATGAACATCGTCTAAATTGTCTTTGCAAATATGTTGTAGATAAATAGTTCACGTTGTAGCTCCCTGTTTCAATACGTTCCTAGAGAAAGACTAAGTTGAAAGATATGGTAAGCAATGATGCGGACTGGGTCCGCAGTCCGAGGAATGTCCTCACTGCTACACAGAAGGCTTACGTCTTTGATGCACCGCTCGATGTGCAAACCCCTACAACGTCGTCTGTGGATGTTGTGAACACCTGACAGACACATCCTGATGACTACTTGATAGTTTAGTGCACCATACTTTACGGCTTAGAATCGGGATTCCAATGATGTTTTGAACGCCATAAGACATATGAGATGTTCCAAGAGCTGAAATTGGGATTTCAGGCTCATGCCCGTGTTGAGAGGTATGAGACCTCTGACAAAGTTCTTTTGCCAACAAGATGGAGGAGAATAGCTCAGCTAGTGAGCATGTGCTCAGAATGTCTGGGTGCTACAATCACTTGAATCAAGTGGGAGTTAAAACTTCCAGATAATATAGTGATTAATAGAGTTCTCTAGCCACTATCACTAAGCTACTAGATCTTCGTGATGAACTATGACATGCAAGGGATGGAGTTGATCCCGGAGCTGTTCGTGGAGCTTAAGACCGCAAAAGGTAGAAATCAAGAAGGAGCATCAAGTGTTGATGGTTTAACAAGACCACTGGTTTCAAGAAGGGCAAGGGCTAGAAGGGAAACTTCATGGATGGCAAACCAGTTGTAGCTCCAGTGAAGGAACCCAAGGTTGAACCCAAACCCGAGACTAAGTGCTTCTATTGTAAGGGGAACGGTCACTGGTAGCGGAATTACCCCAAATGCATGGTAGATAAGAAGGCTGGCAACTTCAACAAAGTATATACGTGTTATTAATATGTACCTCACTAGTACTCCTGGTAGCACCTGGGTATTGGATAACGGTTCAGTTGCTATTATTGGTGACTTGAAGCAAAAGCTACGGACTAAACAGAGACTGGCTAAGGGCGAGGTGACGATGTGTGTTGGAAGTGTTTCCAAACTTGATGAGATCACCATCGCACGCTCCATCTGCCTTCGGGATTAGTATTGAACCTAGATAAATGTTATCAGGTGTCTACGTTGAGCATGGATATGATTAGATCATGTTCATTGCAATACGGTTGTTCATTTAAGTTAGAGAATAATGGTTATTCTGTTTACATGAATAATACCTTTCATGGTCATGCACCCTATGCGAATGGTTCAGTGAATCTCGGTCGTGGTAATACACATGTTCACGCCAAAAGATGTAGATAGTACCACTTTCTTGTGGCACTGCCGCTTAGGTCATATTGGCGTAAGATGCATGAAGAAACTCCGTGTCGATGGATGTTTGGAGTCACTTGATTTTGAATCGCTTGACACATGCAAGCCATGCCTAATGGGCAGGATGACTAAGATCCCGTTTTCAGGTACAATGAAACAGGTAAGTGACTTGTTGGAAATCATACATGGCGATGCGTGTGATCCAATGAGAATTGAAGCGTGAAGTGGATATCGCTATTTTCTCATCTTCACTGACGATTTGAGTAGATATAGGTATATCTATCTATCTATCTATACCTATAGTAATTACAGACTCCCAAGAAATTACTACGTTAATTTTTTTTAGAAAAGGAGGATGACCCCCAGCCTCAGCATCTGGGAGATGCATACGGCCATTTTATTGATTATTCTCGAGGATCTTACAAAGTAGTACAACAATATGCCTGAATCCGCCATCTTGGCAACATCTGCCACTACTCCTATCCATATGATGAAGGGGGTGCAAGCTGGGCCAAATACCCAGACCTCTCACCTAAGCCTAACATCTAAAGCCGGAGGCCCCGACCGAGCCACATACCGGGTCGGGGGCACAATCCGGTCTGACGCACTCACATGTGTCGTCACCGCCATCTTCCACTAGTCCATCTTTAGAGAAGATTAAGGTGCCAACCTTGGCAGGATCCTCCGCCATCGACGCCATAAAGACGCCAAACGACGACCACCATCTACACTAGTCCATCTCCAAGCAGAAGGAGCGCTACCACAGGACGAAGACCGGCGGAGAATAGGTGAAACGCTGCACACAATGCCGCCGCCAAACACCTCACACACACCGCAAAGCGCCCACCATGCTTCCGGGAACCCCAGGCGACGCCTTCAAGAAGGAGCGCGACGAGGGTACGACGCCGTCGCCTGCAAGGGGAACTAGAGCTTTCGCCCAAAGGAAGATCACGGTGAAAGATGGGAGAGGACCTTGACAAGGCCTCCAAGAAGGGGACCGACGCCCAGCAAAGACGCCGCCATTGTCGTGGCCTCCGCCGACGGCCAAGGATTTCCCCCGGTCCCGCCCCCATCCCATCCACCCAGCCAAAGACCTGGCCAGGGGAGCGCACGCAGCCGGAGAAAGCGTTGGACCTCATCGAAGCAGGCACGCCGGGTGACGGGGCACCCCGACCCACTGTAGTAGACGTCCACCGAGACCTCGCCGCCCGCACGGCCGAAGTCGCGGACCACCAGCACCCACGACCGTCGCCCGCCGAAGAGGCAACGCCGTCCACATCGCCCGAGGCCGCCGCCCCGGCATCCACCCACCGCACACATCCCGTCGAAACATGGGGAACGACATTACCACGTTAATTAGTAATTAAGAACCGTTCATCTTAGGTGGGACCGAATTATTATGGTGGAGATCAACCCATTTATCTGAGACCCAAATCTTATATTCTTTTACTAATTAGATTAGATCTGGGCCTGATTCTCAACAAAAAAACTGAGCCTACACGTTGATTCTCATAAGCCACGTAAAGTAGCCTCGGGATATTAAACCGTGGTTTAGATAAAAAATAAGCAACCGTGGTAGAGTCCTCATAGTATACGGTGCAATTCCACCCAAAATTTTAAAAACTGCACACGCATCATGGCTAAGAAAAATTATAGATGCACCATTGCTCCCTCATGGCTTGATGCGTGTCCTCTCTCCTCTGCTCTAGCCCCTCCTCCTCGGGTCTACCATAGCCCACGGCAATCTCCCTATCCCATAGCAACCCAGCGGCCACGACGAAGCACCGAATCAACCTAATTTTCTTAGATCGATCCACCTGCAGTACATGTCTAACCTCTTGCTTGCCCATCAACACTTGATCGATTCTGCCCCATGCTACCCCAGGCAATGCCAAAATACGTAGACGTACACACCAGTCAGCCGGCAAGAAAATAAACACATGCATCCAGAGGAGACATGGCTTTATGGACAAAGGTACGTAATTTGCATTTTCTCTGTTGCATCATGGGTAGATTAGTATATAAATATATTAATGCCTAATTAAGCTAGCTGCATACATAACTTATGTCCGGATTACATGTCCGTACATGAACCAAATAAGACGATGTCATGCCTGTATCTTATTTATATTTATACCTATACTAATTACAAACTCACAAGAAATTACCATGTTAATTAGAATTTATGAGGCGTTCATCTGGTGCGGCTGAATTATTACAGCGTAGATCTAATGATAAAATTCTGGGCATTTTCCCCCTCGGTTGTAATAAAAACTGAAAAGAAAATAAGTCCCGTGTCAATCTTATCACGGTTGTACCTTGCAAAAGAAAAAACCATATCTCGCTTAAAAACTACCGTGTCAATCTATCCATAGCTCGGCTAACAGAAAATATGAACACTAACAAACCACGTTCTCCTGATTCTCTGGATCTATATGCAGCGATGTCCCAGAAAACCCACGATGTCCCCGCCGCCGCCATCAACTCATTCGTGACGCTGAGGGTGGTCTGATAGGACAGTGCTTGGCCGCCAGTGCTATCCATCGTCGTGCCTCGCTGCCTTCAAGTGCGCCCCGACCCGGTGGCTGCTGCCATTCAAGCATGGGCAGCCCCATCGCCGCATCATAGGATGAGTGGATATTCCCATCGCAGATGACGAACTCAGATGATGAGCAGTTCGCATCGCAGATGACGAGCTCAGATTTATGTCAATATAAGAAACATCATGCATGTAATGGATGCATACGCATATGTGTATAGTCTGTAGTGGTGTTTGTTGGATGCGGGCGTCCGTACTTTGTACATGTACATCTCCCGGTAGTACTAAAGCCTGTAATCAATCCAATGATTCAGCGTGCGTGCGTTGTGTGTTGTCTCTAGCCAGAATTGATCAATCTTATGGTTAGCTAGCTAGCTATTGTGTTTGTTTTTATATTTTTTGTGGTTGGGCTAGCTATTGTGTATTGACGCATTGCTGATTGATTATTACAGATGGAGTTTGCTTTCTACAGGATTATATCACAGAGGAACTGCCAGAGCTTGCTTCGTTGTCGTCATTGTTGCCCCACTTGAGAAAGTACTTATGTAGGCAAGGCAATGAATCGTGATCAGCGAACTAGGATCCTCTGGTGGGTAATTGGTTGCTGCAAACAATATCTTTCTACTAATAATGTATATATATGCATGGTATACAATCTACGTGCGCATGGCAAATTCTCCTGGAAACTTGGTATGATTTTGATCAAGAATTCTCATGTACTTTCATTTACGGTTACCTTATACAGTGGAGTTCCCAGCATGATAATGACTTCACCTGCTTTGACCTTGACATACATGGAGAGAAAGTTGTATCGAAGAGCATCGTGATACGCTGGTTTGGCTGCTTTGACCTATAAAGCAATGAGAAACTATACTGAAGTTGAAAAAGTTGTCCACATATACTAGATCATAAGATGACAAATAAGAGTAGCGTCAACCAATAGCAATAACAGTTTATGCGTGATTTCTCATGCTTACATTGTTTGGCTAAGAGTTTTTTCCACTTCTGAATGTTGGGTACTTACAGAGAAATCTTATTGCACAACAGATTCGGGATTATGTACAGATACCTTGCTGTTATTTGTTTAAATTAAAAAGCACCATGGTGATTATCCTAACTGTTATAGTTAATTACACTAGCAGAATTATCCTAGCAGTGGAGCCAATTATTATCTGGTGATTAGACACTATATTTAAGGTAGTTAATTTTATTTGTACAGTTTACCATGCCAGGTTGTTTTAGTTTCTATGTCAAGATGGAACTTTGTATGATGAGATATTATGTCATGTCTCGGTGTGAATACTAGAAGAAGAGACTCCAGGTTTTCATTCAGAATGCAGAAAAGTATGTTGATCCTTTGGTAACAGAATTATGAACATGTGAGGAAATCACATGTTACAAATATTCATGGTACAACCTATTCTCTTTTCTGATATAGTTGCGGATCATGTCCTAATATTATAGTGTCTCTGTGACTAAGTGTGACTATTTCGAATCATGCCACTCATTTATCACAAAATTGCAGGTAAACTAACATCTCCCCTTTAATTATGTGTATTACAAGCCCGTTCTATAAAAAGTTTACCATTTTGTCCTTAAAACTTTTATCGGACTAGCTGAAACATTCGTTTCTTTCTGAATAAGATTTCTATCAGTGAATTTAGAATCAATATGCGGTCTTTTAGAATTAAAAAAGTAATAGTTGTGTTGCAATTAAGCATGCATCATTTCTACGTCCACATTCAGCTCCAATCAAATATATTTTCTCACGATCAAGGATATGAATTCAGAATCTTCCCACTTTCTGAGGTAATGTGTCTTTCAAGGCGAAAGGTCTAAATGTTTAACAAAACATATTGAATTAGAAAGTTGTCAAAGCTCGGGGTTCTAATTAATTAGAATGAGCAACAAGAGGAAGTAGCAAGCATGTAAATCTGCCTACTCTATATTGCATTTGTTTTGTTCAGATTGCACAAATCCATGCATTTTGTATATATTTTTTATTAGTTTCAGCCCTGCAAACATTTTCTCTTACTGGCGTATAATTGTCGACGAAACAGAGCTACCGTATGGATAGTTTTTAAAATAAAGATGCCCACCTATCCACCAGTCTGTCACATTATTTACTACTATTGTTGTGTCATTACATTGATTGGTACAAAAAAATTGGGCTTTCCAGAAAAATTCTACCTACATTGCTCCATTCTTGCGCATGATGAAGAAGGGGAAATAAGAGTTGTCTTTTTGTTACGAAGGATTGGGAGCTGGTAAAGATGCTTCCAATATGGGATCAAAGACATCCAATGAAAAAGGCAATGTTCTCATGTCGTCCTTCCATATATCTAAGCTCAATTTTTAAGTTCAAAACAGGAAATAAAAAAATAATCAAATTCAAAACATATAACTCTATCTTAGGCTGTCTTTGCATTCTAATATTCAACAAGTGTATACATTATCTTAAATTCACCTACAACCAATATTGTGTAAAATAATGTATCAAAAAAGTGTATATGCATGGCTATATAATAACATGAATTTGATAGGTAAACGACTGAAAAATGACTAGCCCGTGCAGATGCACGGGTTGACGACTAGTTTACTTACTGAAGCACAAGTCTGAAACATTTGAAAAGTTCAACCGATTTCAGAGTGAAGTTAAGAGCCATCATAACAAGAAGATCAAATTCCTACGATCTGATCGATGAGAATTTCTGAGTTATGAGTTTGGCAATCACTTAAGACATTGTGGAATTGTTTCACAGTTGAAGCCACCTGGAACACCACAGGGTAATGGTGTGTCCGGACGTCGTAATCGAACCTTATGAGATATGGTGCGATCTATGATGTCTCTTACCGATCTACCGTTTTCATTTTGAGGATATGCGTTAGAGACAGCTGCATTCACTTTAGATAGGACACCATCTAAGTCCATTCAGACGACGTCGTATGAATATGGTTTGGCAAGAAACCAAAGTTGCCGTTTCTTAATGTTTGGGGCTGCGATACTTAAGGCTTCAGCCGGAGAAGCTCGAACCCAAAAGCAGACAAACACATCTTCATAGGATACCCAAAGGTGACAGTTGGGTATACCTTCTATCTCAGATCCGAGGGCAAATAGTTTGTCGCTAAGAACGAGTCCTTTCTCGAGAAGGAGTTTCTCTAGAAAGAATTGAGTGGGAGTAAGATAGAACTTGATGAGGTTGTCGAATCTTTACTTCAACCAGAGAGTGATGCAACACAGAAAGATGTTTTCTATGGCGCCTACGTCAATTGGATAGGAAGTTAATGATAGTGATCATGAAGCTTCGGATCAAGTTGCTATCGAACCTCGTAGGTCGACAAGGATATGTACTACTCCTGAGTGGTACGGTAATCCTGTCTTAGATACCATGTTGTTAGACAACAATGAACCTACGAGCTATGGAGAAGCGATGGTGGGCCCGTATTCCGACAAATGGTTAGAAGCCATGAAATCCGAGATAGGATTCATGTATCAGAACAAAGTATGGACTTTGGTGGACTTGCCCGATGATCGGCAAGCCATTGAGATAAATGGATCTTTAAGAAGAAGAAGGATGTGGGCGGTAATGTTACCGTCTATGAAGCTCGACTTGTGGGAAAGACTCTTTTCACAAGTTCAAGGAGTTGACTACGATGAGAATTTCTCACCCGTAGCGATACTTAAGTCCGTCGGAATCATGTTAGAATTAGCTGTATTTTTTGATTATGAAATCTGACAGATGGATGTCAAAAACAAGTTTTCTTACCAGTTTTCGTAAGAAAGAGTTGTATGTGATACAATCAAAGTTTTGTCGATCCTAAGGATGCTAAAAGGTATGCTGGCTCCAGCGATCCTTCTATGGACTAGAGCAAGCATCTCGGAGTCAGAATATATGCTTTGATGGAGTGATCAAAGCTTTTAGGTTTATACAATGTTTGCTTGAAACTTGTATTTACAAGAAAATGAGTGGGAGCATTACAACATTTCTGATAAGTATATGTGGATGACATATTGTTGATCCAAAATAATGTCGAATTTCTGGAAAGCATAAACGGTTGTTTGAAGAGTGATTTTCAAAGGAAGACCTGGATAAAGCTGCTTACATATTGGGCATAAAGATCTATAGAGATAGATCAAGACGCCTGATGATACTTTCAAAGAACGCACACCTTGACATGATTTTGAAGGAGTTCAAAATAGATCAGTCAAAGAAGGGATTCTTACCTGAGTTGTAAGGTGTGAAGTTGAGTAAGACCAAAAGATTGACCATGGTAGAAGAAAGAGGAAGGACGAAGGTCATCCCCTATGCTTTTGTCATAGGCTCTATACGGCATGCCATGCTGAGTACCGCACCAGATGTGTGCCTTGCCACATGTCTGGCAAGAGGGTACAAAGGTGATCTAGGAGTGGATCACCAGATAGCGGTCAAAATTATCCTTAGAGGAATAAGGAAATGTTTCTCAGTTATGGAGGTGATAAAGAGTTCGACGTAAAGAGTTACGTCGATGCAAGCTTAACACCTATCCGGATAGCTCTGAGTAGAGATACCGGATACGTATAATGGAGAAACAATTTGGAATAGCTCCAAGTGGAACGTGGTAGCAGCATCTATGATATGACATAAAGTTTTGCGAAATACATAGGGATTTGAATATTGCAGACCCGTTGACTACAACCTCTCTCACAAGCATAACATGATCAAACCCAGAACTCATTGAGTGTTAATCACATAGTGATGTGAACTAGATTATTGACTCTAGTAAACTCTTTGGATGTTGGTCACATGGCGATGTGACCTGTGAGTGTTAATCACATGGCGATGTGAACTAGATTATTGACTCTAGTGCAAGTGGGACACTATTGGAAATATGCCCTAGAGGCAATAATAAATTAGTTATTATTATATTATATTTCATTGTTCATGATAATCATTTATTATCCATGCTAGAATTGTATTGATAGGAAACTCAGATACATGTGTGGATACATAGACAACACCATGTCCCTAGTAAGCCTCTAGTTGACTAGCTCGTTGATCAATAGATGGTTACGGTTTCCTGACCATGGACATTGGATGTCGTTGATAACGGGATCACATCATTAGGAGAATGATGTGATGGACAAGACCCAATCCTAGGCCTAGCACAAGATCGTGTAGTTCGTATGCTAAAGCTTTTCTAATGTCAAGTATCATTTCCTTAGACCATGAGATTTTGCAACTCCCGGATACCGTAGGAGTGCTTTGGGTGTGCCAAACATCACAACGTAACTGGGTGGCTATAAAGGTGCACTACGGGTATCTCCGAAAGTGTCTGTTGGGTTGGCACAAATCGAGACTGGGATTTGTCACTCCGTGTAATGGAGAGGTATCTCTGGGCCCACTCGGTAGGACATCATCATAATGTGCACAATGTGACCAAGGAGTTGATCACGGGATGATGTGTTACAGAATGAGTAAAGAGACTTGCCGGTAACGAGATTGAACAAGGTATCGGGATACCGACGATCGAGTCTCGGGCAAGTATCGTACCGATAGACAAAGGGAATTGAATACGGGATTGATTGAATCCTTGACATCGTGGTTCATTCGATGAGATCATCATGGAGCATGTGGGAGCCAACATGGGTTTCCAGATCCCGCTGTTGGTTATTGACCGGAGAGTTGTCTCGGCCATGTCAGCATGACTCCCGAGCCCGTAGGGTCTACACACTTAAGGTTCGATGACGCTAGGGTTATAGGGAATAGATGTACGTGGTTACGGAATGTTGTTCAGAGTCCCGGATGAGATCCCGGACATCACGAGGAGTTCCGGAACGGTCCGGAGGAAAATTTTATATATGGGAAGTCATCATACGGTCACCGGAATAATTTTGGGGTTACCGGTATTGTACCGGGACCACCGAAGGGGTTCTGGGGGTCCACCTGCCCTGGAGGGCCCTATGGGCTGTGTGTGGAGAGGGACCAGCCCCTTAGTGGGCTGGGCGCCTCCCCCCTTAGGGCCCATGCTCCTAGGGTTTGGGGGAACCCTAAAGGGGGGCGCCCCCTTGCCTTGGGGGGCAAGGCAACCCCCCTGGCCGCCGCCCCCTCCTCAGATTGGATCTGAGGGGGCCGGCCCCCCTCTCCCTTGCCCCTATATATATGTGGGGGGTGGGAGGGCAGCCGCACCCAAGTTCTGGCGCAGCCCTCCCCCTCTCCCAAGTCCTCCTCCTCTCCCGCGGTGCTTGGCGAAGCCCTGCAGGATTACCACGCTCCTCCTTCACCACCACGCCGTCGTGCTACTGCTGGATGGAGTGTTCCCCAACCTCTCCTTCTCCCCTTGCTGGATCAAGGCGTGGGAGACATCACCGGGCTGCACGTGTGTTGAACGCAGAGGTGCCGTTGTTCGGCGCTTAGATCGGAATCAACCGCGATCTGAATCGCTGCGAGTACGACTCCTTCATCCGCGTTCTTGCAACGCTTCCGCTTAGCAATCTACAAGGGTATGTAGATGCTCTCCCCTTCCCCTCGTTGCTAGATTACTCCATAGATTGATCTTGGTGATGAGTAGAAAATTTTAAATTTCTGCTACGATCCCCAAAAATAGGTATTCTTGGTTTCGTCCCGTTTTAAGTCTTTTTATATGTATGCTATTTTTTACTTCTGTTTTTTTTACTTTTGTCCGTTTGACGAACATGTGCAAACAAATAAAACCGGGATGTCACTACGCAAAGTCAATTGTTCCACTACTTATTTAGTGGTCATTCTTCTTAATAATATACGGCAAAGGAAGTGCGGCAACACATGGTCGCATTGTTTTTTACTGGCTTCAAGTGCTAAAAATTAATGCGTCTGACGGGAGTCAAACTTGTAACCACGCAAACTACTCCAACCTCGGTATGCAACAAGGCAAACTAGATGTTGTGAATTAGCATGTTGTATTAAACTTCAAATTTGTATGCACGGCTAGGTATGCTTTGATTTTTTAGAAGAAGCTAGGTCTGCTTTGTATCAATTCTCCTGCTGCTCGGTTGTCACCTATACTGGGCCAATACGCTCCTAACTGGGATTTTTCTACAACTAGCAAATTTCTCTGATGGGCTTCATATTCCTTGGTTTTATTTTCGATTGCACAGGCTGCGTCGTTGTTCCCGAGGATCAAACATAGAAGTTGGATTAGTTACTAAAAAAAGTACCACCTTGCTTTTTAAAATCAAATTTCACAAATTTAAATACATCCATGCATGAGTTACCTGAAAATCAGCAAGCCATCGCATGAAAAGGGTGAAGTGTCGGTCTCACTTATATTAGAAAATGAAGGAAGAAGCTAATGCTTGCATGCCCCAATAAAATAGAGGAATGTCCGATGAAAGAGGACCCGATTGGTGAACAAAAGAGAGGAAGATTCGATGAAAAAGGACCTGGTTGGCGCGTGCCAACAAATAGAGGACTATTTGATGAAAAAGGACCCGATTCATCATGAAATAAAAGAAAGGAAGATCTGATAAAAGATGACCAAGTTTACAATGAAAGTGCATGGCTTAAGTGAGATTGCTGGAAGCTTTGAGTATGCATCCAGGAATAAAACAGGAGGGACTGACTAATGTTGATCAAAGATGTTGTACAAAAAGGGCACCCATCCAGCATTTAAAAGAGAGAAATAGCCCATGTACAAAAATCATAGCCAAGCAGTTTAAAAAATCTGTTGCTGAGGGATGTTCTCTCTAAAATTTGAGCTTTTGTGGTGTTTAGGTGCAAATGTCAATTATCTATCCCGGTGCAATCGCACGGGCATATGTGCTAGTCTCATTAATAAGGAGCTCCAAAAAGAAGATTGAACCCACAGATGATGTGGTGAAGAAGAAGAAAAGAAAAAGGAAGAGAGGTGAAAAGATATCTCCCCCAAATAATGCTGCTCCTATTACTATTGTGCCTCATGAAAATATAATTGTGGAAGATAATGATACTTCTTATGGTCTTGAAAATCTTTTTGGCACTTGCTTGGAAGAATATGATAAGTGCTATACTATTGGTGCTATCCATACTATTAATGATGAAAGTGATTATGCTTATGATATGAAAAGGCCCAAGCTTGGGGATGCTATGTTTGATGAAGATGATGTTTTTGAGAATATATTTGATGCAATTCATGTTGGTCCCAAGCTTGAGAATATATTTTTAGTCTCCCAAGTTTTGATATGCAAATTTATAATGATGATAGCATGCCTCCTACTTATGATGATTATTGTGATGATACTTATGCTATAAAAAGTAGTGATTATATTTATAAAACTTGTCATGATTATGGTTACCCCTTTTCTGAACATTACTCTTTTAATGTGGAAACAATTTATAGTATTCGAGTCTCTTATGATACTCCCACTATTCTGAATGAGAAGAATTTTGCTTATGTGGAGAGTAATAAAAATTCTATGCTTGTAGATCATGAAAATAATGCTTTAGGTGATGGTTATATTGTTGAATTCATTCATGATGCTACTGAAAATTATTATGAGGGAGGAATATATGCTTGTAGGAATTGCACTAATATCAAGTTTCCTCTCTATGTGCTTAAATTTTTGAAGTTATGCTTGTTTTACCTTCCTATGCAAGTTGATTCTTGTCCCCACAAGTTGTTTGCTCACAAAATCCCTATGCATAGGAAGTGGGTTAGACTTAAATGTGCTAGTCATATTCTTCATGATGCTCTTTATGTTTCAATTTTTATCTTTTATGTGAGCATCATTGAAATCATCATGCCCAGCTAGGGGCGTTAAACGATATCGCTTGTTGGGAGGCAACCCAATTTTATTTTTTTCCTTGCTTTTTGCTCCTGTTTAGTAATAAACAATTAATATAGCCTCTGTTTAGATGTGGTTTTATGTTTTAATTAGTGTTTGTGCCAAGTAGAACCTTTGGGAAGACTTGGGTGAAGTCTTTATGATCATGGTGTAAAAAAACAGAAACTTTAGCGCTCACGAGAATTGCTGCCATTTTTATTTGGAGAGTGATATTTAGTTAATTATTTTTGAAGATGATTAATAGATACATTCCTCAGGTCCAGAAATTTATTTTAGAATTTGTGGGGTTCCATAAGTATACGTTTGATCCAGATTACTACAGACTGTTCTATTTTTGACAGATTCAGTTTTCGATGTGTTGTTTGCTTATTTTGATGAATCTATGAGTAGTATCGGAGGGTATGAACCATAGATAAGTTGGAATACAGTAGATATTACACCAATATGAATTTGTAATGAGTTCACAACAGTACCTAAGTGGTGATTTATTTTCTTATACTAACGGAGCTTACGAGTTTTCTGTTAAGTTTTGTGTTGTGAAGTTTTCAAGTTTTGGGTAATGATTCGATGGACTATGGAATAAGGAGTGGCAAGAGCCTAAGCTTGGGGATGCCCAAGGCACCCCAAGGTAATATTCAAGGACAACCAAAAGCCTAAGCGTGGGGATGCCCCGGAAGGCATCCCCTCTTTCGTCTTTGTTCATCAGTAACTTTACTTGGAGCTATATTTTTATTCACCGCATGATATGTGCTTCGCTTGGAGCGTCATTTTATTTTCTTTAGTTTTTCTTGCTGTTTGAATAAAATACCAAGATCTTGAATTGTTAAATGTTAGAGAGTCTTCACATAGTTGCATAATTATTCGACTACTCATTGATCTTCACTTATATCTTTCGGAGTAGTTTGTCATTTTCTCTAGTGCTTCACTTATATCTTTTTAGAGAACGGTGGTGGTTTTATTTTATAGAAATAGATGAAGTCTCGTGCTTCACTTATATTATTTTGAGAGTCTTAAATAGCATGGTAATTTTCTTAAATAATCTTAATATGCTAGGCATCCAAGAATAGTAAAAACTTTCTTATGAGTGTGTTGAATACTAAGAGAAGTTTGATGCCTGATGATTGTTTTGAGATATGGAGGTAATAATATCAAAGTCATGCTAGTTGAGTAGTTGTGAATTTGAGAAATGCTTGTGTTGAAGTTTGCAAGTCCCATAGCATGCACATATGGTAAAGGTTATGTAACAAATTTGAAACATGAGGTGTTCTTTGATTGTCTTCCTTATGAGTGGCGGTCGGGGATGAGCGATGGTCTTTTCCTACCAATCTATCCCCCTAGGAGCATGCGCGTAGTGCTTGGTTTTTGATGACTTGTAGATTTTTGCAATAAGTATGTGAGTTCTTTATTACTAATGTTGAGTCCATGTATTATATGCACTCTCACCCTTCCATCATTGCTAGCCTCTTCGGCACCGTGCATTGCCCTTTCTCACGTTGAGAGTTGGTGCAAACTTCACCGGTGCATCCAAACCCCGTGATATGATACGCTCTTTCACACATAAACCTCCTTATATATTCCTCAAAACAGCCATCATACCTACCTATTATGGCATTTCCATAGCCATTCCGAGATATATTCGCATGCAACTTTCCACCGTTTCATTTATTATGACACGCATCATCATTGTCATATTGCTTTGCATGATTTTGTAGTTGACATCGTATTTGTGGCAAAGCCACCGTACATAATTTTTCATACATGTCACTCTTGATTCATCGCAATCCCGGTACACCGCCAGAGGCATTCATATAGAGTCAAACTTTGTTCTAGTATCGAGTTGTAATCTTTGAGTTGTAAATAAATAGAAGTGTGATGATCATCATTAATAGAGCATTGTCCCAAAAAAAGGCCAAAAATAATAATAATAAAAGGGACAATGCTACTATCCTTTTTTCCACACTATTGTGCTTCAAAGTAGCACCATGATCTTCATGATAGAGAGTCTCTTGTTTTGTCACTTTCATATACTAGTGGGAAATTTTCATTATAGAACTTGGCCTGTATATTCCAACTATGGGCCTCCTCAAGTACCCTAGGTCTTCGTGAGCAAGCAAGTTGGATGCACACCCACTTAGTTTCTTTTGTTGAGCTTTCATACATTTATAGCTCTAGTGCATCCGTTCCATGGCAATCCCTACTCCTTCCATTAACATCAATCGACGGGCATCTCCATAGCCCATTGATTAGCCTCGTTTTTTGACCATGAAGACTGCAGGGCTTGCACCCCACAGCATTTTATTAATAAAGCAAAAGACATACAGGGTTTCCTCAAGATGAGGAAAGAAATAAAAGAATAAAAGAAAAGAGGGAAGGCTCTAAAGAAGGCTATACAGAGAAGGGGTGCACTATACCTATTAATTACAAAGAAACAAAGAAGCAACTCTCCTCAAGGAGGAAGAAAATCAATCCACTTAAGAAGGGCGTCTGTATATTTCCATTTGATTCGATGAGAGAGCAGAGTAAGATCATGAATGAAGCCATTCCTCCATTCCCTGAAAGATGGTTGAATGTTCCTAAAAGCTCTATCATTCCTGATCTTCCAAATATTCCACCAGGCCGTGAAAACCACCTCCCCAAAGAAAGTCTTGTTGAAATCCTTTCGAGCATGACGAGCAATTTCCACCATATCATCACAATCTTTCCATTCAATTTGCAGATAGTTCCACACGCGAACACTAAAATTGCACTGGAAAAAGAGGTGATTTCTGTCCTCCAGTATTCCAGTCGGGCAAAGAACACATTCTGGTCCTTCATTAATACTCCAATGCCTCCTCTGAATCATGTCCTTGGTGTTAACCCTGTCCATTATAACAAGCCAAGCAAACATCTTGATCGACAAAGTACAACAACTTTTCCATATCCACCCCAGAATGGGGTTTGATACCATTGGCTGATAGACAAAATCATAAAACCTTTTTGCAGTATATTCTGATTTCTTGCCATGCCTCCATCCCCAGTGGTCATGGGAGTTACTGTCCAAATGGAAAGACCCCATTAAAGAGGAAAGCTGTTGTAGTTCCTGAAAAGCTTGTTCAGTAAGAGGCAAGTAAAAAAGGTCCTAGAAACTACTAGCCTCAAGGACTTCCTTGACTGAGAGATTTTTGTGGAGACAAAAATAATATAGCCTAGGAAATCAATCTTGCAGAGGGACATAACTGTTTCCAATGTGCCAATAGTCAGACCAGAACTGCACCGTATCTCCACTATGAACATCAACCGAAGTAACTGCACTGAAATTATCCATCAACTTACAGACATATCTCCACCAAAAAGAGCCACAAAGAACAGTATCATGTGGAATCCTTTCAAAATAGTAAGAATCCCAAACTAACTGCACCCAGGGCACATCCATCTTGTTATCAAATTTATTGAGATGTTTCAGTAGGAGAGCATCATTTTGCAAACCAAGGTTTAAGATTCCAAGCCCCCCCTTTGACTTAGGCCTGCAAACAAGTGGCCAAGCCGCCAGTGAATATCCCCTTTCCTGACCATATTTCCTCCATAAACACTGCCTCTGGATTCTTTCCAATTGTTTCAAAATACCTTGAGGAATTGACAAACTGCAAAGGAAGAAGATAGGCAATGAAGAAATGACAGAATTAACTAATTGCAATCTGCTCCCTTGAGGCAAGAACCAAGAACTTGCTGTCAATCTTCTCTCCATACAATCCACAAGGGGAAGAAGGTCCACAATTTTGGGCCTGGTGGTCCCCACTGGCAGACCCAGATAAGTAAAAGGCATATTTCCTAATTTGCAACCAAAATAGGCAGCAAGGTCAGAAGCATCCTGATCAGTTACATTAATGGGATACATGGAGGATTTATGGAAATTAATCTGAAGTCGAGTTGCCTGTGAGAAGGAATGCAAAACTGCTTTCAGAGCCCCCAATTGATCTTTATCAGCATTTAAGAAAAGCAGTGTGTCATCAGCATATTGGACCACTGGGAAATCAGGATCATGGGTAGGCAGAGGCCTGCTTATTAAACCTTGGTGAAGAAGATTATTAATCAATGTCTACAAGAGATCAGCCGCAATAACAAAGAGCAAAGGAGAAATTGGGTCCCCTTGCTTGACTCCACATTTGCATTTAAAGTGATTACCAGGGACTCCATTCAGAAGGACAGAAGAAGTGCCAGAAGACAACAACTGCTTAATCCAAATAATCCATCGTTCATCAAAACCTTTTGCAATTAAAATCTTTACGATAGCCTCATGCTGGATAGAATCAAAAGCCTTTTCAAAGTCTAACTTAAGCAAAAGGATGGGCCTTTTAGACTGATTGCACTGATGGATATACTCAAAGGTCCAAGCAAGACAATCCTGGATTGTTCTCGATTTTATGAAACCATATTGATTTTTATGCACACATTTGGTGATCTCCTATTGGAATCTGTTAGTAGCAAGCTTTGTAAGGAACTTCAGACCAACAGAGGTTAGTGAAATTGGCCTAAAGTCTCCCACACACTCAGGTGTCTGCTTCTTTGGAATCAGGGTAATGTATGCATCATTTTAATTTTCTAACTGCACTGTTCCAGCATGAAACTCCTTAACCAGCTGTATAAAATCAGCAGAAATTATATGCCAACACTTTTTAAAAAAAAGCCCATTAAAGCCATCAGGTCCAGGGGCCTTATCAATAGGCAAGTCCTTAATAACTTGCTCAATTTCTTTTAATTCAAACGGTTTTGTGAGCACCTCCAAACCCTGGACCCTAGGTATTAGAGACAATATGTTTTCATCCAAAGAAATTGACTTAACTGTCCCCATTCTGCTTTTGAAGGATGACAAGAATTCTTTGGCCATTTCCTCATGATTTGACGTTACTGATCCATCAGACAGCAACAAGCTAGCAATAGAGTTTTTTCTATACCTCTTAGTTGCCATAGCCTGAAAGAATTTAGAGTTTTCCTCTCCCACTTTGATGTACCTAATTGTACATCTCTTCCTCCAGTACAGATATTGCATGTGAAGCAGATGTTCATGGTGCAATTTTGTGATTTTCCTAAAATTAAACTCAGGCCTGGACAGAGATCTCTTTTCCTCAAGATTGTCCAACCAAAGAATTACCTAGTTACACTTCTCAATTAACCTTTTAATATGTGATAAACCTTTCTGCCATTTCTTCAATGCAAACCTCAATGCCTTTAGTTTGTCAACAATTATTGCCGAAATATGGGTCTTACGAGGGGGACGAGTCCAAACCTCCTGAACACACTCCATGAAACCAGCCTGATGGATCCAAAAGTTTTCAAACCTGAAGATATGTGATTTTGGAATTGCTGTACTGATGGTCACCAGACAAGGAACATGATCAGACGCAGTCTTGGCCAAAGGGGTCAGTTGGGTCATGGGATAAATGTTAATCCAACTTGTAGAAGTAAAAACCCAGTCCAACTGTTCCAGAAGAGGCCTGTCCTGCATATTAGACCAAGTAAATTTTCGTCCTTTTAGAGGAAGTTCCAACAGGCCCAAATGGCCAATTATTTCATTGAAAATGAACATATCATTTATATCGCCCCCAGGGAGATTCCTATTATCAATGGAACAGATGAAGTTGAAGTCCCCCATCAACATCCACATCTGATCCGGATCAATGTCCAAGTTGTAAATCCAGGAAACAAACTCATCGCGCAAATCACCCTGACATGGACCATACACATTAACCAGAAACCGTTGCTCATTATTATGAACCGAGGTAAATTGCATTACGATAGCGTAGGGTTTGACTTCGAGTAGGGTGCCACAGAACACATCAGATCGCCATGTTGTTAAAAGACCCCCAGAGGCTCCACTAGAGGGAGACTTAGCGAATTGATCAAACCCATGAGGAAAAATGCTTTTCATGATTGAACGCGAGCAAGAGGATAGCTTAGTTTCTTGCAAACAAGCACTGAACACTGACTCTCTGTCACTTTCTCCCTGACAGAGCGCTGCCTAGCATCTGAATTCAGACCGCGAATATTCCAACATAAAATTTTCCAACTACGCGTTGCAACACGATTCATGAATAACCATTGCGTAGAGTAGCAAAAAGAGCATGGCACATAATGCCATACCATCCAAAGTAAAGTAAAGTTCAGAACCCCAATGTGCCACATCCCAGACCGGACTCAGTTCAACAGAAAAAAAGACAAGCATAACAGGCGCCCTCGGCCTCGACATAGAAGATAACATAAATACTAAGCAGAAGATGCAGACGAGTCCTCCTGTGGATTAGCCATAAGCTTGTCTACCGATAGAAGCGAAGGATTAATCTCTAGCTCCGCGCCCACAGCTTGGAGAACATGAAGTGGGGTGTGTGGTGGTGGAGTAGGCAGAGCATCTTCAGAATCATCCGCAGAAGTGGGCTGGGCCTTGTCCTCCATGGGCTTTGCACGGGGGCGCTTCTTAGATGGTTGTAGAGATAGCTGCTCAAAAACCACGTTTTTGTAGCCATCCAACTTTGCCGCGCTCCGAGTGCAACGCCTTAGTGATGTATCGAGAACAGGAGCCTTCTTCTTCTCTGTCCGCTTACACGCAGAGGATTGTTCCACAGAGAAAACCAAAGGTGATGATTAAACCGATACAGGAACAGCAGAACTATCAGACCCAACTTCTTCAGAAACAGAATCTGAAACAGCCGGCAGTGCCTCAAATAAAGCTCTGGCCACCGGGCGCTTCACCATGACAGGTTTTCTGACAGCAGGAACCACAGGCAGAGAAGCAGCCAAACAAGAAATCATCCTTGATTCGTCAAAAGCAATGGACCACGACCTCTTGGAGTAAATGATTGTGCCCATCGGCTTGAAGAAAATAGACCTTGGCACTTCCTTAACTGAGAAATCGAACATAAGGTTCTGGAAAGACCTTTTCCAAACCATCTCCGGGGGAAGAGGAGGTCCAGCCACAATGCGTGCCATGCCAATAAAGATTTCCTGCTGCTGTATCACAGGAGGATGGTAGGGCACAATGGCAAGATGATTCTCCTCAAAGACAGGGTGCTGGATTTCTGGAAGTGGTAAATCATGCTGTTGTTGGACTTCAACTTCTTGTTCTTGTTGCTCTACAGAAGCAGATCCTTCGGGCTGATCAATCACTATTGAAACTTGATCCTATTCGGGAGCAGCAGGGTGTGGGGCCTGCTCATTCCCAGCTTCATCTTCCCACATGGCATTGCCCCAACCAGGCACTTCGTCATTCACTGGTGGAGGAGGTGGAGCGACAGGTGCATCATTCCAACCCAACATTGGGTATGGTGGTAAGACACACATCAAATTATCTGGAACCAAATTACCAGGCAAAGGGTGAGGGTTTCCATCCAAGGGCATAGGGTCTTCGTCATTTGGCATCTGGTCTGCAAATTCTGCGCCAAGAACATAGCAAGCAGCAGTCCAAGACACTTGAGCACCTCCATACTCCGCATAATCACCAAACACAACATCTGTTGGAACCAACAGCGTATCTGGGAAATTAGCTTCAACCAAAGTCCGGACAAGATAAGGATCCTCACTATCCCAAGAAATAAACTTTCCAAAAGTGCCTACGGCCTGCGAGATGTATTCAGTGGTGCGGTAATCCAGGGGAATCCCAATGAACATTAACCAACCCTTGCGAAAACCATGTGTTACTTTGAAATTTTCTCCCTCGTCATGCTTCATAAATCTGACAAAACGATCATTGCCCAATGGAAAAGGTGCATGCTGAACCAAGGTATACCTAACTGACGGATCCCTGACTTGGAACAGCCCTACCCCATGAAACCACGGCTGAGCAGATCGGACCAAAATACCTCTGTTTTGCAGAAACTGGACAACTTCTTCCCACACCGGGCCGAATGGCCCCTCCGGCGCCGGCATCACCTCGGCAACCATGAAGTCCTCATGTCGACAGAGCGGACGTGCGGCGGGCGTGAAGAAGGTGCGTGGTAGCCGACGATCGCCACCGTCAATGATGTGGTGGACAGGGGGCACAAAGCGCTGTGGATCGAGCTCGTAGTTCGCCATGGAAGAGCCAGAAGCTTGTTGGGGGTTTTCTTTGGCTTGGGGAGAGGGAAGCTACAATGGAGGCGGCGGCGATGGGACTGGACAGTCTATCCCAATAACTCTGGCTCTATTCCCATGAGAAGCAGCAGATTCCGATAAACTCGTTTTTTGTTGCACCGAAATTGGCCTCCAAACCAATCCATTGGAGCGCGTGAAATCATTACAGTCATGGCTAGAGTGACCAGGACGAGAGCAAGCCGTACAGACTACTCGCATTCCAAAAGTCGTTGACAAGTGGCCCTTCTGAGAACAAATAGTGCAGGTAACCACACGGTCCACCATGTCATCGACCATAGCTTCAAACTGCCTCGCAGCCTCCTGAGATGTAGGGATATCTGGACAATGGCCCAGGGGAGTTGCGACCGGAGGCGTGGAAGGCCCAGAGGCAGATGGGCTAAGGAGCAAAGGTGGGGTAGTGACCTGACGGGCCTCCAAAGCCACTGGGTCAGAAACCTGACAATTGTTTTGAATGGGTGACAATCCCGCCTCTGCGTAACTTACGGGCGAAATCTCCGCATGCACAGGGGAAAGTTCCTCCGAAACCAGATCAATTACCGGTGAAGAAGATTCCGGCTGGCTCAACGCCGGCAAAGGAGTGACTGTACCAAAAACTATAGGTGGACGAGCCACCGTCCAAAACAAGTCCGCGGGTGGTGATTGGTGTATGACTACACGTTCATGAGCAGGAATATCATACCCCGCATCTGTCATGATGTCAATGCACTCTTGCGTAGCCGGATATCTATATCCCTTGCAAGCAGAGTATCGCTCAAACGTGGCAAAAGAAAGCTTTTTATGAGCAGATGCAGCAGTCTTAAGAGCTGATCTAACCGGAGGCTTATTCATGGCAAAAAGACCTAAAGATGATCGATGCTTAGTAGGACTAACTAGAATCCATTCAGCATCACATTCCTTCCTCCAGATCCGGAGCTCTCTAATCCAATTAGGTCCCCCATTTCCCCACAAATGAAAATAGCACTCAGATCACATGCATAGGAACGGAGATCCATAATAAGAAAACTAACTTGCTTGCAAGATACATGAAAGGAGTAAACCTTATCTTTGATGTGATCAACATGAAGATCAATTGCCGAACCTCCAATTACTGCCTCCAAAACCGCGGCCACAGAATCCTCCGATAGACGAAAGGCATGGCGGCTGCATGAAACCAATAAGATGAATGACCTCCTGTGTCCTGAAGGGTGGACCGTATGCCCAGTAGATCTGAAAACCTCATCTGCAAAAACCCTACCCTTGGAGAAATCCAAGCCAAGGGTAGATCCACCAGAAGAACCCATTGGAGATGGGTACCGGAGCAGATGATCGGTGAGAATCCACAAATTAGTGGAGAAAGAGGGAGATCGCCGGAGAGGGTGGGACAGCCGTGGTGGGGGGTGGGAGCGCCATCTTTGGTTAGTTCCTCTTATGCTTCTTTGATTAGCCTCGTTGATGTGAGACTTTCTCCTTTTTGTCTTCTCCACATAACCCCCATCATCATATTCTATTCCACCCATAGTTTTATATCCATGGCTCGCGCTCATGTATTGCGTGAAGGTTTACAAAGTTTGAGATTACTAAAGTATGAAACAATTGCTTGGCTTGTCATCACGGTTGTGCATGATGAGAGCATTCTTGTGTGACGAAAATGGAGCATGACTAAACTACATGATTTTGTAGGGCTGAACTTTCTTTGGCCATGTTATTTTGAGAAGACATAATTGCTTAGTTAGTATGCTTGAAGTATTATTATTTTTCTGTCAATATGAACTCTTATCTTGAATCTTTCAGATCTGAATATTCATACCACAATTAAGAAGAATTACATTGAAATTATGCCAAGTAGCATTCCACATCAAAACTTCTGTTTTTATCATTTACCTACTCGAGGACGAGCAGGAATTAAGCTTGGGGATGCTGATACGTCTCCATCGTATCTATAATTTTTGATTGTTCCATGCTATTATATTATGTGTTTTGGATGTTTTTGGGCTTTATTATACACTTTTATACTATTTTTGGGACTAACCTAGTAATCCAGAGCCCAGTGCCATTTTCTGTTTTTTCCTTGTTTTAGAGTATCGCGGAAAATGAAAATCAAACGGAGTCCAATTGACCTGAAACTTGATGGAACTTATTTTTGGAAGGAAAGCAACCCGGGAGACTTGGAGTCCATGTCAAGAAAGCTTCGAGGAAGCCATGAGGTAGGGGGGCGCGCCCACCCCCCTGGGCGCGCCTTCCACCCTCGTGGGCTCCTCGTGCCCCCCTGACATACTTCTTCCGCCTATATATCTCCATATACCCTAAAACGATCGGGGAGCACAATAGATCGGGAGTTCCGCTGCCAGAAGCCTCCGTAGCCACCGAAAACCAATCTAGACCCGTTCCGGCACCCTGCCGGAGGGGGAATCCCTCTCCGGTTGCCATCTTCATCATCTTGGTGCTCTCCATGACGAGGAAGGAGTAGTTCTCCCTCGGGCCTGAGGGTATGTACCAGTAGCTATGTGTTTGATCTCTCTCTCTCTCTCTCTCGTGTTCTTGATTTGGCACGATCTTGATTATGACAGCCTGGTTTTTCCCTCTCTAATTTGCTTGATTTTCATTTGAAAATTTTCTGGAACTTGGAGTTCTTGAATCTTGTCATAAGGACTTAAACCCTTGGGCATCCTTGGCTTTCACCCAAGTGCTTCACTTCCCTCCTAAATCATCATTTCACTTCTGATCCACCCAAAAATAATCTTTGGAATATTTTTCTTAAATGAAAAATATTCATTTTTTCTCAGAAACCCTAGCCAGATCTGTTTATTTCAAAGCAACCCTAATTTTTATGGCTCAGAAAATCTGAGATAATTCACAAATATTCTGTGAACCCTAGGGCACCTTCCTGAGCAAAAATATTTCATCACTTTTTGGAATATTTTTGCTACAGAAAATATTTTCTGTTCAGGACAGAAATGGTGGTCTCTACAGCAACTACCATTTTACTTGCTCCATTGGACCTGAACTTTCCTGTGCATCTTTACCTTAGTAATTTATTACTAGCCTCCAAAGCACGGCCTCAATCTCCCAGCCGTTTGACCATAGTAAATGTTCAAAGTTACTGATCAGAAACTTACCTGGCGTGTAAAAACCTCTCTACTGCACCTCGATCCAAACCAATTCGTGGTAACACTCAAATCTACCACGAACATCATGCCAGACATCGAGTTTGTGCTTAGGTCGCCCCTACCATTTTACTTGCTCCATTTGACCTAAACATTCTTGTGCATCTTTACCTTAGTAATTTATAACTAGCCTCCAAAGCACGGCCTCAATCTCCCAGCCGTTTGACCACAGTAACTGTTCAAAGTTACTGATCAGAATCTTACCTGGCGTGTAAAAACCTCTCTACTGCACCTGGATACAAACAAATTCGTGGTAACACTCAAATATACCATGAACATCATGCCAGACATCAAGTTTGTGCTTAGGTCGGCCTGATGTCATAGTTCATGCGGTGACCACGTTCGTCCAGGGGTGTTGGCATGCGTGTCGACGCTCTCTGAGCATCGCCGAGCACTCTGTTCGTGCGTGCTCGCTTCCCTCACCTGCCCGAGCATGCCAAACCGCGCCACCATCTTCGTCTCTAAGCCCTTAACCTTCCTCTAGCGCTCTCCCACGCCGGAACTCGCCGCAGCGAGCACGGGCAAGGTCCGGCCAGCCCAACAGTGCGGAGCGCACTATGCTCGTCGCCATCCTCTCGACCCTGTGCTTGTCTCCGTTCGCCCACAGTTGTCGCGTGACCTCCGTCGCCTTCTCCCCCTCTCACTGACGCCGCTCGCCGCCGGGCACCATGGACAGGTGTCCACCGGCGGAGCCCGAAGCCCCCTCGTCACTCGCCTATAAATGGGGCCACCCGCAGCCTCCTCGAGCACCATCCAGCACTCCCACACACTCCACGACTGCGTAGGAAGCCGTAGCCCGGCCAGGCAAGCCTCAGGCCGCCGTCCCCGAGCTCGAGCTCGCCAGTGATCCCCTCTATTCGGTGCGGAAGCTCCAGCCTCTCGCAGGCCAGGGCAACCCCTCCAGGGCTTCCGCCTCTCTCCGGTGAGGCCGTCTCGCCCGCTTGGAACCCCTGGAGTGGCCTTCATTCGCCGTCTTCCTCAACTCCGGCAACCTCCGCGTTTTGCCTCCGCTTGCGAGCTTGTTTCCGACGCCGTCCGACCACCCCTAGCCACACTACGGGTACGGGTAGGTGCACCATCGTCCCCTCTCTAAATCCCTCCCTCTCATTTGGGCCAAGAAGCCCTCGTCGCCGGCGAGAGCTCCAGCAAAGCGGCGACCTTCTCTGTTTCTTTCTCCCCCTTCCCCTACCTGACTAGCGGAGCCCGCTAGTCAGCCACTTTGTACGCGCGCGAAGCAGTACGAGTGGTGGCGCCCTGAGGTTTTACGCCTTCGATGTCACCCCCGTAAGTTGTTTATTTAAATTCAAAATCATTTATATTCCAGAGAGCTTCAAACTGTTATAGCTCTTAAACCATAAGTCCAAATGAATTGTTTCTTTTTGCATTGTGTTCTTTGAAAAGAAATCTAGCAGCTCACCAAAGATGAGATTTTTCTGAGCTTTTTAGAATTTCTGGTGATTTTCAGAAGTGTTCTTGATATTTGCTTTTTGTGTTTAAATTTATTTTTAGAGGGTGAGGCTTGTCTTCAGGATCACCATAAGGCTTGTGAACCTCATCCGCACTAAGGGAAGCCACATCAACATTTTCATGGTGTCATTTCAATATTTGTGATTTTCTTACTTGAATGAAATGATCAATCCATGAATTTAACTAATTATTGTGTTATTTGTATTCTGTTAAATATTGGTTAGTTGTCATGCTTGATTTACAGAATGACTGAAACAAGTTTAGTGGGTAAAACAAGTTAAGGTTTATTTGTGGTGATGTTCGAAATGATTTTGTTATGCATGTTAGTAATTATTTAAAGCTTTGTTCTTGCCTACATAAATTGATAAAAATTTGCTAGAAAATATTCTGTTAAATACTTGTTTAATCATTTTACTTGTCTTACAAAATGTTTGAACCCAACTTAGTTGATAAAGAAATTAAGAGTTATTGATAGTGAAATCTTTTGTCAAGCATATGAGAAAATTTATTGGAGTTACTTTCTTGCATGAGAAATTAATAAAACTTGTTGCAAAATATATTTTGTTTAAGTTGTGAGTCATTTTGAGCAGTAAAGTGATATGAGTTGTTGATGTTTATGCTTGGTGTGTATATGGATGACCTCGGTCATTTTTATTATTATTTGATGCATGTGTAGTTTTGCATTTCATGGCATGCTATGACACCAGTCATTTTCATTTTGAAGTTGAACCTGAATATAATTCAACTTGAATATACCGTTGACTGGGTCATGGTGCCGCTGAATCGAGTTTCTTTCCCAGTGAAACCACATTTGCCTTTTTGGGAAGGCCTTGATTCGGTCCATTGACATGGCCTCTGGTCGGTGCCTCCAACTAGGGAAGGTTATGACGTGCTTGTCCTGGCCCGGTAATCAGGCATAATGTTGTGTGCTCGTTGATGAGATTATGGTACCGAGTCCCCGAGTGGGATTGTTTTGACCACGACGGTGGTCGGGGTGTCTTTGGTAGACACGAGGCCACCCAGGACCAGCCCGCTGGGGAGTGGGTCAGAGTGGCCGGGAGAGTGCCATGGCAATGGAAGGGTTTTATCGAAATGCCGTTGGTCCACCCAAATGGGAGTGCGAGGCCATGGGTTCCGTGGTGTGGGTATAGTGTGCTACCTCTGTAGACTGTATAATCTATCGATAGTCGAGTCCACGGTTATAGACACCTCGTAGTAGGTCCCACCATGAATCAACGATTAATAAAAATTGCACCCTAAGCTATGAACTTTGCATTGGTGATGGATGGCAGAAAGACCATCGAGGCATTTGGGACTAGATGCTGGTCGTGGTTGTGATCGCTGTAAGGATCACGAGTTGTTCTTGTGAAAGACCACGTTGGTGGTTTGTTGGTGATCCAGGGATGATCACAGTTGGTAAGCTGTCCCGAGGGATGTTCGAGCAGGATCACAACATGTTGACATATAGTGTTGCATTATTAATAATTGGTTAAATATCATGATATTGTTTGCCATTATGATTATGCCTGTTGTGAGCTTGCAAGTACATTCAATGTACTGACCTGGCGTGTCATGCCAGATTTCAGGAAAGTATCCTTGGAGAGGAGCGCTGTTCGAGTCTAGATCGTGTCCACATCGGTGTCCCTATGATATGGAGCTTCCGCCATCATGTTATTCCGCTGCCACGTAGATGTTCGGATCGAGGCCCCTTTATGTTCACTAAATAATGTACATATTTTTCAGCCGCACCGGGTGTGCCGCTTGGCCTCGACAGCTGTTGTAATGTAAACTCTGTTCTGCTAGCATCAATAAAGCGGTTGTTTTTCTGTACCAATATGTTCTGTGTTGGCAGAAGACATGGTCTCTGGGCTGGCAATGCATGGCAAACTGGTCGCTCTGAGCCGGGGTGCCACATTGATGTATCGTGAGCTTTGCTATTATAGTTGGATATTATGATGTTTTCTCCCCCTCTACTCTCTTGTAATGGATTGAGTTTCCCCTTTGAAGTTATCTTATCGGATTGAGTCTTTAAAGATATTATAACACTTGATGTATGTCTTGCCGTGTGTATCTATGGTGACAATGGGATATCATGTGATTCACTTGATGTATGTTTTGGTGATCAACTTGCGGGTTCCGCCCGTGAACCTATGCATAGGGGTTGACACACGTTTTCTTCGTGATTCTCCGGTAGAAACTTTGGGGCACTCTTTGAGGTTCTATGTGTTGGTTGAATAGATGAATCTGAGATTGTGTGATGCATATCGTATAATCATACCCACGGATACTTGAGGTGACATTGGAGTATCTAGGTGACATTAGGGTTTTGGTTGATTTGTGTCTTAAGGTGTTATTCTAGTACGAACTCTAGGGCTGTTTGTGACACTTATAGGAATAGCCCAACGGATTGATTGGAAGGAATAACTTTGAGGTGGTTTCGTACCCTACCATAATCTCTTCGTTTAATCTCCGCTATTAGTGACTTTGGAGTGACTCTTTGTTGCATGTTGAGGGATAGTTATGTGATCCAGTTATGTTATTCTTGTTGAGAGAACTTGCACTAGTGAAAGTATGAACCCTAGGCCTTGTTTCCTAGCATTGCAATACCGTTTGTGCTCACTTGTGTCATTAGTTACATTGCTGTTTTTATATTTTCAGATTACAAAAAGCTATATCTACCATCCATATACAACTTGTATCACCATCTCTTCGCCGAACTAGTGCACCTATACAATTTACCATTGTATTGGGTGTGTTGGGGACACAAGAGACACTTTGTTATTTGGTTGCAGGGTTGCTTGAGAGAGACCATCTTCATTCTAGCCTCCTACGGATTGATAAACCTTAGGTCATCCACTTGAGGGAATTTTGCTACTGTCCTACAAACCTCTGCACTTGGAGGCCCAACAACGTCTACAAGAAGAAGGTTGTGTAGTAGACATCAATACCACATATAGGAAGGTATGGTGGACTGATATGGAATAACATTGGGGTTTATGGAACTGGATGCACAAGCAGTATTCCCGCTTAGTACAAGTGAAGTCTAGAATGAGACTGGGAAGCGACCAACTAGAGAGCGACAACAGTCATGAACATGCTTTAAAATTAATCAACAATGAGTGCAAGCATGGGTAGGATATAAATCACCATGAACATAAATATCATGAAGGCTATGTTGATTTTGTTTCAACTACATGTATGAACATGTGCCAAGTCAAGCCACTCGAATCGTTCAAAGGAGGATACCACCCTATCATACCACATCACAACCACTCGAATCGTTCAAAGGAGGATACCACCCTATCATACCACATCACAACCATTTTAATAGCATGTTGGCACGCAAGGTAAACCATTATAAACTCCTAGATAATTAAGCATGGCATGTGCAACTATAATCTCTAATTTTCATTGCAAACTTGTTTCATTCATAATAGGCTAAATCAGGAACAATGAACTAATCATATTTACAAAAACAAGATAGGTCGAGTTACTTATCATAAATGAACCGGTACTTAACTTCATAACTGTCTTTTACTAGTCCCAATAAGTATTGCAATCTGGCTTAATCTTGAGAAACTTTCTGAATATCATGCATTAGCCCCCAAGTGCCAAATGATGTTACTTTGTAAAGCACTTGGGACTTAAAACATATAAGAGTCATAAAAAGCTTTGGCATACATTAGCCCCCAAGTGTCAAGTGGTATTGCGGTGCATAGTACTTGAGACTTAAACCCTTATATCTTTTAGTTTAAACCTTGACACACCTGTATATGTTTTGTAGAACGCCCTATCTGAATTGAGCTCCCAATTAACTGATGCAAAGACCCGGCTAACGGATCAAGAAGCAGAAATCAAGAATGCTGACTCTAAACTCCAATTGAGTCTTTCCGATACAGAAAAATTGAAGACTAGCTTGACTGCAAAGAAGAAATCCTGGGCCGAAGAAAAGATGCTGCTAATACAATGTGCTGAAACAGTTGAAGCGGCTCTTGAGGAGGTTACCACGGAGCTCACCGGCTTAAAAACCGGGTGTCTCAAATGGTTTCCGCCATCTTTGGTAAGTCATCTGTATTAATCACTTATACCTTCTTTTGACCTGGAATATAAGCCGCCTGCTGAGCCTTTGTTTAAAAAACACTCGCAGGTCCACAAAGCAAAATTTCGAGCCAAGACAGTGTGACCAAATTGAAGGCGGTTTATACCTTGGTGGAGCAATTGTATACTAGCGCTCAACAGGCACTTGCCACCATCTCCCCTGCCAACCAAGGACCCAATCGGTTGAGCGATGTCTTGAAGAAGTTGTCAATCTTACCCACCAGGTTTCAAGAGGTCAAACGATCTTGTGCCAGAGTCGGAGCCCTGACTGCCCTGAGCCGCTCCAAAGCATGGGTGCCCGTTCTAGACCAGGCGGATGTAGCTAAGGGGTACCCTACCGTGAAGGAAGACGGGGCTCTATTTGAGCAAGATGATTTCATTACCTGCACGAGGGGGGTTCGACCTCAAGCTACCATTCTTGGAGGTAAAACCAACATTGATAAATATCAGCCGGGTTTTGATATGGAGAATAAGAAGATGGCGACTCCCTCTTATAAGGTGACAGATCTTATCCCGCCGGTTCGTCAACATACTTTTGCTCCGGAAGTTGACCCGGCCGGCCTGATTGATGATGAAGCAGAGTTCATTGCCCTGAACGGCTTTGACTGGTCCAATCCCAGCTTCCAATCAGTAGAAGTAGGTGAACCGGCGAGGGGAGAGTCATAACCATCTTATGGGCTCTTAAAGCCTTGTAATAGATTTAGCTTGAAATTGTATGTGTTGCTTATGTCATCACACACAAAATGTTGCATACTACTCTTTGCCAGCACATTTTTGATTACATCTGCAATGTTGTAACTTTGCTCCTACAAAAAGTGAAAGAACTGGCCTGGCGGCTTAACACCGGACGGGTCAAAAAAACACCTGATAGATGTCTATGAATTGTCATATTGGAAAAGATGAACAAGGCTGAAAAAACATGTTCGTGAACAACACCGTCATACATGTGTTTCTTGACTGCCAGTTTTCATAATCCAATCTTTTTGAGAAGTCAATGCTTCCATACACCTGATGACTATCATGCCTTGGCGGCTTATTGTCAAACCGGCTTAAATAAAAACCATACTGATAGTTTAGATTTGAGATAATGAAAACCAGGAAGGGAAAATAGTAGATTTCAAACAACATAAATTTGGGGGTTTCTGATTCAAATACGATCAGTAAACCGGACCAAAGGGGTTAAGCTAAGGTTCGAATATGATCATATAGCCCCCAATGGCTTTGGCATTGCGCAGATCAAGAGAGTACCGACATCTATGTTCTCTTTGGTTCGAGTACGACCTATGTTTGAACAGGAAGCCCCCAAATGACCTTGAGAGGTTTTTAACGACCCTGATTCAAATACGATCCAAGTCGGACCCAAAAGGGGTTAAGCTATGATTCATATACGATCAAGAAGCCCCCTAGTGAGTTTGGATTTGAGCCGATCAAGAGGGTTACGACAGCTATGTTCTCTTTGGTTCGAATACGACCTATGTTTGAACAGGAAGCCCCCAAGTGATCATGAGGTTTACAGCTATATTCGAATACGATCATAAGCCCGACCAAAAAGGTTAAACTAGATTCAGATATGATCAGCTCCTTAATAGTCATTTAAATAATGAAAATAGTAAAGATATATGACCTTTGAAGAGAAAACAGACATAGGTCCTGCTTTATTACTTATCATAATATATACAACGTCAAAGTATGTACATGACTAGAGCCGGTAGCTCAGGTGTAGTATGGCCAAAGCTGAGCAATGTTCCACGGCCGGCGGGTCTCCTCCTCCAACTTACGTGAGTCTTTGTGATCTCGAACGTCAATGAGGTAATATGACCCGTTGTTTATATTCTTGCTGACCACAAAAGGTCCTTCCCAAGGCGGGGATAGTTTGTGTGCATCCGATAGATCCTGAATGAGCCGGAGCACCAGGTCACCTTCTTGAAAGGTCCTGGACTTAACCCGGCGGCTGTGATAACAGCGCGGGTCCTGTTGATAAATTGCCGATGGAGCCGCCGCCAAGTCTCTCTCCTCATCTAACAAGTCAAGTGCATCCTGTCGGGCTTGTTCATTATTAGCTTCAACGTAAGCTGCCACGCGAGGCGAGTCATGACGGATGTCACTGGTTAGCACCGCTTCCGCTCCATAAACCATGAAGAAAGGTGTATAACCTATAGACCTGTTAGGAGTGGTGTTGATACTCCAAAGCACCGAGGATAATTCCTCTACCCAACAACCCGGCGTCCGTTGTAAGGGAACCATAAGCTGGGGCTTGAGACCTTTTAAGATTTCCTGATTTGCTCTCTCATCCTGACCATTAGACTGAGGGTGAGCTACGGAAGACACATCAAGACGGATGTGCTCTCGTTGACAAAACTCCTCCATAGCACCTTGGGACAAATTAGTGCCATTGTCAGTGAAAATGCTATGTGCAAAACCAAAGAGAAAAACCACCTTTTTCATGAACTAAACCATCGTGGCTGCATCACACTTACTCACTGGCTCTGCCTCAACCCATTTTGTGAACTTGTCAACTGCCACTAAAAGATGTGTCTTTTTATCCTTGGACCTTTTGAAAGGTCCAACCATGTCAAGCCCCCAAACTACAAACATCCAAGTGATTGGAATCATCCGCTACTCTTGAGCCGGCACATGCGCTCGTCGTGCAAATTTTTGACATCCATCACACCTACTGACCAGATCCTCCACATCAGCGTGAGCCGTTAACCAATAAAAACCATGACGGAAAGCTTTGTCCACAAGAGACTTTAACCCGACATGATGACCGCAATCCCGTTCATGGATCTCATGAAGTATTTATTGGCCTTCTTCAGGAGAAACACAATGCTGAAACGCTCCAGTGACGCTGCGATGGTACAACTCTCCGTCAGAAATCGTCATTGACTTGGACCGCCGGGTTATCTGTCGGGCCAGGGTATCGTCCTCTGGCAACTCGCCCCAGGTCATGTAAGCCAGGAACAGTACTATCCAATCTGGAATAACATGAAAAGCCGCCACTAACTGTGCCTCCGGGTCAAGAATGGCCAAATCTTCCTCTGTAGGCAACTTAACAGACGGGTTATGTAAAACATCCAAAAAGGTGTTAGGTGGTACCGGCTTACGCTGAGATCCCAACCGGCTTAAGGCATCGGCCGCTTCATTCTTTCTGCGGTCAATATGTTCCACTTGATAACCCTTAAAATGCCCTGCAACAGCGTCGACCTCGCGGCGATAAGCCGCCATGAGAGGATCCTTGGAATCCCACTTGCCTGACACATGCTGAGCCACCAAATCTGAATCGCCAAGGCACTGGACCCGGCTCAGACTCATATCTTTAGCCATTCGAAGACCATGGAGCAAGGCTTCATATTCTGCTGCGTTGTTAGTACAAAAGGAAACATCAATTGCAATACATAACAAAACTTGTCCCCTCGAGGAGAAGTTAAAAAAACTCAGGCCCCCGAGCCTTCCAACTATTTGGACCCATCAAAATGAATCGTCCAATATGTGTCGTCGGGTTTCTCCTCTGGCATCTGGAACTCTGTCCAGTCGTTAATGAAGTCAAGCAGCGCTTGAGACTTGATCGCAGTATGTGGCATATACTTCAAACCATGAGACCCAAGTTCAATAGCCCACTTGGCGACTCGTCCTGTGGCTTCTCTACTTTGAATGATGTCTCCTAGAGGAGCAGAGCTAACCACAGTGATTGGGTGACTCTGAAAGTAATGTTTGAGCTTCCGGCTTGCCATGAACACCCCGTACACGAGCTTTTGCCAATGTGGATATCTTTGTTTAGATTCAATGAGCACCTCGCTGACGTAGTAAACCGGCCGTTGGACCGGATGTTCCTTGCCAGCCTCCTTACGCTCCACAACAATGGCCACACTGACATCACGTGAGTTAGGAGCTACATATAACAACAATGGCTCTTTCTCAATCGGAGTAGCAAGAACCGGCGGCTCAGCGAGCTATTTCTTTAGATCCTCAAAAGCAGAGTTAGCAGTGTCACTCCAGACAAAATCATCCGCCTTTTTCATCATTTGATACAGACGCATCACTTTTTCCCCTAACCGGCTTATGAAACGGCTCAAGGCAGTGACGCGACCCGCTAAACGCTAAACGTCATTGATGCACACCGGTTTGGCCAGAGATGTAATTGCCTTAATTTTCTCCGGATTAGCCTCAATACCTCTATTAGACACCAAAAAACCCAAAAGTTTGCCAGCTGGGACTCCAAAACACAATTGGCTGGGTTAAGCATCATCTTGTAGACCCGGAGGTTCTCAAAGGTCTCCTTCAGATCAATTACCAAGGTTTCCTTCTCTCTGGATTTCACCACTATGTCATCCTCATAAGCATGAACATTACGCCCAATCTGACTGTGAAGACAATTCTGTACACATCGTTGATAAGTCGCCTGGGCACTTTTCAGTCCAAAAGGCATAGACACATAGCAGAAAGCTCCGAACGGAGTGATGAAAGCCATCTTCTCCTGGTCCTTAACTGCCATCTTGATCTGATGATAACCTGAATATGCATCCAAAAAACTCAAACGCTCGCAACCCGTCATAGAATCAATGATCTGGTCAATACGAGGGAGAGCAAAAGGATCGGCCGGACAAGCCTTGTTCAAATCAGTGTAATCCACACACATACGCCAGGTGCCATTCTTCTTGAGTACAAGCACCGGGTTAGCCAACCACTCTGGGTGAAAAACTTCAACAATGAACCCGGCCGCCAAGAGCCGGGCCACCTCTTCTCCAATGGCCTTGCGCCTTTCCTCGTTAAACCGTCGAAGAAACTGCCTGACCGGCTTGAACTTCGAATCAATATTAAGAGTGTGCTCAGCGAGTTCTCTCGAGACACCCGGCATGTCAGAAGGTTTCCATGCGAAGATGTCCCGGTTCTCATGGATGAACTCGATGAACGCGCTTTCCTATCTTGGATCCAAGTTGACACTGATGATGAACTGTTTGGATGAGTCGCCAGGCACAAAATCAACCATCTTGGTGTCATCAGCTGACTTGAATTTCAACACCGGTTCATGCTCCGTAGTTGGCTTCTTCAAAGACGTCATGTCTGTTGGGTCAACATTATATTTATAAAACTTTAACTCCTCTGTCGCACAAACAGACTTAGCATAAGCGGCATCACGTTCTTCACATTCCACGGCTATTTTTCCGGCTTCCATGTACTATGATGTTGCCTCTATAACCCGACATCTTGAGCTGTAGATACACATAACAGGGCCGAGCCATGAACTTGGCATAAGCCGGCCGTCCAAACAGAGCATGATATGGGCTTTTGATCTTAACCACCTCAAAAGTTAACTTCTTAGCCCTGAAATCATATTCATCCCCGAAGGCTACTTCCAGTTCAATCTTACAAACTGGGTATGCCAACTTACCAGGCACAACACCATGAAAAACTGTGTTGGATTGTTTAAGACTCTTATCAGTCAACCCCATCGGATGAAACGTCTCATAATAGAGGATGTTGATGCTATTGCCTCCATCCATGAGCACCTTAGTGAACTTATATCCACCCAGCTGCGGTGCCACCACCAAGGCCAAGTGACCCTGATTATCAACCCGGGGAGGGTGATCTTCCCTACTCCACACAATAGGATGTTCTGACCACCTCAAATAACGTGGAATCACCGGCTCAACAACACTGACCGCCCTCTTATGAAGCTTCTAGTCCCTTTTGCATAAACTAGTGGTAAATACGTGGTACAACCCACTATTCAACTGTTTTGGATTACTCTGATACCCGGGCTGTTGCTGCTGTTGCTGCTGATTACTATGGCCGGGTTGCTGATTAGAGCCACCCTGGTTACCCGGATGGCCCTGACCGTGAAAACCGCCCACGCCTGAACCGGCGCCCGGGCCATGAAAGTCGCCTCCGCTTGAATTGCCGCCAGGCCCATGGCTACCATCAAACATGTTGGGATTTTTAAATGCCTTCATGATCGTACAGTCCTTCCATAGATGGGTAGATGGCCGTTGGAAATATGCCCTAGAGGCAATAATAAAATGGTTATTGTTGTATTTCCTTGTTCATGATAATTGTCTATTGTTCATGCTATAATTGTATTAACCGGAAACCGTAATACATGTGTGAATACATAGACCACAACATGTCCCTAGTAAGCCTCTAGTTAACTAGCTCGTTGATTAATAGATGGTCATGGTTTCCTGACAATGGACATTGGATGTTATTGATAACGGGATCACATCATTAGGAGAATGTTGTGATGGACAAGACCCAATCCTAAGCCTAGCACAAGATCGTATAGTTCGTCTGCTAAAGCTTTTCTAATGTCATGTATCATTTCCTTAGACCATGAGATTGTGCAACTCCCGGATACCGTAGGAATGCTTTGGGTGTACCAAACGCCACAACGTAACTGGGTGGCTATAAAGGTGCACTACGGGTATCTCCGAAAGTGTCTGTTGGGTTGGCATGAATCGAGACTGGGATTTGTCACTCCGTGTAAACGGAGAGGTATCTCTGGGCCCACTCGGTAGGACATCATCATAATGTGCACAATGTGACCAAGGAGTTCATCACGGGATGATCTGTTATAGAACAAGTAAAGAGACTTGCCGGTAACGAGATTGAACAAGGTATCGGGATACCGACGATCGAATCTCGGGCAAGTACTATACCGGTAGACAAAGGGAATTGTATACGGGATTGATTGAATCCTTGACATCGTGGTTCATCCGATGAGATCATCGTGGAACATGTGGGAGCCAACATGGGTATCCAGATCCTGCTGTTGGTTATTGACCAGAGAGATGTCTCGGTCATGTCTGCATGATTCCCGAGCCTGTAGGGTCTACACACTTAAGGTTCGATGACGCTAGGGTTATAGGGAAAGTATGTACGCGGTTACCGAATCTTGTTCGGAGTCCCGGATGAGATCCCAGACGTCACATGGAGTTCCGAAATGGTCCGGAGGTAAAGATTGATATATAGGAAGTGAGGATTTGGCCACCGGTAGTGTTCCGGGCATCACCGGTAATGTATTGGGACCACCAGAAGGGTCCAGGGGTCCACCGGGAGGGGCCACCAGCCCCGGAGGCCTACGTGGGCCAACAGTGGGAAGGGACCAGCCGCTAGGTGGGCTGGGGCACCTCTCACCAAGGACCAAGGCGCCTCGAACACTACTAGGGAAAAGGCTACTAGTAGCGCGGGTAAAATGGCTACTAGGAGCGCGGGTACTTGCGCTACTAGTATCGCGCTACAGCTAAAAGTTAGTGGTAGCGTGGGTCGAACCTACGGTACTACTAACTTCATTAGTAGCAGCGAGGGTTCAATCCGCGCTACTGCTATTATGAACCACGCTACTACTAATGAAATAGTAGTAGCGTGTCTATAGTCCCAACGCCACTGGTATCCTAAATACTAGTAGCGCGCCATTTTATCCCCCACGCCACTAGTAACTTATTAGGAATTAAAAAAAATCAACCAAATTCATTCTATCACACAGTTGTCGTATCTTCTCTAGTTCCTCATTGTAGAAGCAACTCATGTATAATTTCATTCTATCGCACAGTTACATAAGCAACTACGTTCCTCCTTGTAGCAGCAACTCATGTATAATTCCATTCTATCGCATAGTTACATAAGCAACTACCTACGTAAGTTGTTATGGCCCGATCCAAAAATTGGACCACTCGTCAGTGCGAGGCGCCTGCCCGGCCAGATCTCGCGGCTTGCAGCTGCGATGAAACACATTGGATAGCCTCGAAGAGCCACACCTGACTAACGGCAGCCACCACCTTGAGTTGCGACTCAGTCACGTCCCTCGCTCTGGCCCTCAGCTCCAACAGGGCCGGTCGATGTCTTCCTTGTGCCTCGCCACCAGCGAACGGAGGAAGCCATCGTACACGTGCCCCACTCCCCGCACTCTGAAACCCAAACATCATTAAGATTCAGATTCAGAATTGGCCACATATCGAATCAAGTATATCTAAATGTTGATCATCTCTCGGGCTAGGGGTGTCTGGTCGACTGCTTACCCGTGTGCTGGGTGACAGAGGTAGAGAATGAGCAGCAGCTTCGCTTCTCTGTACATCGGCAGCCAGGACACCGTCTAGTCCACAAACCTCTCGACGACCATCATCGTCGGTACCAGAACCCTGCAGCATTACAAACAAAGGTTCAGAAACTTTAGATTCTTCAGAAGAATGGCACGAAAAAACAATGCGGTACATGTAGATGCCAATGTGCAACATTTTTTTTCCAGAGATTCTTATTTAAGCTGTAATGCACAATTGAAGCTATAAGCTATTTCCTTGTAGTGAAAAGTGCAGAGAATAGTTATATAAGAACGCATATAGATTTGACAAGTGCATAGAAAAACATAAAGCTCAAAAGAAACACAGAATCAAGCAAATCATGCAACCACATAATCAGGAGAAACTAAAGAAAATCACTATCCAATATAAGATACTTCATTAGTTGCACATCAGGAGAAACTAAAGAAAAGCACACAAGGTGTAGTTAAGTAGTTAAGGACACAAACCCTTGAATAGATACCAGTTGTGATAGTATTTGGAAAATGTCCTGATTTTCAATCAAAACACATAAACTTAGGTTGCTGAATGCGCAAGGAAAACAAACAGTTCAGAAATGAAACTAGCTCTTCATATAAACAATAGATACCCATACCAAGTAGTTCAGATATTGATCTATCTACAGTCTGATGCATTTTTCGGTTTTAACCACCTAGCTGTAGTAAGACACCAATGTTTCTATGGCTTTATGGTTAAAATGGAATTTTTTATTCCACTTGGTTAAGTAGTCGTCTTTTAATTCAGACTACCACCACAATTGGCTCTACTCTATACTGTTATCTGGTACAAGAGAGGTAATTATAAGTTTAGCAAGGTTCTTTTGTGAGGATTGATGGGTCAAAGAAGTTGCAGAATATAATTGGCCAGACATCCACTAAGTTGGTTCAACACAAATCGATGGATGCAATTTGGTGGCTCAAAATCATGCTTATCTGCAGAAAAAACAGCATGTGTAGCATACTTTCGACCTGCACTCCAGAAGCAAATATTCATGCTCACCCAATCAAATTCAATCCAGATCAAGATGCATATGGCTCTCCTCAATACTATTATCTCGTACAAGGGCCAGGTAATTATAAGTTTAGCTTAGAAAGTTTCTTTGCGAGGATTGAGAAGTCAACAAGGTTCCTGGACATAATTCGCTAGAGATTCCTGTGCTAAACCAACTAAGTTTGTTAAATACAAATCGATCTAGTAGACGCACTCATGGAGGCTCAAAATTATTCTTATTCTGTAGACAAAAGCCAGCTTGTGTGGCATATTTCTACCTGGACTCGAGAACGGAATAATTCATGCTCATCCAATCAGATTCAATCGAGATCAAGATGCATAGGGCTTATCTATACGATCTAGCTGCAACAACTGCAATCGCGTCATCCTTGGCTATGAAAAAATAGGTAGAATTACTGGATTCCCTTGCACAAGCTCACCTGTGAAGAACTGAAGGAACTTAACGGGCAACATGATGGCCTCCTACAGCGCCTGCTTGGCGCTCTCGAGCCCGGCGACATTGTTCCACTTGATGTTGGGCTTCTCAGTGATGATGGCGGAGTTGAGGCCGGCCCTCAGCTTGGACTGCTCGGAGTCGTCCCCGCCGGCGTCGCGTCCCCGCCGTTCTTCCCCTTGGTCTTGGGGCGGGTGGCGACAGCGGCGTCGCCGCCGTTGGGCGCGGTAGGGGGCCGCCGCCGCCCTCGTCGAGGACGGCCCGGATCTCCTCGGAAAGCTGGAAAGGCTCCGCCTTTGCTGCGGATTCCGGTGGATCGGCGCGAAGGGCAGGCCGGGGGAGCGCGGGGGCGGCGGATTTGGTGGGGGGAGGGATGGGGCGGGGCGCGCGGCCGCCGGCGTGGTGCACGCGGCGGGGGGCATGTGGGTGAACGGACGGAGGAGAGGAGTTGGAAGGGAGGCCGGCGGCGAGTGGGTTGGGAGAGGAGAGGAGGTTTGGGATCTAGATCGGGCTGCGTGATTTATTTATTTTGAGATAGACGGGGGTGGGTGGTGTGGGACGGTTGGTGGGGTGGGAGTGTGGATCGGGCCGGGGTGGACAGGCTTCGTAGTAGCGTGGGTCTTACCTGCGCTACTACTACTTAATTAGTAGTAGCGCCGGTTTTATAGACCTCACTACTACTATGGCCAATCCCGGGGGCATTGTTGGAGACCATTTAGTAGCAGCGCGGGTTTATACCCCTCGCTACTACTATCAACTTAGTAGTAGCGCGGTTTTTTTACCCCTCGCTACTACTAATTAGCAGTAGCGCCCATTTTTAAACCGCGCTACCGATAAACTTCTGTGTATAAGGTTTTCCCTAGTAGTGCAAGAGGGGAGGGGGCAAACCCTAGGACAGATGGGCCCTAGGGCCCACTCTGGTGCGCCCCCATCTCCCTCTCCCCTTTGGCCGCCACCCTAGATGGCATCTAGGGCTGCCACTCCCTAGGGTGGGAACCCTAGAAGGGGCCGCAGCCCCTCCCCTCCCCCTATATATACTTGAGGTATTGGGGGCTGCCCAACACATAATTTGATCTCCCTCTTGGCGCAGCCCTACCTCTCTCCCTCCTCGTCTCTCGTAGTGCTTGGCGAAGTCCTGCTGGAGTCCCGTGCTCATCCATCATCACCACGCTGTCGTGCTGCTGCTGGACAGAGTCTTCCCCAACCTCTCCCTCTCTCCTTGCTGGATCAAGGCATGGGAGACATCACCGGGCGGCACGTGTGTTGAACGTGGAGGCGCTGTTGTTCGGCGCTTAGATCGGAATCGACCGCGATCTGAATCGCTACGAGTATGACTACCTCATCTGCGTTCTAGTAACGCTTCCGCTTAGCGATCTACAAGGGTATGTAGATGCACTCCCCTTCCCCTCTTTGCTAGATTACTCCATAGATTGATCTTGGTGATGCGTAGAATTTTTTTGAATTATTGCTACGATCCCCAATAGTGGCATCATGAGGCAGGTCTATGCGTAGATTCTATGCACAAGAAGAACACAAAGTAGCTGTGGGCGATGATTTGTTCAATTTGCTTGCCATTACTAGTCTTATCTTAATTCGGCGGCATTGTGGGATGAAGCGGCCCGGATCGACCTTACACGTACACTTACGTGAGACAGGTTCCACCGACTGACATGCACTTGATGCATAAGGTGGCTGGCGGGTGTCTGTCTCTCCCACTTTAGTCGGATCGGATTCGATGAAAAGGGTCCTTATGAAGGGTAAATAGCAATTGGCATATCACCTTGTGGTATTGCGTAGGTAAGAAACGTTCTTGCTAGAAACCCATAGCAGCCACGTAAAACATGCAACAACAATTAGAGGACGTCTAACTTGTTTTTGCAGGGTATGCTATGTGTTGTGATATGGCCAAAAGGATGTGATGAATGATATATGTGATGTATGAGATCGATCATGTTCTTGTAATAGGAATCACGACTTGCATGTCGATGAGTATGACAACCGGCAGGAGCCATAGGAATTGTCTTAATTTATTTATGACCTGCGTGTCAATGAAAACGCCATGTAATTACTTTACTTTATTGCTAACCGTTAGCCATAGTAGTAGAAGTAATAGTTGGCGAGGCAACTTCATGAAGACACGATGATGGAGATCATGGTGTCATGCCGATGACGATGGTGTTCATGCCGCGCCTCGAAGATGGAGATCATAGGCGCAAGATGATATTGGCCATATCATGTCACTTTATGATTTGTATGTGATGTTTGTCATGTTTACATCTTATTTGCTTAGAACGACGGTAGCATAAATAAGATGATCCCTCGCAATAATTTCAAGAAAGTGTTTCCCCTAACTGCGCACCGTTGCTAAGGTCCGTTGTTCCCAACCACCACGTGATGATCGGGTGTGATAGGTTCTAACGTTCGCATACAACGGGAGTAAGCTAGATTTACACACGCAATACACTTAGGTTAACTTGACGAGCCTAGCATGTACAGACATGGCCTCAGAACACGGAAGACCACAAGGTTGAACATGAGTCATACAGTGGATACGATCAACATGAAGATGTGCACCGATGATGACTAGTCCGTCTCACGTGATGATCGGACACGGCCTAGTTGACTCGGATCATGTATCACTTAGATGACTAGAGGGATGTCTATCTAAGTGGGAGTTCATTGAATAATTTGATTAGATGAACTTAATTATCATGAACATAGTCAAAAGGTCTTTGCAAATTATGTTGTAGCTCACGCTTTGGTTCTACTATTTTAGATATGTTCCTAGAGAAAATTTAGTTGAGAGTTGACAGTAGCAATTATGCAGACTGGGTCCATGAACTGAGGATTGTCCTCATTGCTGCACAGAACGGTTATGTCCTTAATGCACCGCTCAGTGTGTTGAACCTCGAGCATTGTCTGTAGATGTTGGGAAACATCTGACATACACGTTTTGATGACTACGTGATAGTTCAGTACGTAATACTAACGGTTTAGAATTGTGGCACCAAAGATGTTTTTGAAACGTCGCAGAACATATGAGATGTTCCAAAGACTGAAATTGGAATTTTAGACTAGCGCCCACGTCAAGAGGTATGAGACCTCTGACAAGTTTCTTAAGCCTGCAAACTAAGGGAGAAAAACTCAATCGTTGAGCATGTGCTCAGATTGTCTGAGTACTGCAATCGCTTGAATCGAGTGGGAGTTAATCTTCCAGATGAGATAGTGATGGTTCTCCATAGTCACTGCCACCAAGCTATTGGAGCTTCGTGATGAACTATAACATATCAGGGATAGACATGATGATCCTTCAGCAACTCGCGATGTTTGACACCGCGAAAGTAGAAATCAAGTAGGAGCATCAATTGTTGATGGTTAAACCACTAGTTTCAAGAAGGGCAAGGGAAAGAAGGGATACTTCATGAGACGGCAAATCAGTTGCTGCTCTAGTGAAGAAACCCAAGGTTGAACCAAACCCGAGACTAAGTGCTTCTATAATGAGGGGAACGGTCACTGAAGCAGAACTACCCTAGATACTTGGTAGATGAGAAGGCTGGCAAGGTCGACAGAAGTATTTTGGGTATACGTCATATTATTGTGTACTTTACTAGTACTCCATGTAGCACCAGGGTAATAAATACCGGTTCGGTTGCTAAGCGTTAGTAACTCAAAATAAAAGGCTGCGGAGACTAGCTAAAGGTGAGATGACGATATGTGCTGGAAGTGTTTCCAAGGTTGATGTGATCAAACATCGCATGCTCCCTCTACCATCGGGATTGGTGTCAAACCAAAATAATTTTTATTTCGTGTTTGCGTTGAGCATAGACATGATTGGATTATGTTTATCGCCACACGGCTACTCATTTAAGGAGAATAATGGTTAATTTGTTTATTTGAATAATACCTTCAATGGTCTTGCACCTAAAATGAATGGTTTATTGAATCTCGATCGTAGTGACACACATGTTCATGCCAAAAGATATAAGATAGTAATGATAGTACCACGTACTTGTGGCACTTCCATTTGAGTCATGTTGGTATAAAACGCATGAAGAAGCTCCATGTTGATGGATCTTTGGACTCACTCGTTTTTGAAAAGATTGAGACATGCGAACCATGTCTATTGGTAGATATGCATGAAGAAACTCCATGCAGATGGATCTTTTGGACTCACTTGTTTTTGAATCACTTGAGACATGCAAATCATACCACATGGGCAAGATGACTGAAAGGCCTCATTTTCAGTAAGATGGAACAAGAAAGCAACTTGTTGGAAGTAATACATTTTGATGTGTGCAGTCCAATGAGTGCTGAGGCACGCAGTTGATATCGTTATGTTCTTACTTCAAAGATGATTTGAGTAGATGCTGAGTATATTTACTTGATGAAACACAAGTCTGAATTATTGAAAGGTTTAAGTAATTTCAGAGTGAAGTTGAAGATCGTCGTGACAAGATGATAAAATGTCTATGATATGATCATAGAGATGAATATCTGAGTTACGAGTTTGGCACACAATTAAGACATTGTGGAAATTGTTTCACAACTAATACCGCCTGGACCACCATAGTGTGACGGTGTGTCCGAACATCACAACTGCACCCTATTGGATATGGTGCATACCATGATGTCTCTTATCGAATTACCACTATCGTTTATGGGTTATGCATTAGAGACAACCACACTCAATTTAAATAGGGCACCACATAATTCCGTTGAGACGACACCGTATGTTTTAGAGAAACCTAAGTTGTCGTTTCTTAAAAGTTTGGGGCTGCGATGCTTATGTGAAAAAGTTTCAGGCTGATAAGCTCAAACCCAAAGCGGATAAATGCATCTTCATAGAATACCCAAAAATAGTTGGGTATACCTCCTATTTCAGATCCGGAAGCAAAAGTGATTGTTTCTAGAAACGGGTCCTTTCTCGAGGAAAAGTTTCTCTCGAAAGAATTGAGTGGGAGAATGGTGGAGACTTGATGAGGTTATTGAACCGTCACTTCAAATAGAGTGTAGCAGGGCACAGGAAGTTGTTCCTGTGGCACCTACACCAATTGAAGTGGAAGCTTATGATAGTGATCAAGAAACTTCGGATCAAGTCACTACCAAACCTCATAGGTCAACAAGGATGCATACTACTTCAGAGTGGTACGTAATCCTATCTTGGAAGTCATGTTGCTAGACAACAATGAACCTACGAGCTATGGAGAAGTGATGGTGGGCCCAAATTCCAAAGAATGTCTCGAGGGCATAAAATCCTAGAGAGGATCCATGTATAAAAGAAAGTGTACACTTTGAAAGAACCACTTGATGGTCGTAAGGCTGTTGGGTGCAGATGGATTTTAAAAATGAAGACAGACAATGATGGTAAGTGTCACCATTAAGAAAGCTCGACTTGTCATTAAGATGTTTCCCGACAAGTTCAAGGAGTTGACTACGATGGGACCTTCTCACTCGTAGCGATGCTAAGAGTCTGTTGGAATTATCTTAGCAGTTACTGCATTATTTATGAAATCTTGCAGATAGGATTTAAAAGCATTGTTTGCTCGACATTTTTCTTGAGGAATGGTTGTATGTGATACAACCAGAAGGTTTCGTCAATCCTGAAAGATGCTGACAAGTATGCAAAGCTCCAGCAATCCTTCTAAGGACTGGAGTAAGCATCTCGGAGTTGGAATGTACACTTTGATGAGATGATCAAAGATTTTGGGTTTATACAAAGTTTATGAGAAACTTATATTTCCAAAGAAGTGAGTTGGAGAACTATAGAATTTTTGATGACTATATGTTGTTAACATATTGCTTATCAGAAATGATGTAGAATTTCTGGAAAGCATGCAGGGTTATTTGAAAAGTGTTTTTCAATGGAAAATCTGGATTAAGCTACTTGAACATTGAGGATCAAGATCTATAAGGATAGATAAAAAACGCTTAATAGTACTTTTGAATGAATACATACCATGACAAGATTTTGAAGGAGTTCAAAATAGATCAGCAAAGAAGGAGTTCTTATCTGTGTTACAAGGTGTGAATATTGAGTAAGACTCAAGACCTGACCACATCAGAAGAGAGAGAAAGGACGAAGGTCGTCCCCTATGCTTTAGACGTAGGATCTATAGTATGCTATGCTGTGTACCGTACCTGAAGTGTGCCTTGCCATGAGTTAGTCGAGCGGTACGAGTGATCCAGGAATGGATCACGCGACAGCGGTCGAACTTATCCTTAGTAACTAATGGACTAAGGAATTTTCTCAATTATGGAGGTGGTAAAAGAGTTCGTCGTAAAGGGTTACGTCGATGTAAACTTTGACACTAATCCAGATGACTCTGAGTAGTAAACCGGATTCGTATAGTAGAACAGTTATTTGGAATAGCTCCAAGTAGCGCGTGGTGGCTGCATCTACAAGATGACATAGAGATTTGTAAAGCACACATGGATCTGAAAGGTTCAGACTCATTGACTAATAAACCTCTCTCACAAGAGAGATATGAACAAACCCCATGGGTGTTGGATTCATTACAATCACATAGTGATGTGAACTAGATTATTGACTCTAGTGCAAGTGGGAGACTATTGGAAATATGCCCTAGAGGCAATAATAAATTGGTTATTGTTGTATTTCCTTGTTCATGATAATTGTATATTGTTCATGCTATAATTGTATTAACCGGAAACCGTAATACATGTGTGAATACATAGACCAGAACATGTCCCTAGTAAGCCTCTAGTTGACTAGCTTGTTGATTAATAGATGGTCATGGTTTCCTGACCATGGACATTGGATGTCATTGATAACGGGATCACATCATTAGGAGAATGATGTGATGGACAAGACCCAATCCTAAGCCTAGCACAAGATCGTATAGTTCGTCTGCTAAAGCTTTTCTAATGTCAAGTATCGTTTCCTTAGACCATGATATTGTGCAACTCCCGGATACCGTAGGAATGCTTTGGGTGTACCAAACGCCACAACGTAACTGGGTGGCTATAAAGGTGCACTACGAGTATCTCCGAAAGTGTCTGTTGGGTTGGCACGAATCGAGACTGGGATTTGTCACTCCATGTAAACGGAGAGGTATGTCTGGGCCCACTCGGTAGGACATCATCATAATGTGCACAATGTGACCAAGGAGTTGATCACGGGATGATCTGTTACAGAGCAAGTAAAGAGACTTGCCGGTAACGAGATTGAACAAGGTAGCGGGATACCGACGATCGAATCTCGGGCAAGTACTATACCGGTAGACAAAGGGAATTGTATACGGGATTGGTTGAATCCTTGACATCGTGGTTCATCCGATGAGATCATCGTGGAACATGTGGGAGCCAACATGGGTATCCAGATCCCGCTGTTGGTTATTGACCAGAGAGATGTCTTGGTAATGTCTGCATGATTCCCGAGCCCGTAGGGTCTACACACTTAAGGTTCGATGATGCTAGGGTTATAGGGAAAGTATGTACGTAGTTACCGAATGTCGTTCGGAGTCCCGGATGAGATCCCGGACATCACGAGGAGTTCCGGAATGGTCCGGAGGTAAAGATTGATATATAGGAAGTGAGGATTTGGCCACCAGAAGTGTTTCGGGCATCACCGGTAATGTATCGGGATCACCGGAAGGGTCCGGAGGTCCACTGGGAGGGGCCACCAGCCCCGGAGGCCTACGTGGGCCAACAGTGGGTAGGGACCAGCCCCTAGGTGGGCTGGGGCACCTCTCACCAAGGCCCAAGGCGCCTCCAAGAGGGGAGGGGGCAAACCCTAGGACAGATGGGCCCTAGGGCCCACTCTGGTGCGCCCCCCTCTCCCTCTCCCCTTTGGCCGCCACCCTAGATGGCATCTAGGGCTGCCGCCCCCTAGGGAGGGAACCCTAGAAGGGAGCGTAGCCCCTCCCCTCCCCCTGTATATACTTGAGGTATTGGGGGCTGCCCAACACATGATTTGATGTCCCTCTTGGCGCAGCCCTACCTCTCTCCCTCCTCGTCTCTCGTAGTACTTGGCGAAGCCCTGCTGGAGTCTCGCGCTCCTCCACCATCACCACGCCATCGTGCTTCTGCTGGACGGAGTCTTCCCCAACCTATCCCTCTCTCCTTGCTTGATCAAGGCATGGGAGACGCCACCGGGCTGCACGTGTGTTGAACGCGGAGGAGCCGTTGTTCGACGCTTAGATCGGAATCGACCGTGATCTGAATCGGTACGAGTACGACTACCTCATCCGCGTTCTAGTAACACTTCCGCTTAGCGATCTACAAGGGTATGTAGATGCACTCCCCTTCCCCTCGTTGCTATATTACTCCATAGATTTCTTGGTGATGGGTAGAATTTTTTTGAATTATTGCTATGATCCCCAACACTGGCTTCTCCCGGGTGTCGTGTATTGGACAAGGTTCATTCAGTAGTTGTTCGAGGGTGGGACCTGACCCGCCTGACTGAGGTGGTGGCCTACCCTTGCGCCATTGGTTGTTGCCCTATGTATTGGTGTTAGGCACAAACTCGTCAGCCTTACGTTTATTACCTCCTTGATTCACTGGGTTATGCTGGTGACCCTTGCGGTTGCCGTTCTTCTTTCCCTTCCCTGTTTTTTTTTCATCAGACACGGGATCCTTGGTACTGTTAGAATCAGCATATTTGACTAGGGCCGCCATCAATTGGCCCATGTCATTACAGTCACGCTTGAGCTGCCCCAGCTTCTGTTTCAGAGGTTCAAAATGGCATTTTTTCTCCAACATTAAGACCGCCGAGCCGGCATCCATCTTATTAGATGAATGTATTATCTCCTTGACCCGGCGCACCCAATGGGTTGTGGACTCACCTTCCTCTTGCTTACAATTAGTCAGATCCACGATTGACATAGGTTGTTTACATGTGTCCTTGAAGTTCTGAATGAACCAGGCCTTTAACTCCGCCCATGAGCCGATGGACTTGGGTGGCAACCCTTTCAACCAAGTGCGAGCCGTTCCATCCAACATCATAGTGAAATACTTAGCCATTGATGCGTCGCTGACCTGCAACAGCTCCATTGCCATCTCGTAACTTTCAATCCATGCCCCAGGCAGCAAGTCAGCCGTGTAATTAGGCACCTTACGAGGCCCCTTATGTATAGCCAGCACCAGGCAAGGGACACCTCTTGTTCTTGTGGCTATTCCTGCCTCAACATAGGTTGCCGGATAAACCGGAAAAGCCTGATGAGCCGCCTGCTTAGCTACCAGTTGAGCCGCCCGCTCAGCCTCTTGACGGATCCTCTCCTGATCCGCCAAGTTAAGGGCTCCACCCTGCGCCGGCTCTTGCCTACGCGGTTGGTTATGTTGGGTTTCGTAGTAATTTCAAAAAATTTCCTACGCACACAGAAGATCATGGTGATGCATAGCAACGAGAAGGGGAGTATGATCTACATACCTAGTAGATCAACAACGGAAGCGTTTGGTTGATGTAGTCGTACGTCTTCACGATCAGACCGATCAAGCACCGAAACTACGGCACCTCCGAGTTCTAGCACACGTTCAGCTCGATGATGATCCCCGGACTCCGATCTAGCAAAGTGTCGGGGAAGAGTTCCGTCAGCACGACGGCGTGGTGACGATCTTGATGTGCTACTGCTGCAGGGCTTCACCTAAGCACCGCTACAATATTATCGAGGACTATGGTGGCTGGGGGCGCCGCACACGGCTAAGGAATAGATCACGTGGATCAACTTCTGTGTTTCTGGGGTGCCCCTGCCTCCGTATATAAAGGACTAAAGGGGGGAGGCTGGCCGGCCAAGGACGGCGCGCCAGGAGAGTCCTACTCCCTCTGGTAGTAGGATTCCCCCCCCCAATCCTAGTTGGAATAGGATTCGCGGAGGGGGGAAAAGAGAGAGAGGGGCCGGCCCCCTCTCCTTGTCCTATTCGGACCAAGGGAGGGGAGGGGCGCGCGGCCCATGTAGGGCTGCCTCTTCTCTTTTCCACTAAGGCCCATCATGGCCGATTTAGCTCCCGGGGGGTTCCGATAACCTCCCGGTACTCCGGTAAAATCCCGATTTCACCCGGAACACTTCCGGTATCCAAACATAGGCTTCCAATATATCAATCTTTATGTCTTGACCATTTCGAGACTCCTCGTCATGTCCGTGATCACATCCGGGACTCCGAACAAACTTCGGTACATCAAAATGTATAAACTCATAATATAACTGTCATCATAACCTTAAGCGTGCAGACCCTACGGGTTCGAGAACAATGTAGACATGACCGAGACACGTCTCCGGTCAATAACCAATAGCGGGACCTAGATGCCCATATTGGCTCCTACATATTCTACGAAGATCATTATCGGTCAGACCGCATAATAACATACGTCGTTCCCTTTGTCATCGGTATGTTACTTGCCCGAGATTCGATCGTCGATATTCCAATACCTAGTTCAATCTCGTTGCCAGCAAGTCTCTTTACGAGTTCTGTAATACATCATCCTGCAACTAACTCATTTAGTTGCAATGCTTGCAAGGCTTAAGTGATGTGCATTACCGAGAGGGCCCAGAGATACCTCTCCGACAATCGGAGTGACAAAACCTAATCTCGAAATACGCCAACCCAACATGTACCTTTGGAGACACCTGTAATACTCCTTTATAATCACCCAGTTACGTTGTGATGTTTAGTAGTACCCAAAGTGTTCCTCCGGTAAACGGGAGTTGCATAATCTCATAGTTATAGGAACATGTATAAGTCATGAAGAAATCAATAGCAACATACTAAACGATCGGGAGCTAAGCTAATCGAATGGGTCATGTCAATCAGATCATTCCCTTAATGATGTGATCCCGTTAATCAAATAACAACTCATTGTTCATGGTTAGGAAACATAACCATCTTTGATTAACGAGCTAGTCAAGTAGAGGCATACTAGTGACACTTTGTTTGTCTATGTATTCACACATGTATTATGTTTCCGGTTAATACAATTCTAGCATGAATAATAAACATTTATCATGATTATAAGGAAATAAATAATAACTTTATTATTGCCTCTAGGGCATATTTCCTTTAGTCTCCCACTTGCACTAGAGTCAATAATCTAGATTACACACAGTAATGATTCTAACACCCATGGAGCCTTGGTGCTGATCATGTTTTGCTCGTGGAAGAGGCTTAGTCAACGGGTCTGCAATATTCAGATCCGTATGTATCTTGCAAATCTCTATGTCTCCCACCTGGACTAGATCCCGGATGGAATTGAAGCGTCTCTTGATGTGCTTGGTTCTCTTGTGAAATCTGGATTCCTTTGCCAAGGCAATTGCACCAGTATTGTCAAAAAAGATTTTCATTGGACCCGATGCACTAGGTATGACACCTAGATCGGATATGAACTCCTTCATCCAGACTCCTTCATTTGCTGCTTCCGAAGCAGCTATGTATTCCGCTTCACATGTAGATCCCGCTGCAACGCTTTGTTTAGAACTGCACCAACTTATAGCCCCACCGTTTAATGTAAACATGTATCCGGTTTGCGATTTAGAATCCTCCAGATCAGTGTCAAAGCTTGCATCAACGTAACCTTTTACGATGAGCTCTTTGTCACCTCCATATATGAGAAGCATATCCTTAGTCCTTTTCAGGTATTTCAGGATGTTCTTGACCGCTGTCCAGTGATCCACTCCTGGATTACTTTGGTACCTCCCTGCTAGACTTATAGCAAGGCACACATCAGGTCTGGTACACAACATTGCATACATGATAGATCCTATGGCTGATGCATAGGGCACATCTTTCATATTCTCTCTATCTTCTACAGTGGTCGGGCATTGAGTCTTACTCAACTTCACACCTTGTAACATAGGCAAGAACCCTTTCTTTGCTTGATCCATTTTGAACTTCTTCAAAACTTTGTCAAGGTATGTGGTTTGTGAAAGTCCAATTAAGCGTCTTGATCTATCTCTATAGATCTTAATGCCTAATATGTAAGCAGCTTCACCGAGGTCTTTCATAGAAAAACTTTTATTCAAGTATCCCTTTATGCTATCCAGAAATTCTACATCATTTCCAATTAGTAATATGTCATCCACATATAATATCAGAAATGCTACAGAGCTCCCACTCACTTTCTTGTAAATACAGGCTTCTCCAAAAGTCTGTATAAAACCAAATGTTTGATTACACTATCAAAACGTTTATTCCAACTCCGAGAGGCTTGCAACAGTCCATAAATGGATCGCTGGAGCTTGCACACTTTGTTAGCTCCCTTTGGATCGACAAAACCTATTGGTTGCATAATATACAACTCTTCTTCCAGAAATCCATTCAGGAATGCAGTTTTGACATCCATCTGCCAAATTTCATAATCATAAAATGCGGCAATTGCTAACATGATTCGGACAGACTTAAGCATTGCTACGGGTGAGAAGGTCTCATCGTAGTCAATCCCTTGAACTTGCCGAAAACCTTTTGCGACAAGTCGAGCTTTGTAGACAGTAATATTACCGTCAGCGTCAGTCTTCTTCTTGAAGATCCATTTATTCTCAATTGCTTGCCGATCATCGGGCAAGTCAACCAAAGTCCATACTTTGTTCTCATACATGGATCCCATCTCAGATTTCATGGCTTCAAGCCACTTTGCGGAATCTGGGCTCACCATCGCTTCATCATAGTTTGTAGGTTCATCATGATCTAGTAGCATGACTTCCAGAATAGGATTACCGTACCACTCTGGCGCGGATCTTACTTTGGTTGATCTACGAGGTTCAGTAGTATCTTGTTCTGAAGTTTCATGATCATCATCATTAGCTTCCTCGCTAACTGGTGTAGGTGTCGCAGAAACAGTTTTCTGTGATGTACTTCTTTCCAATAAGGGAGTAGGTACAGTTACCTCGTCAAGTTCTACTTTCCTCCCACTCACTTCTTTCGAGAGAAACTCCTTCTCCAGAAAGTTTCCGAATTTAGCAACAAAAGTCTTGCCTTCGGATCTGTGATAGAAGGTGTATCCAATAGTTTCCTTTGGATATCCTATGAAGACACATTTCTCCGATTTGGGTTCGAGCTTATCAGGTTGAAGCTTTTTCACATAAGCATCGCAGCCCCAAACTTTTAGAAACGACAACTTTGGTTTCTTGCCAAACCACAGTTCATAAGGCGTCGTCTCAACGGATTTTGATGGTGCCCTATTTAACGTGAATGCAGCTGTCTCTAGAGCGTATCCCCAAAACGATAGAGGTAAATCAGTAAAAGACATCATAGATCGCACCATATCTAGTAAAGTACGATTCCGACGTTCGGACACACCATTACGCTGTGGTGTTCCGGGTGGCGTGAGTTGCGAAACTATTCCACAATTTTTCAAATGTACACCAAACTCGTAACTCAAATATTCACCTCCACGATCAGATCGTAGAAACTTTATTTTCTTGTTACGATGATTTTCCACTTCACTCTGAAATTCTTTGAACTTTTCAAATGTTTCAGACTTATGTTTCATTAAGTAGATATACCCGTATCTGCTTAAATCATCTGTGAAGGTGAGAAAATAACGATATCCGCCACGAGCTTCAATATTCATCGGACCACATACATCTGTATGTATGATTTCCAACAAATCTGTTGCTCTCTCCATAGTACCGGAGAACGGTGTTTTAGTCATCTTGCCCATGAGGCACGGTTTGCATGTACCAAGCGATTCATAATCAAGTGGTTCCAAAAGCCCATCAGTATGGAGTTTCTTCATGCGTTTTACACCGATATGACCTAAACGGCAGTGCCACAAATAATTTGCACTATCATTATCAACTCTGCATCTTTTGGCTTCAACATTATGAATATGTGTATCACTACTCTCGAGATTCAATAAGAATAGACCACTCTTCAAGGGTGCATGACCATAAAAGATATTACTCATATAAATAGAACAACAATTATTCCCTGATTTAAATGAATAACCGTCTCGCATTAAACAAGATCCAGATATAATGTTCATGCTCAACGCTGGCACCAAATAACAATTATTTAGGTCTAATACTAATCCCAAAGGTAGATGTAGAGGTAGCGTGCCGACCGCGATCACATCGACTTTGGAACCGTTTCCCACGCGCATCGTCACCTCGTCCTTAGCCAATCTTCGCTTAATCCGTAGTCCCTGTTTCGAGTTGCAAATATTAGCAACAGAACCAGTATCAAATACCCAGGTGCTACTGCGAGCATTGGTAAGGTACACATCAATAACATGTATATCACATATACCTTTGTTCACCTTGCCATCCTTCTTATCCGCCAAATACTTGGGGCAGTTCCGCTTCCAGTGACCAGTCTGCTTGCAATAGAAGCACTTAGTTTCAGGCTTAGGTCCAGGTTTGGGTTTCTTCTCTTGAGTAGCAACTTGCTTGCCGTTCTTTTTGAAGTTCCCCTTCTTCTTCCCTTTGCCCTTTTTCTTGAAACTAGTGGTCTTGTTGACCATCAACACTTGATGCTCCTTCTTGATTTCTACCTCCGCAGCTTTCAGCATCGCGAAGAGCTCGGGAATAGTCTTATTCATCCCTTGCATATTATAGTTCATCACGAAGCTCTTGTAGCTTGGTGGCAGTGATTGGAGAATTCTGTCAATGACGCAATCATCTGGAAGATTAACTCCCAATTGAATCAAGTGATTATTATACCCAGAAATTTTGAGTATATGCTCACTAACAGAACTGTTCTCTTCCATCTTGCAGCTATAGAACTTATTGGAGACTCCATATCTCTCAATCCGGGCATTTGCTTGAAATATTAACTTCAACTCCTTAAACATCTCATATGCTCCATGACGTTCAAAACGTCGTTGAAGTCCCGATTCTAAGCCGTAAAGCATGGCACACTAAACTATCGAGTAGTCATCAGCTTTGCTCTGCGAGACGTTCATAACATCCGGCGTTGCTCCTGCAGCAGGCCTGGCATCCAGCGGTGCTTCCAGGACGTAATTCTTCTGTGCAGCAATGAGGATAATCCTCAAGTTACGGACCCAGTCCATGTAATTGCTACCATCATCTTTCAACTTTGCTTTCTCAAGAAACGCATTAAAATTTAACGGAACAACAGCACGAGCCATCTATCTACAATCAAACATAAACAAGCAAGATACTAATCAGGTACTAAGTTTCATGATAAATTTAAGTTCAGTTAATTTACTTAAAGAACTCGCACTTAGATAGACATCCCTATAATCCTCTAAGTGATTACGTGATCCAAATCAACTAAACCATGTCCGATCATCATGTGAGATGGAGTAGTTTAATTGGTGAACATCATTATGTTGATCATATCTACTATATGATTCACGCTCGACCTTTCGGTCTCCGTGTTCCGAGGCCATATCTGCATATGCTTGGCTCGTCAAGTATAACCTGAGTATTCCGCGTGTGCAACTGTTTTGCACCGGTTGTATTTGAACGTAGAACCTATCACACCCGATCATCACGTGGTGTCTCAACACGATGAACTTTCGCAACGGTGCATACTCAGGGAGAACACTTCTTGATAATTTAGTGAGAGATCATCTTATAATGCTACCGTCAATCAAAGCAAGATAAGATGCATAAAAGATAAACATCACATGCAATCAATATAAGTGATATGATATGGCCATCATCATCTTGTGCTTGTGATCTCCATCTCTGAAGCACCGTCGTGATCACCATCGTCACCGGCGTGACACCTTGATCTCCATCGTAGCATCGTTGTCGTCTCGCCAAGCTTGTGCTTCTACGACTATCGCTACCGTTTAGTGATAAAGTAAAGCATTACATCGCGATTGCATTGCATACAATAAAGCGACAACCATATGGCTCCTGCCGGTTGCCGATAACTCGGTTACAAAACATGATCATCTCATACAATAAAATTCAGCATCATGTCTTGACCATATCACATCACAACATGCCCTGCAAAAACAAGTTAGACGTCCTCTACTTTGTTGTTGCAAGTTTTACGTGGCTGTTACGGGCTTAAGTAAGAACCAATCTCACCTACGCATCAAAACCACAACGATAGTTTGTCAATTTGACTCCGTTTTAACCTTCGCAAGGACCGGGCGTAGCCACACTTGGTTCAACTAAAGTTGGAGAAACTTTCACCCACAAGCCACCTCTGTGCAAAGCACATCGGGAGAACCGATCTCGCGTAAGCGTACGCGTAATGTCGGTCTGGGCCGCTTCATCCAACAATACCGCCGAACCAAAGTATGACATGCTGGTAGGCAGTATGACTTATATCGCCCACAACTCACTTGTGTTCTACTCGTGCATATAACATCAACATATAAAACCTAGGCTCTGATACCACTGTTGGGTTTCGTAGTAATTTCAAAAAAAATCCTACGCACACACAAGATCATGGTGATGCATAGCAACAAGAGGGGGAGTATGATCTACATACCTAGTAGATCGACAACGGAAGCACTTGGTTGATGTAGTCGTACGTCTTCACGATCCGACCGATCAAGCACCGAAACTACGGCACCTCCGAGTTCTAGCACACATTCAGCTCGATGACGATCCCCGGACTCCGATCCAGCAAAGTGTCGGGGAAGAGTTCCGTCAGCACGACGGCATGGTGACGATCTTGATGTGCTACTGCTGCAGGGCTTCGCCTAAGCACCGCTACAATATTATCGAGGACTATGGTGGCTGGGGGCGCTGCACACGGCTAAGGAATAGATCACGTGGATCAACTTCTGTGTTTCTAGGGTGCCCCTACCTCTGTATATAAAGGACTAAAGGGGGGAGGCTGGCCGGCCAAGGAGGGCGCGCCAGGAGAGTCCTACTCCCTCTGGGAGTAGGATTCCCCCCCCCCCCCAATCCTAGTTGGAATAGGATTCGCGGAGGGGGGAAAAGAGAGAGAGGGGCCGACCCCCTCTCCTTGTCCTATTCGGACCAAGGGAGGGGAGGGGCGCGCGGCCCATGTAGGGCTGCCTCTTCTCTTTTCCACTAAGGCCCATCATGGCCCATTTAGCTCCCGGGGGGTTCCGGTAACCTCCCGGTACTCCGGTAAAATCCCGATTTCACCCGGAACACTTCCGGTATCCAAACATAGGCTTCCAATATATCAATCTTTATGTCTCAACCATTTCGAGACTCCTCGTCATGTCCGTGATCACATCCGGGACTCCGAACAAACTTTGGTACATCAAAATGTATAAACTCATAATATAACTGTCATCGTAACCTTAAGCGTGCGGACCCTACGGGTTCGAGAACAATGTAGACATGACCGAGACACGTCTCCGGTCAATAACCAATAGCGGGACCTGGATGCCCATATTGGCTCCTACATATTCTACGAAGATCTTTATCGGTCAGACCGCATAACAACATACGTCGTTCCCTTTGTGATCGGTATGTTACTTGCCCGAGATTCGATCGTCGGTATTCCAATACCTAGTTCAATTTCGTTGCCAGCAAGTCTCTTTACTCGTTCTGTAATACATCATCTCGGAACTAACTCATTTAGTTGCAATGCTTGCAAGGCTTAAGTGATGTGCATTACCGAGAGGGCCCAGAGATACCTCTTCGACAATCGGAGTGACAAAACCTAATCTCGAAATACGCCAACCCAACATGTACCTTTGGAGACACCTGTAATACTCCTTTATAATCACCCAGTTACGTTGTGACGTTTGGTAGTACCCAAAGTGTTCCTCCGGTAAACGGGAGTTGCATTATCTCATAGTTATAGGAACATGTATAAGTCATGAAGAAAGCAATAGCAACATACTAAACGATCAGGTGCTAAGCTAATGGAATGGGTCGTGTCAATCAAATCATTCTCTTAATGATGTGATCCCGTTAATCAAATAACAACTCATTGTTCATGGTTAGGAAACATAACCATCTTTGATTAACGAGCTAGTCAAGTAGAGGCATACTAGTGACACTTTGTTTGTCTATGTATTCACACATGTATTATGTTTCCGGTTAATACAATTCTAGCATGAATAATAAACATTTATCATGATTATAAGGAAATAAATAATAACTTTATTATTGCCTCTAGGGCATATTTCCTTCAGGTTACGGCGTTGAGCGTTGCTCGACATAGCGGCTGAGTCCATATGCCTGCTATAGCTCGGGCTCCGGCTTGGGCAAGGGGTTGAATGGATTCTGTCTCGACTATAAGAGTACGCATCCTGCTGCGCCAGAGCCGCCTGAAGAAGTTCTCTCACCCTTCATGTTTCAATTGCCGTCGGAGAGTTGCCTTCCATCGGGAGAGCCGCCAAACGAGCCAACGCAGCAATGAGATTCTCCAAAGGGTTAGAAAAGTGTCCCGGAGGTATTGGTGTGTAATGAGGCGGAGCGGTATTCATACGAGGTGGTTCCATGGCCCGCGGTTGAACCGGCGCCCCAGCCCCGTGTGTCGTGATCCGGTTTGCCTTCGGCGGGTTACTTGGACCAGCCCCGGGTGTGTGGAAAAGGTTCATAGGATCGTACATCAGAGGCAGACGTGACTGGGAGTTTTTTTGTGCCTTCTCCTCATGACCTCGTTTGACGCATTCAGATCCACCGAGAGCCGGAAAGTCTCCGCTTGAAGCTGCTGAGCACGAGCATCCAAAGTCGCCCGCTCCGTGGCCATCCTGACATCTTCTACTGCTAAATTTTCCTTGGCCTGTGCCTTCTCTTCGCGTAGTCGTGCCACCTCCGCATCATGCTGAGCCTTATCCGCCAGCTCCACCACAGCAGTCAACAGAGCCGTCAACTTATCCATGAGGTCCATTAGCATCTGAGTCGGGCGCGCGCAGGGTCTCCTAACCCAGCCGCTGCCGACCCGGTGGTTATTGTTGCTGCAGCCGTGGAGTTCTGCCCGGGTTGAGTGCCAGCCATGAAGACTCCGGTTCGATTTGGCGGCTCAAAGGGGTCCGGAATACTGCTGCCATCGGAACAGCCCCCAAGCATGCCATCTTGCAGCTGGTACAAAGAATCTGTCTCGCCTGTTGATGACGTAGCGTTAGAACAGATGGCTATCTCACCGCCATCCACTGATCCTTCAGAGAATTCACCTGCATGGATGCAACCCACGAAGGCATGCCTCACGGCAGGTTGAGCCCGGGCGGATCTCGCGCGCTGAGTTGTCTCGATGAGTTTGGTGTAGATGTCCGGCTCAGGGCCTGACTCGCCGAACTGGCCAATGAAGACATGGATTCCGCCGAAGGGGACTCGGTACCCGTACTCAATTGAGCCGGCCTCGGGGCCCCAGCCTTTGTCGTCGATGTAGAGCTTGCCGCGACGACTCTTGGTCATCCGGCCCATAGCGTATCCCTTGAGCCCTTCGAAGTTGCCCTTCAAGAACTCAAATCCACCGTGCGCTGGCCCCACGGTGGGCGCCAACTGTCGTGGAATTGTCACGACAGATGTCCTAGCAAAAGGACTTTGTCTTAGGGCCATCGCAACTAGGAAGCTTAAAGGGGTTAATCGGGACAAAGGACACGAGTGGTTTATACTAGTTTGGCCCCTTACGATGAAGGTAAAATCTTATGTCTAGTTGTGATGGAATTGCTGGGATTTTGATGACCTGGGAGCGAATCCGCTTTGCCCGGCTTCGAGTTCTTGTTTCTTGCCCTAAGCCGCCACCGGGTCGTCCCCTTATATACACGGGTTGACGCCTGGCGGCCTACAGAGTCCCGGCCGGCTCATAAAACGTGTCTGGCTCGGTGACTTCTTTGTATGCATTTCTCTACAAGTCTTTCTTTACATACGGCGGTTTACAATATTGGGCCTTAAGCCACCTCTGGGCTTAGGCCTTCTACAAGTTTTTAATAAACCATCACCTTGAATATTACTTGGCTTCTTTTGTAACCCGTCATTGGGGTTGACCCGACCCCTCCTGGGCGGGTCATACCTGGTAGCTATATCCCCAACAAGTTCATGCCAGCTTCTCTCATCTCATTCAGTCCATCATATATCGTCATTATTGCCTTTCACTCGCACGACCAAACGGTGTGGATAATAATAATAGTGCACGTGCATTGGACTAAGCTAGAATCTGCAAGCATTTAATACAACGGAGAAGATAAGATAATATGGGCTCTTGGCTAAATCAACAATAATGCATATGAGAAGCACTCAACATTTTCATCTTGGTCTTCACCTCTCGACCCCCAAAGAATAAGAAAAGAAATAAAACTATTTACACGGGAATGCTCCCAACAAGCAAAAGAAGAACGAGAAATTGTTTTTGGGGTTTTCTTTTAATTACTACTACTACAGGCATGGAAAGTAAACTAGCTAAAAGCAACAACTAATATTTTTTGTTTTTTCTTAAGGTTTTTTCAAACACACAAGAAGGCTTAGAAAAGAAAATAAACTAGCATGGATAGTAAATTGAAAAAGTATGAGTACTGACAACTAGAATGTTGTGTGAACATGGATGTAATGTCAGTGAGAAATACGTACTCCCCCAAGCTTAGGATTTTGGCCTAAGTTGGTCTATGCCCACAGATCGAAGCTACTCTGTCCGGTGTACTGAGGAGGGTCCTTAGGGTGCCACTGGTAGGCGATCTCCTCCGGATCCCATTGATAAACAGATTGTCGATAAGGGTCAAGTGGTGGCTTAGGCTCAGGCTCTGGGACTTGTGTCAGCCTCTAGTATAAATGGCCTCTGGCAAGATGAGGTACGTGCCTGAAAGTATGTTAAACAAAGAGGGTGCAGGCAAGGTAATAATCTCACGGTGAGTTTTATCAAATATCAAATTATACTTAAGCATCTTCTTCTTATTTTTAACAATAAATTCATGCGCTACCATACTCTTATAATCTAGAAAAACAGGGGGCAACAACTTTTCCTCTTTCTCATAATGCCTAATAGGTATATCAAAGTATTCAGCAAGGCATGAAGGAAAGATGCCTCCGAAGATGGGGCCCTTTGTACGGTTTAGACTTAATTGTTTAGCAACAATAGCGCCTAGGCTGAAAGTTGTATCACGAAACAAAGCATGGCGCAAAATGATAAGATCAGGAGCACTAAGATTTCCACTGTTCCCGCGACCAATTAAGCATCTACTAGCAAATATCGCAAAGTAACGTAGACCAGGAAATGTATACTAGTAATTCTTGCATCAGAAACTTTCCTCATTTCCCCTACAACAATTTTATCAATAAATCCATCCACATCACTACGATGTGGTTCCTCGATGCTGCCCACAAAGGGTATCTTGTAGACCCGACAAAAATCATGGAGTGACATCTCCTTAACCTCATCATATAGGTGAAACTCCACTAAAGGTGGTGATTTCTTAGCATGGAAATAAAATTTTTTCATGAAAATATTAGTGAGTAGGAGATACTGTTCGCGCTGGTTGTGGAGGAAGTCGGTGAGGCCTACATTCTCAGCCAAGTAATAAAAGTTATTGTAAATTCCGGCGGCTCTTAAGAACGCATCACAAGGCCATTCGCACGACCGAACCTCTACAGTGTGAGGAAGATTGTATTTGGGCTTTTTATTCTCCTCATTCTTCTTATCCTTCAAGCTTCGGCACGAAGAGCCCCTCGACAATCTCTTCATCATTTTCTTTCTCTGAAAAATTTCTGAAAATTTTTAGTGACACAAAATAAAAGTGAATCAAACTCAACAAGATTGTTAGCAACTACTCCCACAAGTGCCTAGAGGCTATATCATGCATTAAAACTACTTTGGACCATATAAATTTGATATGCAAGCTCAAGAACAGGGTCACCTAGGAAGCAAAAATTTGCAATAAATAAAGCACTAGAACAAAAACTAATTGGACCATTGGAGGAGTCACATACCGAAGAACAATCCCCAAAACAGTTTTGTGAATGGAGCTTTGAGCAAAGAGATCGGAAATGGCAGCAAGACGATCTAGAACACGGGTTTGAGCTATGGGAGGATTTTTTCTGGAGGAAGACAAAGTGAGTGGGTGCTGGAATGAGTGGAGGGGGTCCACGTGGGGCCCACGAACCAGGGGTCGCGCCCCAGGTGTGTTCTCAGTGCCAAAAATTCTTAAATATTCTACAAAAAATCATATTTCATTTTCAGGACGTTTGGAGAACTTTTATTTTCGGGGTATTTTTATTGCAAGGATAATTCAAAAAACAGTCCGAAAATACTATTTTTTTCTTTTTTTAATGTAAATAACAGAAAGTAAAAAGGAGGGTACAGAGAGTTGTGCTTTCTAACTTCGTCCATCTCGTGCTCATCAAAAGGAATCCACTAACAAGGTTGATCAAGTCTTGTTAACAAACTCTTTCCAAATCGCATGAAACCGGAGAATTTTCGAATAACACTAGGTTACCTGAACGGGGATATGCATGTCCCCATCAACAAGAATATGATATTTCTTCTTCACAGCAGGACGAGGGAATTCAAAACCTCCAATAGTAATCGTTGAAATTTTTCCAATATAATTGATCATGTGGACTTGAGGTTGTTTCCTCGGAAAGTGTACCATATGCTCATTACCATTAACATGAAAAGTGACATTGCCTTTGTTGAAATCAATAACAGCCCCTGCAGTATTCGAAAAGGGTCTACCAAGGATAATCAACATACTATCGTCCTCGGGAATATCAAGAATAACAAAGCCCGTTAAAATAGTAACGTTTGCAACCACAACAGGCACATCCTCACAGATACCGACATGTATAGCAGTTGATTTATCGGCCATTTGCAAAGATATTTCAGCGGGTGTCAACTTATTCACATGAAGTCTACGATATAAAGAGAGAGGCATAACACTAACACCGGCTCCAAGATCACATAAAGCAGTCTTAACATAGTTTCTTTTAATGGAGCATGGTATAGTTGGTACTCTAGGATCTCCTAGTTTCTTTGGTATTTCACCTTTAAAAGTATAATTGGCATGCATGGTGGAAATTTCAGCTTTCGGTATCTTTCTTTTATTTGTAACAATATATTTCATATACTTAGCATAATGATTCATTTTAAGCATATCAGTCAAACACATACACAAAAAGATAGGTCTAATCATTTCAGCAAAGCGCTCAAAATCCTCATCATCCCTTTCTCGAATGGTTTAGGAGGAAAAGGCATGGGTTTCTGAACCCATGGTTCTCTTTCTTTACCGTGCTTCCTAGCAATGAAGTCTCTCTTATCATAACGTTGATTCTTTGATTGTGGGTTATCAAGATCAATGGCAGGTTCAATCTCTACATCATTGTTATTGCTAGGTTGAGCATCAATATGAACATCATGACTAACATTATCACTAGGTTGATGTTCATTACTAATGACCCACAAGTATAGGGGATCTATCGTAGTCCTTTCTATAAGTAAGAGTGTCGAACCCAACGAGGAGGAGAAGGAAATGATAAGCGATTTCTAGCAAAGTATCCTCTGCAAGTACTGAAATAAGTGGTAACCGATAGTTTTATGACAGGATAATTTGTAACGAGCAACAAGTAACAAAAGTAAATAAAGTGCATCAAGGTGGCCCTATCCTTTTTGTAGCAAAGGACAAGCCTAGACAAACTCTTATATAGAGAAAAGCGCTCCCGAAGACACATGGGAATATCGTCAAGCTAGTTTTCATCATGCTCATATGATTCGCGTTCGACACTTTGATAATTTGGTATGTGGGTGGACCAGTGCTTGGGTACTGTCCTTACTCGGACAAGCATCCCACTTATGATTAACCTCTATTGCAAGCATCCGCAACTACAACAAAAGTATTAAGGTAAACCTAACCATAGCATGAAACATATGGATCCAAATCAGCCCCTTACGAAGCAACGCATAAACTAGGGTTTAAGCTTCTGTCACTCTAGCAACCCATCATCTACTTATTACTTCCCAATGCCTTCCTATAGGCCCAAATAATGGTGAAGTGTCATGTAGTCGACGTTCACATAACACCACTAGAGGAGAGACAACATACATCTCATCAAAATATCGAACGAATACCAAATTCACATGACTACTAATAGCAAGTCTTCTCCCATGTCCTCAGGAACAAAAATAACTACTCACAAAGCATAAACAAGTTCATAATCAGAGGGGTATTAATATGCATATAGGATCTGAACATAAGATCTTCCACCAATTAAACCAACTAGCATCAACTACAAGGAGTAATTAACACTACTAGCAACCTACTAGCACCAATCACAGACTTGGAGACATGAATTGGATACAAGAGATGAACTAGGGTTTTGAGAGGAGATGGTGCTGATGAAGATGTTGATGGAGATTGCCCTCTCCCGATGAGATGAGCGTTAGTGATGATGATGGCGATGATATCCCCATCCGGGAGGGAACTTTCCCCGGCAGAACAGCTCCGCCAGAGCCCTAGATTAGTTCCGCCAAGGTTCCGCCTCGTGGCGGCGGAGTTTCGTCCGAGAAGATGGCTTATTATTTTTTTCCCAACGAAAGATTTCATATAGCAGAAGATGGCCACCGGAGGGCCACCAGGGGGCCCACGAGGTAGGGGGTGCGCCCAGGGGGTAGGGCGCGCCCCCACCCTCGTGGGCAGGGTGTGGCCCTCCTGGTGAATTTCTTGCTCTCAGTATTTTTTAGGTATTTGGAAAACGTCTTCCGTGAAGTTTCAGGACTTTTGGAGCTGTGCAAAATAGGTCTCTAATATTTGCTCCTTCTCCATCCCAGAATCCCAGCCGCCGGCATTCTCCCTCTTTATGTAAATCTTGTAAAATAAGAGAGAATAGGCATAAGTATTGTGACATAATGTGTAATAACAGCCCATAATGCAATAAATATCGATATAAAAGCATGATGCAAAATGGACGTATCAACTCCCCCAAGCTTAGACCTCGCTTGTCCTCAAGCGAAAAGCCGAAATCGAAAAATATGTCCACATGTTTAGAGATAGAGGTGTCGATAAAAATAAAATACGGACGTGAGGGCATCTTGATCATTCTTAGAACATCAACTTATATAACAAGAAAAGGTTCATTACATACTTGAGACGTACGAAACAATCTCAACAGATTCAGTATTCATCCTATCTCTACCAACCGCACAAACCATCTAGAAGATTCTAAGATATCTTAACATGATGGATTTCATTGTGAGAAAACAAAAATATAACTATAAAACCCATAGCTTAATACATTTGGCTCCATCTGCTCAAAGTTCAAACAGCTCCTTTTGGCAACTAAAACATTGTGGGATAAAATAAGGAACTGGAATATTGTCCATACTTGGAAAACTGAGATTGAAAGGCCGAAGAGCATAGATAGGAGATCCCACATTTTTGAGTTCATGGTACATTTCAAATCAACATATCATAAGATAATATCATGTACTGGAATATACATGCTGGATTGCTTGATAGGATCTTACCTGACCTGCTAAATCAGCATCATGGAGTAAAATCATGTACGTATACGTGATGGATCTTCACTTGAAAAGTGAGATTCCAAGGATGAGGTGGAACATTATTTATATACATAATGGATTGTTCTAGTTGGAAAAGAGAGATTAAAAGCATGGAGAGGAACACCATTTGTAGAGTCAAACGTACACTTGATGTGACTGTCAAAAATGACAGCCACCGGCCATGTAGAGGGAGGATTGTCTGACAGGTGGAGGCAGCGGCCATGTAGAAGACTCCAAGCTGATTTTACTTTGCAGAATATTCAATACATGGAGTCTTTTACGGGAAATCAGTTGGGTCGTGGATTCTTTCCTTTCTCTCGTTGGAGTTTTTTATTCAGATAGACACATTCCTTTTATTTTGAGGCTTTCCTTTTTTGACGTGAGGCTTTACTGTTTTTTTAACTAACGTGAGGCTACAGATACTTTTCTTATTGGAGTTTTAATTCGGATGGACACTTTCCTTTTGTTTCGAGGCTTTCCTTTTTTTTGGGAACGGATCCAGGCATTCCTTCCTTTTTTACGTCAAGCTTTTTTTGGGGTAAACTAACGTGAGGCAACAGATCCGGGCTTTAATATTTTTTTGTTACATGAGGCTTCACTTTTTAGAAAACTAACGTGAGGCCTGAGTTTTTACTTTGAGGGAAAGAAATGAGGCATAAGTTATTCTGTATACCACTAACGGTGGACGTGTCAGGTGCAGTTTTTTGTGGGAGAGCACAATTTGTGTTACGTGAGTTTTGTTTTTATCCTGGACGTAAATTCTACAATCCAACGGTATAATTAATTTTGATGATGTGGATTAATGCGAGTACTTGAAAGATGCCTCCAATTAGTAAATAGAAGATTCTTGTCATATGATTTCTTATGCTAGAGTAATAATTCAATCACAATCTCAAGTATGAATAGTAAACTTCATTGAAAACTAACAAACTATAATCTCAGTCATTGGAGCAACTGCAATTTATCATAACATGGGAAAGAGTCAATGTATAAGACTTTTTCAGCAAGTCCACATACTCAACTATAAAATAGTCTTTCACAATTGCTGACACTCACGCAATACTTATGGGTATGGAATTTTAATCAGACACAGAGAAAGATAGGGGCTTATAGTTTTGCCTCCTAACATTTTACCTCAAGGGTAATGTCAACAGTAATAATTCATGAAAACTCACATCCAATTAGCCATATATACCGGGATCTTTCCAACATACCGTGCTTGCCAAAGGATAAAATGTTAAAAGTAAGGGTGGAGATCACCATCACTCTTATGAAATGTAGGAGATAAAAGTAAAAGATAAGCCCTTCGCAGAGGGAAGCAGAGGTTGTCATGCGCTTTTATGGTTGGATGCACAAACTCTTTAGAACGTCACTTTATATTGCCACTGGTGATATGGACCTTTATTATGCAGTTTGTCGCTTTTATTTCTTCCATATCACATGATCGTATAAAGCTTATTTCCTCCCACACTAATAAGTCATACATATTTAGAGAGCAATTTTTATTGCTTGCACTGATGACAACTTACTTGGAGGATCTTACTCAATCCATAGGTAGGTATGGTGGACTCTGATGGCAAAACTGGTTTAAGGGTATTTGGAAGAATAAGTAGTATCTCTACTTGGTGCGATGAATTTCGCTAGCACGAGGGGGAATGGCAAGCTCAACCATGTTGTATGATCCATGACAATATAATTTATCTCAGATGTAAGAAAACATAACCCATTACGTTGTCTTCCTTGTCCAACATCAACTCTTTTAGCATGTCATATTTTAATGAGTGCTCACGATCATAAGAGATGTCCAGGATAGTATATCTATATGTGAAGACCTCTCTTTCTTGACTACTTCCTATTAATTGCAATGATTACCGAAACTATGTTTGTCAACCCTCAACAACTTTTATTCATCATACATTTTCTATGTGAGCTCATTACTCTCCATAAGACTCACATGATCTCTTTGTTTCTTTTTATTCCTTTCTCTTTTCTTTTATTCACTTAAGATCATGACAAAATAATCAAGCCCTTGACTCAACACTAATCTTTATTATATAGCTCACGGACTCGATTACATACAAGGATTATAAGGAAAAACTCACAACTAGATCATACTAAGAACTTTTATTCTACTGGATCAAGATATTACCAAAAGGATCGAACTAAGAAAACGGTAAAGATAAAAGTGATGGTGATACGATACCGGGGCACTCCCCCAAGCTTGGCAGTTGCCAAGGGGGTGCCCATACCAGATACTCAATTCTTCTTTGTTGGTGGAGACGATCACTACAAAAAATACACTTCCGTGATGATACGTGTTTGTCACAGTAGGTCGCGTGTTCTGTCATGCATGTACATCCATGACAAATTTATGACAGAATCAAGATAGTCATACCTGTGCTGCCGTAGAAGTGTTCCATGACATTGTCAAAATCATCATCATGGAAGTGTCCACTTCCATGATGATAAATCACGTGTCACAGAAGTGCTTTCGTCAAGGGTGACCGACACGTGGCATCCACCGTAACGGAACGCCGTTAAGCTATTGGGTCGGATTTTGGATCCGATAACCCGTTAACAGCCACAACCAATGCCGATTTTCCACGTGTAAAATTCTCATTGTCTGACGGATCCACGTGTCAGCTCCACGTTGGCACAGGTGTCACTCATCCAACGGTCGAGATGGGCCTATGATATGTTAACACGTGGACCAGCCCAAAAGTGGCCCACAAAGATTAAATGGGCCGGCCCAACCGAAGGCCCATAAGATTTAGCAGACCATAAAGGGCCGGCCTAGCTAAAGGCCCACAAAATTTAGCAGACCATAATGGGCCGGCCCAGCTAAAGGCCCACACGATTTTGCAGACCATAATGGGTCGGCCCAGCCAAAGGCCCACAAGATTTTGCGGACCACAATGGGCCGGCCCAGCTAAAGGCCCACAAGAGTCTGCCAACCATAATGGGTCAGCCCAGCTAAAGGCCCAACATTCTGTGTCAAATTGGCCCGTCAACGGCCTATCCTAAACTTGTCATCAACGCGGCCCATGGTCACTTCTGGACCATTAACAGTCCGCTAAGTAATTGGGTCGAATTATGGCCTGGTGTATTTCCGGCCTGTTAAAGGTCCGGCTTCATTTGGGCCCATTTACAGGCCATCTAAACTTTTGGCCCATAAACGACCATGAAGGATTTGGGTCATATTCGGCCATGTCGGACATTCGGCCTGTTAGAGGCCCACTATAGCTTTGGGCCACTTTCGGCCTGTTGTCATTTTCGGCCTGTTAACACCGGACGTAAACCATGGGCCATATGTGGCCCAACGTCATATCGGGCCCATTAACGGCCCATATAAAAATGACGATAATCTAGCCCGACCGAAGTTCTGGCCTGTTAAAGGCCCGTGTATTAGGTCAGCGCATTTACGGCCCGTCCGAATTTTGGCCTATTCATGTCTAGTGGGTTATTTGGCACAATCAGGGCCCAATCTCACTTTTGGTCTATTAAAGGCCCATGTATTTTATGGGCTCGAGATATTTACACATGTAAATGGCCTATTTTTACTAAGGGCCCAAATTATGTTTAGGCCTGTTAAAGGCCCACTATGTGCATAGGCCTACTAGAAAAATATGAAAGCTGATTTAGGCCCAGATATTTTTAGTGGGCTACATGCCAATTTCGGCCTGTAATCATTTTTAGCCGAATTGTAATGGGCCCGACGAATGTTGGCATGTTGGGCTCCGACGAAGCTTTCGGCCGAATACATTACTAAGATAAACCTACACTATACAAACATAGCGTCATAATTACTGCAGCCTGAGGCATCATCATAAATGTTGTATCACAAAAAAATAAATTCCAACCATACAACAAAAGGCTTGTTAGCATAAAGTTTATAGTCCTTCCAGATAAAAGCACCATCAGATGTATAGAAGCACAAATCATTTGACCTAAGTGCTAATGTTTTAGGCTGTAGAATCTGATGGAGCAGCACGATCTCTACCTTTTTTCCGCCATTGCTCTTGAACAACGAAGCGAATGTCTGATAGTCTGGTTTCGAAACCATTCATATCTTGACGACATTTCTCAACCACTATTCTTGTTTCTGAAACAACGTCCATTAGGGATTGGACTTGTGTCTGGAGCACAGATATATCACTCTGTCTAGCAGGAAGATTTTGTTCAGTAGGCGATTTAGACGAGGTTACCTTGACAACCAACCAAGAATTACGCAGGAAGGTGCTTTTTGCACTATTAGTGGAGAGATACTGACGCACTGCAGCAAGAGGTGACATTGTGCCTGTAGTAGGCTCGTCACCTTCAGGTGGTTGTGGCTGTTCAATCATTTGTTCCATAGCTTTCTGAAAGTTTGAACTTGTAGATTAGTGTACCAGATAAGTTACTAATGAGATAAAAACAAACAAAGTAGGTTAAACGTTTATACATAACTTATTTTGGTGAACTACTGTAATACATTAGCATGTATTGTAGTGCCAACTACATAATAAAATCACCGTAGAAACATATGTCCATGTAGCATGCCTACTGTATTGTCTATTTCCTCACATTCGTTGACATCTAAGGATAAAGAGACATGGTTTAAAGTAGGATGAACATAGTGTGACATCATTCATATCATGGGCAGACAGATATAAAACAAACAGGCTATTTTATCATTGTGTGCGCACGTGAACATAACAACTAGATTACAGATCAAGACCAAAAGAATATCCTTCATCTCTTTTAAACCATGTAAGGTGAAATGATATGTTAAGACAACTGTGAATAAAAGTGAACAGAGTAACTGAAATTGGCTGCAAACCAAGTAGTTAAATGAACACATCACAGTACCAATCAGTTCAAGGCAGGAGGAGTAAGGACTTACAACAGCGGCTTGAACTGGGGTGCTCATGCCCTTCATCTTGCTGGTGTGGCAATCCTTGAAGATTTGCACTGCATTCGGTTCAGGTTCTTTTTGGTCCGCATGGGATTTCCTCTGTATTTGGAACAAGTCAATATAGATACGATAATATGGCACAAAAAAAGAAGGAAGTAGCAGCTATTTACAAGAGCTTCGCAGTGTGCAATATAGCTACGAGATCCTGTGGTCTGTTGGAATTTCACTTTAGAACGGTTGGTTTTGTTCTTCAAACAGTTAGCCTAGAAGAAGATACACTTGTAAGGCACATACATAAATACAAGTTCAATATGTGGTATGATCAAATACATATAGCCTACCTGATACTTTGGATCAGACCAGTGTTTAACGAGGGTTGTCCAGTCTTCATCTGTAATATATTCCACTGGAGATGTTTGGGCGATTTCATTGTTAGCCTTGCCTTCAAAGTGAGATTTTCTAAAGTGGTACCGATACTTTCGCAGAGCAGACTGAAAAACATGAGTGCATGCTTGTCTAGTTGCATCATCTTTCGGATCCAACTTGAACCTCATCTGTTGAAAAAAGAATGTGAGTCTTATTAGGAGGAAGCTAGAAAGTATGGGACAGAGCAAGGCAATATTACTAATTGCGATGAATAACATTACTTATGGATAAATGGTCAAGGAAGGTGTTAAACTGGGTATTGTCTTTCTCATTCCTATACTGGATCCACGTTGGGAGGATACGTGCATGACACCTAACGGCAACGGCTGCCTCTGATAGTAACTTGGCTAACTCTGTAGCATCACGTGGCCTTTTTAAACCTGCCTCAAAATGGATCTCCATTCTTCCTCCTTTAGATTTTGTTAATCTGTCAAGCATTATCCCTGATGTCTGTTTCCGCTTGCGCCGTGGTGCTAGTTCAACAACGAATATGGAAAGTGTTAGTGTACATCAAACTGTGAGAGTACATATAAAGGAGCATGCAACTGCAACTTGACTCGGTCAGGTACAGTCTTGGTATTGATGCTCATGAGGTTCATCTGATCTTGCCAAGTCCTGTTGTGTCAGCAGGGCTTCGGAAGTAGTGTTAGGTGTGAAGGCAGCTTGGGAACTGGCCAATTCCGGAGCAAATGAATGAGTAACTGTTTGAGATGCTGGTACAGTTGAAGCGGATGCTGCAGCTGGTGGAGCAAGTGATACTATGTTTGTAGATTTAGCCGGTGGACTTGGACCTTCTACTGCACTATAAGTACCAGCAGAATCTCGACAGCAGAACCTTTTCCGTTTCACCTGACGAGTAACAACACTCCCTACTATATTATTTTCCTTGCTCTTTTTTGACTTTGCCATGTCAAGCTGTACCCACAACACGAAAGAATAAAATCACTCTTCAGAACTCATTGATGCATGATACAGACAAGCAATACTTTGATGTAAGACAACCGTATGAGGATGGAATATGTAAGAAAAATAGGACGGCACGACATATTCACAGCTACGATGTGCAAACTAAGCAGAAGGATTTTCAAGAAAATAGAAGTAATGCAAGCTAGACACCATATGAAAGATGCAACCAAAGTGTCTTGTCATAAGTGGCAATTCGAAAAATTAGAAGCAGTACAACATAGAAATCAATGCAAGATGCAACCACTATCAAACTGCCATGTTAAAAGCGTCCAATCATGAGTGACTGATGCGGGATACACAACAACAGTACTTTGATGTAAGAACATGGTATGATAGATAGATGCAGTGTATTCTAGACAAAAAAAGCCATGTCATATGCACATGTATAACGTATAAACTCAGCAGGTGCAATTTAATCAAAATAGAAGAAATGCAGGATAGACAACATATGCAACGTGAAACCAATTATCACGATGTCAACTTAGAGCAATCACCTGCGATGGTGGAGTACGGGAGATGAACTCATCATGTAGACTTGGGACTTCAACTTCATTAGCAGTAGCAGTGGCAAATCTAGAGAGTCTCTGTTTGCGTCGGTGCGGAGGACCACCAACATCTCCTATCTTACTCTTTTCCTTCCTATTTTCTCATATTGCCTTATGAAGTCAAAACCACAAGAAGATGAATAAAATTAGCTCTGCATAACTGGTTGATGCATGATACAGACGAACACTACTTTGATGTAAGGCAAGCGCAGGATAGGAGGATGGAATATATACAAAAAAAGATAGCGTTTCATATTCACACGTACGATAGGAGGATGGAATATGTATGAAAAAATAGTAAGCGGAAGGCATTTCAACAAAATTAGAAGAAATGAGAGCTAGGAACCATATGAACATGCAACCAATATCACTCTATCAGGTAAAAAGTGTCTCGTCGTAAGTGACATTTCAAGAAATTAGAAGTAGTACAAGCTAGAAGACAATGCAAGATGCAACCTACATCATAGTCCCAAGTTAAATGTGTCTTATTGTTAAATGATCGTTGCAGGTATAAGTTGTAAGCTACGCGGATGCAATTCAACATAATCAGAAGCAATACAAACTAGACATCATACAGAAAATGCAACCACGTATAACAGTTCCATGTAAGAGCAAGCACCTATGATGGTGGAGTAGGGGAGATGTGCTCATCATGTACATGTATGTTCTAGAAACAGGAACACGTGTCATATTCACAGGCATTATGTGTAAAGTAAGCATATGCAATTCAAGTTAGAAGCAATACAAGCTAGACATCATACGCAACATGCAACCACATATAATAGTGTCAAGTTAGAGCAAGCACCTATGATGGTGGAGTAGGGGAGATGTGCTCATCATCTACACAGCTACGTTGACTGTCCAGCCTTGTGTTGTCTTGCGAATCTTGTTGGGAGGATGGTGGAGTAGACTCTATAGAGACACCCTATTTGAGTTGCTCCGAAGGACCACCATCATCCACTGTCGGACTAATTTCCTTCAGCTGTAATGATTTTGCATTGTGAAGTCAAACCGATAAGAAAAAGGAATAAAATTCTCTCTTCAGAACTCATTCATGCATGATACTGACAAACACTACTCGGATGAAAGGCAAACACATGATGCGAGGATGGAATATGTATGAAAAACAGGATGGTGTGACATATTCACACCTATGATGTGGTAACTAAGCAGAAGGCATTTCAACAAATTAGAAGCACTGCAAGCTAGACACCATATGAAAGATGCAACCAATATCACTCTGCCAAGTTCAAACTGTATGGCGTTTCAACAAATTAGAAGCAGTACATGCTAGAAATCATATGCAAGACACAACCAATGTCAAAGTGGCGACTTAAAGGTGCCTTATCATAAGATATAGTGTGTACCTAAAATAGGAAAGCGTGTCATATTCACATGTATCTGTGTAAGCTAAGCAGATGCAGTTTACACTAATTAGGAGCAATACGAGCTAGACACCATATGCAACATGCAACCAGATATCACACTGCCAAGTTAGAGCAAGCACCTTGGATGGTGGAGTAGGGGAGCGGAGACTTGGACCTTGTAATGCACTATCAGTACAAGGAGAATCGGTACAGATGTTCCATTTACTTTGCTGCAGAGGACCACCATCATCGCCTTCCTTACTCGTTTCCTTCATCTTTCTTGATTTTGCCTTGTCAAGTCAAACCCACAAGAAAAAGGAATAAAATTTTCTCTTCAGAACTCATTGATGCATGATACTGGCGAACACGACTTTCATGTAAGACGAACACTACATATCACACTGCCAAGTAAGAGCAAGCTGCGATGGTGGTGTGGGGGAATTGCGGTGATCAACTAGAGAGCTACGTTGACTATCTTCATTTAGCCTTGCTGTTTCTTGAGAATCATGTGGGGAGGATGACATTGCACTCTTTAAACGAGTATGGCGTCTCACATAAACCCACCCGGGTGACTGTCTCATCATAAGTGATTGACGAGGGATACAAAAGAGCATTAGTTTGATGTATGAACATGGTTAATAGACATATGTAGTATGTATCAAAAACAGGAAGGCATGTCATTATCAAAGGTATAATGTGTAAAGTAAGCAGATGCAATTTAACCAAATTGGAAGCAATACAAGCTAGACACCATATGCAACATGCAACCACATTTGACAGCGCGAAGTTAAAGCAAGCACCTGGGATGGTTGTGTGTGGCAATTGAGATCATCAACTGCAGAGCCACGTTTACTGTCTCCAACTGCTGACACTTCACCCGTTAGAGCTCTGGAACGCTTAGTGCTTATCTTCGAATTACACTGGAGCGACTTCTGTCTTTTCTTTTCTGCATTCATCAACACTGCGTCTGAGTCTGAAATACCCATGCATAAAAAAACAATAGTGTGAGTATGGGTGAAGTGTGTGCGCAATTAGTATAGTGTAAAGGTAGGACATAGCAGGTCGGTGAGAAATAAATGACGGGAGACATATGATAGCTCTACAACATGCATGGCACACTAAATTACAACAGGATTCTATGAAACTAACAGTCGACTGAAAGCAAATAGGTCAGTCCATTTTTTCTGCACCGTCCGATGTACAAAGATCGGGCAGATCGCCTTCATCTACCTCCAGCGAGTCAGTGTTGACGATCTTCCTCGAAACGCCAGCGACCACCGGCCCAGTATTCCTCCCCTGCCTGCGCCCTCCCCTCGACCTCACCGCACCGCCGTGCCGGGCACCGCCCCCCGGCCATCCATTCAAGCCCCGCTGACCTCCAGATCGGGCTCAAGCAGCTCCTGCGCCCCACACCCCTATGATAGACACCGATGCGCCGCTTCCCTGGGGAACAAGCGGACTAGGAGCTCCGCGCGCCTAAGCGGGTGCTGCTTCTTTTAATTGCGGTTCGACTGACCCTGAATTGAAATCCAGGCGGGCTACTAACCTCTAGCAAAGGTGAAATAGTAAAAGGGAGGAAACCTTGTGCATTTAGTATCACGAAGAAGATGCAGTAAGAAGTTCTCAACTAGTTTCTTTCGTGGGATGAATACATTGTGAGAGGAGACGTAAGATTTGCACGAATAAGGGAAGAGGAGTACCTCTTTCTGCTGGCAGTGCTGTGTCCTCCTTCTGTTTTTTCGACGATCTTCTTGTTGTTCGCCGGAAACCAAAAGTTGTGGAGGACGGTGCAGCCTTGGACGAACCCATGGCCAAGTTGTTGAGTGTGGTGCGGTGGCCATCTGTCAGCGGCAGGGAAGCAGATCCGAGGCGGTGAATGACGGCGTAGCGGGAACAGCTCCGGTGCGGTGGACGGTTGCGATAGTGGAGCCGCAGCAGTGAGGCGCAGGACGGCATGGTCGGAGTGGTTCTGGTACGGCGCATGTCGGCATCGGCGTCATGGAGGCAGCTCTGCCTCGGCTTCAGCTGCTAAGTCCTTGAGGGCGTTGCGGTTGCGGTTGCGTTGGACGACCACGTCGGGGTACTGGCTCTAGCGTGATGGAGGAGGGCGGCGGTGGATTGGCCGCAATGGGGTGGAGGACGGAGGAGGCTGGGGTTTCACGGCTGGTGGAGAGGGCGTTCTCGCGCCCACGGAGTATGAATGGGGAAACAGAGGGAAGCGAGGAACTAAGGGGGGATAATGTTTCGGTTTGAGACGCGCTTGTTTGAAATTTGGGGAAAGTTACAAACTTTCCCCCCATCTAAAATTTCAGACATATTGCGGGTTGGGGGTAGGACAGTCATGTCAGGTGTCCCAAATGTGGGCGGGATAGATTTCGGCCGAGTGCATGGGTAGGCGCCCACGGCGTATGAATGCTTCTGTGGCGTCTTGGTGAAGTTACAAACCTATCCCGGTTTAGACCTTTGGACATCGAGCCGATAGGCTACACGAGCTAGAGTCGGGACAGTAATTTCCTACCACCAAAACAATAGTCTTGCGTGGTTTCAGGTGACCAGAGGCCTATTTGGTGCTTCGTTCAATATTTGGGAGCAAAAGCATTAACGTTTTCGGTTCTCTTGAATTGAACTTTCGGGATTTGTCAAAATTCACAAATCTTTACTCTTGAAAATCCTAAAGCTACGATTATTTTGGAATGGAGGGGTACATTTGAATATACATTGTACATGAGTATATATTAAAAAATATGCAACTTACCTCAGTTCATGCATGGTTCTAGATATAATCTCCTTGGTTGCAAAAAAAAGAGTTAGATATGTGTATGAATATATATAGCATGTTCAAACTCACAACAAAGATTGATGCCCCCTTTTACATCTGATTTACAAATGCCATTATCTCGGGTTCAAATAGACGAATGCACTTGCTATGAATTCGAATCTTCGAAACCCCCTTTATGTTGAATTCGACATGTATTCTATTTCGTAGCTAGCAATTTGGAATGTATCCATGCAAGTGACAAACGTATAAAGTGCTTCACACAAACAACATGGAGTGAACTAATTAATGTTTATATATGAATTGCAAAAGCATCCATTGCCTGTATTTCGAACCGCTCTCACTCTATGGATCGATAATATGAAATAAACACATGCACATGCTAGAATTCAATTGCAGTTGAAGAAAGAGCGTACTCCTGGTACTGTATATTAGTGATAGGGGTGTGTACAAACTACACGTGAATACCAGGCATTGTGCGTGTGTGTATACTATCGACGAACTAGCCCCCAAGCTTGTATAACATACTAAGGGCCTAGGGTTACAAATCATATATAGTCGGCTTATCACCAGTGGGGATAGAGTCCTCCGCGACTCTTGTAACTTCGTGTTGTACGCCGAGTCCTCCACATGGGTGTTCGTATAACACGTATCGGTCCAACCTATATGTGGCCCAGGATGGAACCGACCCATGAGTCTTCATGTTGACCCACCACAACTAGAAATGATGTGCCCACCACACCACACATGCAATCGGCCACTAAGAAAATAAGCATATACAATAGTACAACAGTATCTAGCTCACGATACATCTCCATATTTTGGTTATGACACTGACGGACTTTGCATTTGATGCGTGCTCTGTATTTTGTTGACGACACTTACGGTCATTGTATTTGAAGCAAAAGCACGATAGGGTCACTGGACTTCAGAATAAGCTCATCACGGTCACCACATACATTTTGTCATGCTAACCAACATGTGGTTGGATGGTTAGAGGACAGTGGTTTCTCGAGCCCACCAAGGTTAAAGTCCCAGTGCTCGCATTTATCTTGTGTTAATTTCAGTATTTTCCGGCGACGTACGTTCAGTGGGAGGAGACGTTCCACTCGACTATGAGGCACCTATGGTGACTTCATAAAATCTCAAGATCATATATGATGGCCCACTCTCTCGAAGGTGCTCATAGGGGTAGGGTTCGCGTGTGTGCGCTTATAGCGGTGAGTGCTTGCGCGTATATATGAGCCCTTGTGTCTGTACCATGTTAAACAAATACATATCATGATTATACGGTCACTGGCTCACCCGTACAACTCCGTATTTTGTTGATGACACAATCAATTGACCAGTCAAACGTTCCACGCGGCACAACTAGTGTTGCACCATCGGGGCGTGTAACCGTGGGGCCCACCTGTCAGCTCGTATATGAAAGAAAGAAATGGTAGTTTGAGTCTGTACTGTGTTAATAAAATAGGAGTACATTTTAGGGTGATCATACGGTCACTGGCTCACCATACAGCTCCGTAATTTGTTGATAACACGATCAATTGACCAGTCAAACGGTCCACATTCAGCAGCGCACATTACCATAGGGCCCACCCATCAGCGCGTATATGAAGGATAGAAATGGTAATAAATTAGTGGTCGGTGGGTATTCGAAGTCGTGAGACCTCTGGTTGGCAGTCACCGGCAGTTGGGGGGCCGTTCATTGGGCGGTGGGGTGGGGATCCCCGAAGAAAAAGCTCGGCGGGAGGGGGGGCTAGGGGGATGGCCGGTGCGGCGGCGGACCGGCGGTGGGGAGTGGTTTCGAGGAGGGCGGGCCGGCCGCGGGCGGCGGGGGCTGGCGGTTCGGCCGGTGGTGGAGTTTGATGATAAACTGGAGGCCCTTGATTTCGTATCCAACGGCTGGAAAATCTAATGACCAGAGATGAAAAAGTCAGTCGACTGATGTGTAGCCTCACCCCGCACGTACACATGCACGCACGCAAGACACGCACGCATGTAGGCGTGCAACACTGACACATACACACGCACGCATGCTGGCGTGCAACACTGACACGTACACATGCACTCACGAACACACGCACGTACGCACCCATGCATGCAACACTGAAACATACCCTTGCACGCATGCAACACTCGCATGCCCGCATGCACATAGCACACGACGCAAGACACACGTTCAACCTATACGTGCATGCACCCTTTGTTAAAGGACATGGATTGTTACGGGTATTAATCAATCTTATCTGTGATAAGCAGAACATTGATGCTTGCAGCGGTCTTTATGAATCACAACGTATCAAACGGGCTATCAACATAGTAGGCTTATCTACATGAAAAAGATGATGTCACACTCAATGAACAATCATCGGTTTATGAAATGCCCGCTTCTGACCGCCCTGGCCCACCAAAGGTTCCTCTGCTGTGCGCTGCCTGCGTTGGGTCACTGACATGCATGCCATGCACCCAAAGAGACCACATGTCAGTGGAAGAATGGCGTGGTGTCCTAGGTCAGGGTCGAGGGCGCCACTCGTGGCACGCCCGGCTGAACACGCCTCCGTGCCGCATTCAAACGCCTCCATGAAACCCGCCCGTGTGGAAGCCAAGAAACCCACTCTGGACACACGTCTGTTCATGACCGGGCCGGTGTTAAACGCAACGCCGGACGAGCTCCTCCCATCCGCCATCTATTTAATCTCCTATTTAAACAAGGCCAAAGGCCGGCAAAGAATCGCACACCTCCGCCGCTCCCCTATCTCCTCCACCATTTTGTCCACTATTACACTGGCTTACGAAGAGTAGTTATTCCACATCCAAGCCGGCTGGGTAGCCCGCCGGGTACGAGCTATGCAACTCACTCATCCACCTCCCTCCCCTCGCCTGACGGAGCCAGTTGCCGCCCCGAGCCGGCTCGCGGTTCAGCAACTCGCCCCTCCAGGCCAGCTCGACAAGGAGCGGCGCACGGGCATCGTTGTTGCCGTCCACGCCTCCGCCTCGTACCGCGTCTCCCGTTTCTGTGGCTGAGACTCCCATGCCGGTGGCCGTGCCATGCAAGCAGCGACAGAAGCCGGGTACGCGGAGAGTGACGAGTCGGCGGCCAGCGCCTCCGCATCCGCCGCCATCATCAAGGAGAAGTAGAACACGGGAGGCCGCTGCCGCTTCGGTCCCATGAAGGCCACCGCGGAGGTGACACCGGCGTACACAACAGGTGTCTTGCCGGATCCTTTTTTGCGAGGACCTTCGTCGACCCCGCATGGGCTCCACGGAAGAGGGGAATGTTAGGATGAACTTGAACCGGTGCCGGCCATGGTGAAGTAGTGGCCGGTGATGAACTCGAACCGGTGCCGGCCACCATCATCTTCGACACTAGCGAATGATATCAGTTGAGCAGTGGGGAAGCGAGCCGTCCTTTGCGTTCAAGCATATACCTCTGGGGCTCCCGGCAGTCCGATGATCGTGCTACCGGACATGAGGAACACAAGTCGATCGGCGGACGACCATTTAGGCCAGGTATTATATACATGTGCTGTCTAGTACTAGCACCGCGTAGTTCAATTGAATGTAATGAAATCCGTCATGTTTGTATGAAAATCCGGTATTTTATATGATTTCCGTCATTGTTTATATGAAATATCAGTTTGTCTACGTGTTTGCGTGAATTTCGTCCGGTTGGTTGAGTTGCTGTCATAATGTGTGCGGTTACGGTTGGATGGCATAATTTGCGGGTCGCCAGTTGGTCTGCGGGCGGCTCGGGCGGCGTTGTGGGACAAAAAAACACAGCTCGTGCGAGCTCGTCTCCAACGTGCGCGCTGGAGGGTGCATGACAGCATGAGCACCCGAGCCATTCCTCGTTCATCGGTGGCAAAGGCACCGGTGGACAAAAGGGTCGCCAATATTTTGGCTACCCCGGGCAAGATCCAAACAGCCCTCCCAATAGATTCAAATCCCTCGTTCGCCGTGGAATTTTGCCATGTGTTGTTTTCATGGACTAGCAAGATGCTCGTGCATTGCATGGAACATCAAGATGCATTTTTTTTACAAACTCCCGCATGCATGCAAGGGATAATTAATGTCCTCCTTTGCTAGTACCACGAGGCAAACACCATTAATATTGCATCGATTAGGTTAGTGGCCTTGTATATCTGCAAATTGTAATTTTGATAGTGGCCCCTTGTATATAAAAATGGAGGGAGAAAGATGAGAGATAAGGTGGGGAGGAGTGGGGCGTGGTGGTGACTGGTGGTCGGACTGGGCGGAGGCATGGGGATGGACGGCGCATTATGTCTAGGTTTGTATCTCTCTCACACACACCCACGTAGGTGGGGGACGTGCACGAAGAGAAGAGGTGCATGCACGGCGCACGTACTCCCGTCTCTTTCCCAACCACACCCGCGCGGGTACATGGTGGAGCTCATTTCTGTACGAAAAAGGCAGCCCACGTGGTAATTTGGCACGTGTACTGTCAAGGAAATATGCCCTAGAGGCAATAATAAAGTTATTATTTATTTCCTTATATCATGATAAAAGTTTATTATTCATGCTAGAATTGTATTAACCGGAAACATAATACATGTCTGAATACATAGACAAACAGAGTGTCACTAGTATGCCTCTACTTGACTAGCTCGTTAATCAAAGATGGTTATGTTTCCTAACCATGGACAAAGAGTTGTCATTTGATTAACGGGATCACATCATTAGTTGAATGATCTGATTGACATGACCCATTCCATTAGCTTAGCACCCGATCGTTTAGTATGTTGCTATTGCTTTCTTCATGACTTATACATGTTCCTATGACTATGAGATTATGCAACTCCAGTTTGCCGGAGGAACACTTTGTGTGCTACCAAACGTCACAACGTAACTGGGTGATTATAAAGGAGCTCTACAGGTGTCTCCAAAGGTACATGTTGGGTTGGCGTATTTCGAGATTAGGATTTGTCACTCCGATTCTCGGAGAGGTATCTCTGGGCCCTCTCGGTAATGCCCATCACTTAAGCCTCGCAACTAATGAGTTAGTTGTGGGATGATGTATTACGGAACGAGTAAAGAGACTTGCCGGTAACGAAATTGAACTAGGTATGGGATACCGACGATCGAATCTCGGGCAAGTAACATACCGATGACAAAGGGAACAACGTATGTTGTTATGCGGTCTGACCGATAAAAGATCTTCATAGAATATGTAGGAGCCAATATGAGCATCCAGGTTCCGCTATTGGTTATTGACCGGAGACGTGTCTCGGTCATGTCTACATTGTTCTCGAACCCGTAGGGTCCGCACGCTTAAGGTTAGGATGATAGTTATATTATGAGTTTATGCATTTTGATGTACCAAAGGTTGTTCGGAGTCCCGGATGTGATCACGGACATGACAAGGAGTCTCGAAATGGTCGAGACATAAAGATTGATATATTGGAAGCCTACGTTTGGATATCGGAAGTGTTCCGGGTGAAATCAGGATTTTACCGGAGTACCGGGAGGTTACCGGAACCCCCCGGGAAGTATATGGGCCTTAGTGGGCCTTAGTGGAAGAGAGGAGAGGTGGCCAGAGATGGGCCGCGCGCCCCTCCCCCCCCCTTGGTCCGAATAGGACAAGGAGAGGGGGCCGGCCCCCCTTCCTCCTCTCTCTCCTCTTTTCCCCCCCTCCGCGAATCCTATTCCAACTAGGAAAGGGGGGAGTCCTACTCCCGGAAGGAGTAGGACTCCTCCTGGCGCGCCACCTCTTGGCCGGCCAGCCCCCCCCTTTGAGCCTTTATATACGGAGGCACGGGGCACCCCTAGAGACACAAGTTTATCCACGTGATCATATTCTTAGCCGTGTGCGGTGCCCCCTTCCACCATAGTCCTCGATAATATTGTAGCAGTGCTTAGGCGAAGCCCTGCGACGGTAGTACATCAAGATCATCACCATGCCGTCGTGCTGACGGAACTCTTCCCCGACACTTTGCTGGATCGGAGTCCGGGGATCGTCATCGAGCTGAACGTGTGCTAGAACTCGGAGGTGCCATAGTTTCGGTGCTTGATCGGTCGAGCCGTGGAGACGTACGACTACATCAACCAAGTTAACTCTTCCGTTGTCGATCTACAAGGGTACATAGATCATACTCTTCCCCTCTCATTGCTATGCGTCACCATGATCTTGCGTGTGCGTAGGAAAATTTTGAAATTACTACGAAACCCAAGAGTGGCATCCGAGCCAGGTTTTATGTGTTGATGTTATATGCATGAGTAGAACACAAGTAAGTTGTGGGCGATATAAGTCATACTGCTTACCAGCATGTCATACTTTGGTTCGGCGGTATTGTTGGACGAAGCGGCCCGGACCGACATTACACGTACGCTTACGCGAGACCGGTTCTCCCGACGTGCTTTGCACAAAGGTGTCTAGCGGGTCACAGTTTCTCCAACTTTAGTTGAACCGAGTGTGGCTACGCCCGGTCCTTGCAAAGGTTAAAACAGCACCAACTTGACAAAATATCGTTGTGGTTTTGATGCGTAGGTAAGATTGGTTCTTGCTTAAGCCCATAGCAGCCACGTAAAACTTGCAACAACAAAGTAGAGGACGTCTAACTTGTTTTTGCAGGGCATGTTGTGATGTGATATGGTCAAGACATGATGCTAAATTTTATTGTATGAGATGATCATGTTTTGTAACCGAGTTATCGGCAACTGGTAGGAGCCATATGGTTGTCGCTTTATTGTATGCAATGCAATCGCGCTGTAATGCTTTACTTTATCACTAAGCGGTAGAGATAGTCGTGGAAGCATAAGATTGGCGAGATGACAACAATGCTACGATGGAGATCAAGGTGTCGCGCCGGTGACGATGGTGATCACGACGGTGCTTCGGAGATGGAGATCACAAGCATAAGATGATGATGGCCATATCATATCACTTATATTGATTGCATGTGATGTTTATCTTTTATGCATCTTATCTTGCTTTGATTGAAGGTAGCATTATAAGATGATCTCTCACTAATTATCAAGAAGTGTTCTCCCTAAGTATGCACCGTTGTGAAAGTTCTTCGTGCTGAGACACCACGTGATGATCGGGTGTGATAGGCTCTACGTTCAAATACAACGGGTGCAAAACAGTTGCACACGTGGAATACTCAGGTTATACTTGACGAGCCAAGCATATACAGATATGGCCTCGGAACACAGAGACCGAAAGGTCGACCGTGAATCATATAGTGATATGATCAACATAGCGATGTTCACCAATGAAACTACTCCATCTCACGTGATGATCGGACATGGTTTAGTTGATTTGGATCACGTAATCACATAGAGGATTAGAGGGATGTCTATCTAAGTGGGAGTTCTTAAGTAATATGATTAAATTGAACTTAAATTTATCATGAACTTAGTCCTGGTAGTATTTTGCAAATTATGTTATAGATCAATAGCTCGCGTTGTTGCTTCCCTGTGTTTATTTTGATATGTTCCTAGAGAAAAATGTGTTGAAAGATGTTAGTAGCAATGATGCGGATTGGATCCGTGATCTGAGGTTTATCCTCATTGCTGCACAGAAGAATTATGTCCTTGATGCACCGCTAGGCGACAGGCCTATTGCAGGAGCAGATGCAGACGTTATGAACGTTTGGCTAGCTCAATATGATGACTACTTGATAGTTTAGTGCACCATACTTAAATGGCTTAGAATAGGGACTTCAAAGACGTTTTGAACGTCATGGACCATATGAGATGTTCCAGGAGTTGAAGTTAATATTTCAAGCAAATACCCGAGTTGAGAGATATGAAGTCTCCAACAAGTTCTATAGCTAAAAGATGGAGGAGAATCTCTCAACTAGTGAGCATGTGCTCAGATTGTCTGGGTACTACAATCGCTTGAATCAAGTGGGAGTTAATCTTCCAGATAAAATAGTGATTGACAGAATTCTCTAGTCACCATCACCAAGTTAGTAGAACTTCGTGATGAACTATAATATGCAAGGGATAACGGAAACAACTCCCAAGCTCTTCGTGATGCTGAAATCAACGAAGGTAGAAATCAAGAAAAACATCAAGTGTTGATGGTTGACAAGACCACTAGTTTCAAGAAAAGGGCAAAGGGAAGAAGGGGAACTTCAAGAAGAACGGCAAGCAAGTTGCTGCTCAAGTGAAGAAGCCCAAGTCTGATCCTAAGCCTGAGACTAAGTGCTTCTACTGCAAAGGGACTGGTCACTGGAAGCAGAACTACCCCAAGTGATTGGCGGATAAGAAGGATGGCAAAGTGAACATAAGTATATTTGATATACATGTTATTGATGTGTACTTTAATAGTGTTTATAGCAACCCCTCAGTAATAGATACTAGTTCAGTTGCTAAGATTAGTAACTCGAAACGGGAGTTGCAGAATAAACAGAGACTAGTTAAGGGTGAAGTGACGATGTGTGTTGGATGTGGTTCCAAGATTGATATGATCATCATCGCACACTCCCTATACTTTTGGGATTAGTGTTGAACCTAAATAAGTGTTATTTGGTGTTTGCGTTGAGCATGAATATGATTTGATCATGTTTATTGTAATACGGTTATTCATTTAAGTAAGAGAATAAATTGTTGTTCTGTTTACATGAATAAAACCTTATATGGTTACACACCCAATGAAAATAGTTCGTTGGAGCTCGATCGTAGTAATACACATAATCATAATATTGAAACCAAAAGATGCAAAGTTAATAATGATAGTGCAACTTATTTGTGGCACTACTGTTTAGGTCATATTGGTGTAAAGCGCATGAAGAAACTCCATGCTGATGGGCTTTTGGAATCACTTGATTATGAATCAGTTGATGCTTGCGAACCATGCCTCATGGGCAAGATGACTAAGACTCCGTTCTTCAGAACAATGGAGCGAGCAACAAATTTGTTGGAAATCATACATACTGATGTATGTGGTCCGATGAATATTGAGACTCGCGACAGGTATCATTATTTTCTGATCTTCACAGATGATTTGAGCAGATATGAGTATATCTACTTAATGAAACATAAGTCTGAAACATTTGAAAAGTTCAAAGAATTTCAGAGTGAAGTGGAAAATCATCGTAACAAGAAAATAAAGTTTCTACGATCTGATCGTGGAGAAGAGTATTTGAGTTATGAGTTTGGTCTTCAGTTAAAACAATGTGAAATAGTTTCACTACTCACGCCACCTGGAACACCACAGCATAATGGTGTGTCCGAACGTCATAACCGTACTTTATTAGATATGGTGTGACCTATGATGTCTCTTACCGATCTACCACTATCGTTTTGGGGTTATGCATTAAAGACAGCTGCATTCACGTTCAAAAGGGCACCATCTAAGTCCGTTGAGACGACACAATCTGAACTGTGGTTTGGCAAGAAACCAAAGTTGTCGTTTCTTAAAGTTTGGGATTGTGATGCTTATATGAAAAAGTTTCATCCTGATAAGCTCAAACCCAAAGAGGAGAAATGTGTCTTCATAGGATACCCAAAGGAGACTATTGGGTACACCTTCTATCACAGATCCGATCCGAAGGCAAGACATTCGTTGCTAAGAATGGATCCTTTCCAGAGAAGGAGTTTCTCTCGAAAGAAGTGAGTGGGAGGAAAGTAGAAACTTGATAAGGTAATTGTACCATCTCTCTTATTGGAAAGTAGTTCATCACAGAAATCTGTTCTTGTGACTACTACACCAATTAGTGAGGAAGCTAATGATGATGATCATGTAACTTCAGATCAAGTTACTACCGAATCTCGTAGGTAAACCAGAGTGAGATCCGCACCAGAGTGGTACGGTAATCCTGTTCTGGAAGTCATGTTACTAGACCATGACGAACTTGCGAACTATGAAGAAGCGATGGTGAGCCCAGATTCCGCAAAATGGCTTGAGGCCATGAAATCTGAGATGGGATCCATGTATGAGCACAAAGTATGGACTTTGGTTGACTTGCCCGATGATCGGCAAGCCATAGAAAATAAATGGATCTTCAAGAGGAAGACGGACGCTGATAGTAGTGTTACTATCTACAAAGCTAGAATTGTCGCAAAAGGTTTTCGACAAAGTTCAAGGTGTTGACTACGATGAGATTTTCTCACTCGTATCGATGCTTAAAAGTCTGTCCAAATCATGTTAGCAATTGCCGCATTTTATGAAATCTGGCAAATGGATAACAAAACTACATTCCTTAATGGATTTCTTAAAGAAAGAGTTGTATATGATGCAACCAGAAGGTTTTGTCAATCCTAAAGGTGCTAACAAAATAAGCAAGCTCCAGCGATCCATCTATGGACTGGTGCAAGCATCTCGGAGTTGGAATAAACGCTTTGATAGTATGATCAAAGCATATAGATTTATACAGACTTGCGGTGAAGCCTGTATTTACAAGAAAGTGAGTGGGAGCACTACAACATTTCTGATAAGTATATGTGAATGACATATAGTTGATCGGAAATAATGTAGAATTATTCTGCAAAGCATAAAGGAGTGTTTGAAAGGAGTTTTTTAAAGAAAGGCCTCGGTGAAGCTGCTTACATATTGAGCATCAAGATCTATAGAGATAGATCAAGATGCTTGATAAGTTTTTTTTCAATGAGTACATACCTTGACAAGATTTTGATGTAGTTCAAAATGGAACAGTCATAGAAAGGGTTCTTACCTGTGTTACAAGGTATGAAATTGAGTAAGACTCAAAGCCCGACCACGGCAAAAGATAGAAAGAGAGTCATTCCCTATGCCTCAGCCATAGGTTCTATAAAGTATGCCATGCTGTGTACCAGATCTATTGTATACCCTACACTGATTTTGGCAAGGGAGTACAATAGTGATCTAGGAGTAGATCACTGGACAGCGGTCAAAATTATCCTTAGTGGAATAAGGATATGTTTCTCGATTATGGAGGTGACAAAAGGTTCGTCGTAAAGAGTTACATCGATGCAAGTTTTGACACTGATCTAGATAACTTTAAGTCTCAATCTGGATACATATTGAAAGTGGGAGCAATTAGCTAGAGTAGCTCCGTGTAGAGCATTGTTGACATATATATTTGCAAAATACATACGGATCTGAATATGGCAGACCCGTTGACTAAAATTCTGTCACAAGCAAAACATGATCACACCTTAGTACTCTTTGGGTGTTAATCACATAGCGATGTGAACTAGATTACTGAATCTAGTAAACCCTTTGGGTGTTGGTCACATGGCGATGTGAACTATGGGTGTTAATCACATGATGATGTGAACTATCGATGTGAATCACATGGTGATGTAATCTGGATTATTGACTCTAGTGCAAGTGGGAGACTGAAGGAAATATGCCCTAGAGGCAATAATGAAGTTATTATTTATTTCCTTATATCATGATAAAAGTTTATTATTCATGCTAGAATTGTATTAACCGGAAACATAATACATGTGTGAATACATAGACAAACAGAGTGTCACTAGTATGCCTCTACTTGACTAGCTCGTTAATCAAAGATGGTTATGTTTCCTAACCATAGACAAAGACTTGTCATTTGATTAACGGGATCACATCATTAGTTGAATGATCTGATTGACATGACCCATTCCATTAGCTTAGCACCCGATCATTTAGTATGTTGCTATTGCTTTCTTCATGACTTATACATGTTCCTATGACTATGAGATTATGCAACTCCCGTTTGCCGGAGGAACACTTTGTGTGCTACCAAACGTCACAACGTAACTGGGTGATTATAAATGAGCTCTGCAGGTGTCTCCAAAGGTACATGTTGGGTTGGCGTATTTTGAGATTAGGATTTGTCACTCCGATTGTCGGAGAGGTATCTCTGGGCCCTCTCGGTAATGCACATCACTTAAGCCTTGCAAGCATTGCAACTAATGAGTTAGTTGCGGGATGATGTATTACGGAACGAGTAAAGAGACTTGCCGGTATCGAGATTGAACTAGGTATGGGATACCGACGATCGAATCTCGGGCAAGTAACATACCGATGACAAAGGGAACAACGTATGTTGTTATGCGGTCTGACCGATAAAAGATCTTCGTAGAATATGTAGGAGCCAATATGAGCATCCAGGTTCCGCTATTGGTTATTGACCGGAGACGTGTCTCGGTCATGTCTACATTGTTCTCGAACCCGTAGGGTCCGCACACTTAAGGTTAAGATGACAGTTATATTATGAGTTTATGCATTTTGATGTACCAAAGGTTGTTCGGAGTCCCGGATGTGATCACGGACATGACGAGGAGTCTCGAAATGGTCGAGACATAAAGATTGATATATTGGAAGCCTATGTTTGGGTATCGGAAGTGTTCCGGGTGAAATCGGGATTTTACCGGAGTACCGGGAGGTTACCGGAACTCCCCGGGAAGTATATGGGCCTTAGTGGGCCTTAGTGGAAGAGAGGAGAGGTGGACAGAGATGGGCCGCCCCCCCCCCCTTGGTCCGAATAGGACAAGGAGAGGGGGCCGGCCCCCCTTCCTCCTCTCTCTCCTCTTTTCCCCCCCTCCGTGAATCCTATTCCAACTAGGAAAGGGGGGAGTCCTACTCCCGGAAGGAGTAGGACTCCTCCTGGCGCGCCACCTCTTGGCCGGCCAGCCCCCCCCCCCTTTGAGCCTTTATATACGGAGGCACGGGGCACCCCTAGAGACACAAGTTGATCCACGTGATCATATTCTTAGCCGTGTGCAGTGCCCCCTTCCACCATAGTCCTCGATAATATTGTAGCAGTGCTTAGGCGAAGCCCTGCGACGGTAGTACATCAAGATCGTCACCACGCCGTCGTGCTGACGGAACTCTTCCCCGACACTTTGCTGGATCGGAGTCCGGGGATCGTCATCGAGCTGAACGTGTGCTAGAACTCGGAGGTGCCGTAGTTTCGGTGCTTGATCGGTCGAGCCGTGGAGACGTACGACTACATCAACCAAGTTAACGCTTCCGTTGTCGATCTACAAGGGTACGTAGATCATACTCTTCCCCTCTCGTTGCTATGCATCACCATGATCTTGCGTGTGCGTAGGAAAATTTTGAAATTACTACGAAACCCAACATACTAGTGGTTCACTTGGTGGAGGGAGGATCATCTACCACGGGTGAACAAACAAATTGCGACTTGACGCGTTATGTTAAATTTAAAAAAGAGGCAAACCATGTGGGGCCTACCTTAGTGGCAAGGCTCTATACACTGGAGTACTTTTGATGTGTCCCGTCAACTCGCAGAACGAGGAGAAGCTTGCTTAGTACACCGTCTCCCCCGCCCACGGGCGCGGTGGCTCGCAGGATGAGGTGAAGCTTGCTTACTACACCTTAGGCTGGTCATAGTGGGGAGTAACTTAGACTAGTGTCATATGCATGACACTAGTCTAAGTTACTACCCCCATAGTGCAAAGTATCTTAGTAGTAGTGTCATAGTTTGTTCCATTTATTGCCTTATAGACTCATTTTACCTCGGGAAGCGCTATGTTACAGTAACATATTATGTTACTCCAAGCACTTCACTCCTCATTAAATACTTGCCACATAAGCAAAATTGTCTTGGGATGTGCACTAGTAGAAAAAGCGTCAAACGTGAAGCACAATAGTGCCGGTTTGAATTTCAGCCGGCACTAATGTGTACAATAGCACCGGTTCGTGGCGGCGATCAATAGCACCAGTTCGTGGTGAACCTTTAGTACTGGTTCATGCCACGAACCGGTACTAAAGAGGCTGTATCAGCCTGCAGTCAGGCTATGGCCCCACCATCACCATTTAGTGTCGGTTCGTACTACGAACCGGTACTAATGAGGTTATGGCAAGCTGTTTTTAGTCCCACCTCGCCAAGAGAGAGGGACTAGGAGCGGTCTATAAGCCCTGAGTGCAATGACGATGAAGAAGAGGCTCAATGCTCACGTTGCTTAGCTTCAAGCCTTCAGGAATATGGTAGATTGCACGGAGCTACGCGCAGTGCAGTTTACACTATTCCGAAAGGCTTGAAGCAAATTAACGAGCATTGCACCTCTTTTTTATTTTTAATAACTTATTACAACTCCGGACTTCTTCTATTATGGCAAAAACTAATTGCACGTCGGCATTTCTTTTTTTAAAACTTTGGTTATAACTCCAGACTTTGACCATCAAGTTTTGCAGAAAAGAAAAAATAGCAAAAAAGAAAAAAAAACTATAGCTGAAAAGAAAAAAACTATATAAAAAAACTACTCAGAAATAAATAGAAGAAAATAAATATAGCAGAAAAGAAAAAACTACTCAGAAATAAATAGAAGAAAAAATAAAGCAGAAAAGAAAAAAAAGTATATTTGCTATTTTTCAATCGTTCACAAAATGACCGTGAAATTAAAAATCACTACAAAATGAACTCTGAAAATGTTGAATTTTGGCAAACTAGATGAATAAAACTACTCAAAAATAAATAGAAGAAAATAAATATAACAGAAAAGAAAAAACTATACAATAAACTACGCATAAATAAATAGAAGAAAATAAAGCAGAAAAGAAAAAAACTATAAAAAAATTGGGGCGCTGCCCTGTGGGCCTGCTAGGCCACAGTCGTGCAATTACAGGCCTTAAAGGCCCAGCAGACTCACAGGGCAGCGCGCAGAGTTTAGGCCTGCAAGCCTGCTATATAGAGGAGTTCGAAGAGGTAGCCGTGGCTGGGTTTATAAACCACTGCGGCTGCCCTTCGCCCGGCGAGGTGGGACTAAACTTTGGGGTGGCAGCGCGAGGCCTTTAGTACCGGTTGATGGCTCCAACCGGTACTAAAGGGTCTTTAGTACCGGTTGGAGCCATCAACCGGTACTAAAGGCCTGCTCTTCCCGCCTCTTGGCCTGGCCAAAGTTGGCCTTTAGTACCGGCTGGTGGCTCCAACCGGTACTAAAGGCCTCTCCTATATATACAACACTTACGAAAATTCAGTTAGATCTCCCCACTTCTTTCGTCTCCAACCTCTCGCGCGCCGCTCGAACCCGTCCTCGCCGCCCGTCGCCCGTCGTCCGTCGTTGTCGTCGTCGCTGTCCCCGCCGCGGCCTGTCATCATCGTCGTCTCGCGCCGCCGCCCCGAACGCCGCGCGCCGCCGTCCATCGTCGTCCCGCCGCGGTCCCGTACGTCTCTCGCTCTCGCGTATACCCGCCACGCCGCCGTCCGTCGTCATCGCACCCGGCCCGTACGGCGGCGCCCCCGCCCGTACGTACGCCGCCGCCCCCGCCCCATACGCCGGCGCCCCCGGTCATGGGGCGGTGGCCTACGGGGCCGCACACATACACACATACACACACATATATACGTACACACTACACACACACACATACACACACATATTTTTTTACTTATTTTCTGTTTTTTAGAAAAGTTAATTAGATGATCGAATGTTTAATTAATGTCGAATGTTAGATGAATTAGCTAGATAGAAAATTGTCGAAGTAGAGATTTGAACTAGTTGAATAATTAATATAACTAGTTTATTTTTAGTAAGAAAATTATCGAACTAGTTTATTTAGGTATATGAGATTTGAACTAGTTCAATAATTAATATAACTAGTTTATTTAGGTATATGAGATTTGAACTAGTTCAATAATTAATATAACTAGTTTATTTTTAGTAAGAAAATTTAGGTATCTGAGATTTGATGATCTAATTAAAATATTATTTGTTAATGAGTTTTTCTGTTTATTTAATTTTTTATATATTTTGAGTTTATATAAATGTTAGATTAATGTCGAATGTTAGATGAATTAGATAGAAAATTTAAATATATAGTAATGTCAATTGTTAGAGATGAATATAGTTAGATATATTAATGTCAAATGTTAGATGAATATATATTTGGCTAGATATTAATTAATGTTAGATAGTAATAGGTGTTTAATGTTTCACCTATATGAACATAGGAAATGTCATCTGACGACGAAAAAGATTTCATTATGTGCGAACACTGTGAAGACCAGCGCGGCCTGTGCGACAGAAATTTCCTTGTTGATGGTAGGCGCTTCAGCATCAAGCTGGATGAGACATTCGAAGTTGATACAGTAAGTCACTTTGTCAATTATTATTTGAATGCAAAACTTATGCTTCATTTACTTCAACTTATAATTTTAAATTTTCACTATTCGACTAGCGCATCCCCTGCCATGCAAGAATTTTTGTCTTGGATAAGATAGGTTTTAGTGCTATAGATGATATGGAGGTAAAAAGAGATTACTTGAAGACGGAGCATGGGTATACTTTCAACGTCAAATTATATAATGGAGACACATACACCCATTTTGAATGCAAAACTTGGCAAGCACTATGCAAGGCTTATGCATTTGAGCCTGGTATGGTTGCACCTTTGATATCCGTCGGGAAGATGATATTGAAGGTAATATAGACATCTGGGTCGATGTGCAAACGCCTCCAGTTCTACCATTATGTGAGTTTTTCTCAACCATGCATGCATATGTTTATGTCTTTGATACAATTTATTCAAAAATAGTTGACAACTAATTTGTATTGTCAGCTTATTTCGGTTCAAGCAAACATGTCCGGCGCTTGGTAGACAGGACCTACTACTGCCCCGGGGCTCAACTTAACTGCGAGGAGATAAGTCATTATGTTTCATGGCTTGAGGATCTTAATACTGTCAAGACAAAAAAAAATCCTGAACTTAGAAATGTTAGTACTCAAAACGTGCGTCCAATGGTGATCGTATTGAACTACGGTCACATCTATAATCGAAAGATGGTAAGATTTTAACTATTTGTCCTTAATTAGTGCATATTTTTCATACATTATTTTTGAAACTAAACATTCATTGCTTAGTATATTAATTACTACATGATGTTCTTCAACAGGGACTTCCGATGACATGTCAATGGTTAGCTTACCGCCAAGATATCCTACATTGCACATGAGTGCATTCAGGATTTCTGAAAGCGAAGAATGCTTAATAGTGAAAGATTGGAGACAAATTGTTAACGATCGCAGAGAAGTACTAGGGGGCAGCAAGGAGAAGCGCAACCCAAGATTAGGAGACAGATTCATCTGCATGCTCCAGTATGATGAATCAGGAGAGCTATACATGTTCTATGCTATTCTACCTGAGAGGGAGCAGCACTAGTTCATGCTCTTAATTAGTGTCTCATGTCCGTGTCCTGAACTTCGATGTTGGTGATGATTATGTTGAACTCGATGATATCTTTGCTTCTTTTACAAAGTGAATGTTTCCTCTTTAAGCTAGCCAGTGTTGGTGATGATTAGATAGCTAGCGGTAATGACTATGATGATTAAATAGTGGTAATTAGACGACTACGATGATTTTTAGCTAGCTAGAGTTTATTTATTTATTAATATGCGATGATGATGATGATGATGATGACTACAACTCATTATAACGTAAAACAATCCTAAATTAAATTGATAACACAAATTTAATTGAAAAATACAAAATAAAACAAAAACCCACAAACATTTAGTACCGGTTGGTGTTACCAACCGGTACTAAAGGGCTCCCGGCCCCTGGAGCTGGCTCGTGCCACGTGGTTTCCCTTTAGCACCGGTTCATGCTGAACCGGTACAAAAGGGGGGGCCTTTAGTGCCCACACTTTAGTGCCGGTTATGGAACCGGCACTAAAGGGCCTTACGAACCGGTGCTATTGCCCAGTTCTGCACTAGTGGTGTTAAGTTACTACCTAAGTTACCCCCACTATGGTTAGCCTTACGCCCGCTCCCTCGCCCACGCATGCGGTGGCTCACAGCACGAGGAGAAAATTTTACTACTCCCTCTGTTTACTCCTCGTCCCTACTACGTACTTTGGTTAGTACTCCCTCCATTTACTTATACAAGGCCACTGTAAAAAAATACATTTTGCATCTATACAAGGCCACAAATAGTAATCGAGACAAAAGTTACTACTCCCTCCTTTCCAGTTTATGGCTCAATTTCAAAATCTCTCCAACCAAGGTAGACGGTGAGTGGTTAAATTAATTTCGTAGTTTGCACAAGTAATTAGTATGCTCGTTTTTCTCAAGAAGTTATGTTTACCGAGGCATTAATTAGAACGAATGCATGAATGACCACTAAATTTCCATGAACTTGTACATGCATTGGTTAGTTTCCTCTTGACACTGCCTGTGTCAGGTGATCTAACGCACCTCGAAATCCAACATGTAATGGTACTACTACTAGTATAGTAGAATTGAGACTTATCAAACAGAAAAATGAATGTTTTTAGATGATCCCTATAAACCCTAGTGGGTACGTACTCCGTAAAACAGTTTTTTTCCAAAACTAAGTCGCTCCCTTTCATGAAGTCTGTAGTATACTCCTCCGTCGACGCTCCCTTTCATGAATTCTATAGTTCCTGTCCCTGACATGTGGGACATATAGCAACCGGGTCGACGTGTCAAGCACCAAACAACAGTGCAGAACAGCAGGGGGGACGCACCCCACTCGTACCGGCCCAGTAGTAGTAATGAGCAATGAGACGTCAAATCACAATGCCGCACTTTCCCAGACGGACGAAGAAACCATTATTTCACACTTCGGTTCGCCATCATCTCAAACCACGTACTAGTATTGCTTCTGCCTCAAGAGGGACACGCGCATCACCTTGGTACATCATGACACTTGGGACCACATGACAGGCCATGCTCCCCCGCCGATCGCTCGGTAAAATCACCTCATTTTTACTATACTTCCTCCGTATCGGTTTACTACATGGCATGCACGGCGTTCTAGGTTGAGAATTTAACTGGCTATATATGTGATGAACAGTACTCTAGCCTTTTAAAAAATGTATACTTTTGTACAGTAGTACTATCGATGGATTGCGCCACGGAGCAAAAATTGAAATTAAAAAAAGGTGGTACATATAGAGAGCGCTCGTCGCCAAATTATGCATATAGTACTATTAAAAAAGCTAGTACATGCTTAATTGGGGTGCTAAATTCTATTAAAGTAATACTAGTAGTATGTACATACTGAAGAGTTAAAGTAAATAGAAGAAACATAACATAGTTCTGCTGGGGGCTCAGCACAACACACCCCTCAAATTAAACTAAGCACACCTGAAATTATACTATGCAACTAATCTGGTAGACACTGCATAAGAAGTTTAGAACCACCATGAGCAACGACACTGCCACCTTACTCGGAGTCCTCGTCCACGTCCTCGACTTCGTCCTTGTCCCTATTCCTCTTGGCCGATACTTCTTTGCTTGAACTGCACACTTGGTTGTTCCTCTTCATCCAACCCTTGTAAATATTGAAACAAAGGTAGCAATCCATTGCACCGTAGTGGATGTGGTCTATATCTAGTACATTCCGCTACCATGCATGACGATGAAACGTGTATGGAGGTTTCTCCAGTTTTCCGTACGAAGGATGAACCATGGCTCCTGGCAGGATCAGCATTGAAGGCTGACGAGAGGGCACCAGCCGATTCTTCTGGAGGTCGAAGGGGTTGCCTACAACGAGGCCTATCTGGCCCAGGACTTCTTCGTCGTTCGTAAAGTCTACAGTAACGAATTTCACTGTTTTGTCCTTGAGGAAGTTCTTAAAATCTTGGCACTCAACGTCGGCATGGCATATGTGGTAGACCAAGCAAACGTTATGTATGCAAACCTGGATCACGGCGGGCTTCTTCCTCTCTTCATCCTTTAGATCCTTCTCTCGTCTCAGGACTGTGGTGTACTCCACATCTAGCCCAGCGACCCACTCATCATCTGAGTTTTGGAACATGCGTCTGAAGCGAGAAAGGCATCCTTTCACCGTCGCGGAAGAACGGGTGTAGATGACGTCGAACTCATCGCCGGTGATGATTCTAACCTTGTACTCACCGCCGATCTTGGAGATTTGGGACGTCATGGATTTGGGAGGAGGGTTAGGATTAGTGGAACTGCCGTAATGTGAATGGACGAGACGACTAGGAGCGAACCGCCATAATATTGAAGGACGTGCTGGGACGAGTAGGAGCGAACTGCCAGCGTGCAAACGGCAGGGTAGTGGCTTTCCATTCTCCCATGATACGGGCTTCTGAGAGCCCTTGGATCTGAGATCGAACGGTTGCATGGCGTGATTCTAGACCTATGGGTGAATATCCTATCCTGGAGGGTTATTCTGCAAATTTTCAGCAACTTAGCATGCGACCGTTTGATCTCAAATCCAAGGGCTGCCAGGAGCCCGTATCATGGTCGCGCCTACCACGACCGTCGCGTCACTTGCGCGGTTGCTCCCTTGGAGATTTAACACAGTGCGTTAGGCTATCTGATGTTGGCATGTCATACATAGTCATCCCTTAGTCACTCATACTATGACAAGGTTGGCTCTAAGTGTTTTTTCTTACTCCTCTCTATCTCTTTCTTCGTACTCAAGGAAGAAACGGTGCTAAGCGCGTGTATTTATTGCATTTGCCAAGGAGTGACCTCTTCCAATGAAATGGTGTTGCTAAGTTTGCTTCATTTAATTATCTATAGACTCAAAATTGTCTTTTCACCTAGGTACATGTGCTTAGCACCGTTTCTTCCTTGGGTCACCAAACTAGTCTCTCTCTTCTTGATTAACTTCCCACATCAGACTTTATGCCTATGTGGCAAGCTTAAGCACCTGTAGGAGCAAGTGAAAGTAAGTACAATAGTGTGCTTTACATGGCATTTTTGCATATGTGGAGGAAAGAGAGGCAAGGAAAAAGTGGAGAAGTGGGCTCTCATGCAAGAGCCAGCCTCTACTACATGGTGGAGCATTAGGAGAGGCACCTGTATGGAGGTGGTCAGGAATCTGGGAGACTCACGCCGGTCGTAGCGCCGCAGTTAAAATGATAATGGCAAGTCAAATCACGGGGCCCCACCTGTCCAGCAGTAACTCGCTGTCAAATCACACAGCCCTACGTTTGCAATAGCCTACTCCCTCGTCTTCTCGCATCTCTGTTGAACCGACTAGGCGAAACTGCCCCGCCGCCTACCGCGCAGGAAAAGCCCTGCCCTCGACTTTTAAATACAACTACATCCGCTTAAGAATCCAATGATATACTTTTTGTGACATAGTAACTCATATTTAGTTAGTCAAATGGATGACCTAGAACTACATGCAGGCCCTATAAATCGAGACGCCTAAAAATTAAAAAACCAAGACAGAGAGGGTAGTTCAGCACGTATCTTTTTAGATCAATATAGTCGGGATTCACCAAGGAGAAAAACCAAGTGGTAGGCTGCTCCTGTCGTGTTGGCGTAGCAACTCAAGCAGGGTCAGACCGCACACGAAATGGCGACACACTTAACAGGACCCCTTTGGCCGACATGTGGCTCATCCACCATCTTGTTCCACGTGCGATGCACCAAACTACAGTTCAGAGCAGCGGTTGGAATTGGAGGCACACCGGTCGTAGCGCCGCAGTAGTAGAAAATGAGCGACGAGGGATCAAATCACAAAGCCCCACCTTTCCCGCATTAAGCTGGATAGACGAAGCAACCATCATTTCACTCTAGGGTGCAAGAGCATAAAGAAAAGAGAAAACAATGATGCGTGCGGCAGCTACCTAGGGCACCCTAGCGTAGGGGTCTCCACTACAGACCCTTCTTTTTTGAAAGCTCTATTTCATCAAAACACACACTGCTTGTATGATAAACCGTGACAACTTATGTCTTACCATGTCATATTCATGAAAAAACTAGTGAGGACGCATCTGTTTCGGCAACAATTACGATTGTTGTCACATGATTCACGGGCACACAAAAGTAGCAGCAGTTCCCATAGACAGATTCAAACAGAGTACTAGCCCCAGAGGGGTCGATAACCGACAAGGTTCGGATAATTAGACACAATCCAAACTACTAATAAACACTAGCTGGGGCAACTATCTCATGCCTCAATCTAATTTGGGCTGGACACAAGACGGACCTTGCCATGAACATCATCGAGGACGTCCCGCAGCACCTCAATCCTGTGAACCTTCATGAAGAGAACCTTGTGGCCTTGCCACTGATAAACTTGTTTGTGGAGGCATGCCACGTCATCTTCCTGTGTAAGCAGGACAAGAACAGTATTCTTCACAAACAAAGGAGTAGCTTTGAACTTCTTGTGCTTAAGTACACCCTGGACAACACGCCTGACAATAGTGAGGCTGGAATAGAACTCTTCATTGGTATAAGCGCAAATGGCTTCCAGGACCCAATAGCCTAAGAACTCTGTTTTCCCAGTGCGTATATTCAGGTCATCCGCCTCATAGCGAGTGACATGTACAACCACACAATCCTTGTCTGCATCAGGGCTCTAATTGAAACAGTAACAAATTCTGAATTACTTTTCAGTATAAGAAACACAAGTTATTTAAACCACTACGTATACCATGGCATCGAAGCTAATAAAATTTTGCATTATTAATCACCACATACTGCCTTTTCTATAAAAAAAATCACCACATACTTTGATGAAAAACCACAATCGAGATC
>NC_053028.1:40470213-40564897 GCF_003073215.2 Triticum urartu | reverse complement strand
TAGAAGTAGATGTGTCTAGAGGGGGGGTGATTAGACACTTAGTGCTAAAGTTGCAATTTTTAGGCCTTTTTGGTTTGAGTGGAGTTTTAGGCACAATTTCAACATACACAATACATATCAAGCAAGCATGCAAAGAGTATATGAGCAGCGGAATGTAAAGCATGCAACTTGCAAGAATGTAAGGGGAAGGGTTTGGAGAATTCAAACGCAATTGGAGACACGGATGTTTTTCCCGTGGTTCGGATAGGTGGTGCTATCCTACATCCACGTTGATGGAGACTTCAACCCACGAAGGGTAACGGTTGCGCGAGTCCACGGAGGGCTCCATCCACGAAGGGTAATTGTTGCGCGAGTCCACGGAGGGCTCCACCCACGAAGGGTCCACGAAGAAGCAACCACCCACGAAGGGTCCACGAAGAAGCAACCTTGTCTATCCCACCATGGCCATCGCCCACGAAGGACTTGCCTCACTAGCGGTAGATCTTCACGAAGTAGGCGATCTCCTTGCCCTTACAAACTCCTTGGTTCAACTCCACAATCTTGTCGGAGGCTCCCAAGTAACACCTAGCCAATCTAGGAGACACCACTCTCCAAGAAGTAACAAATGGTGTGTTGATGATGAACTCCTTGCTCTTGTGCTTCAAATGATAGTCTCCCCAACACTCAACTCTCTCTCATAAGATTTGGATTTTCTGGAAAGAAGATTTGAGTGGAAAGCAACTTGGGGAAGGCTAGAGATCAAGATTCATATGGTAGGAATGGAATACCTTGGTCTCAACACATGAGTAGGTGGTTCTCTCTCAGAACATATGAGTTGGAATTGTGTATGTGTTCTGATGGCTCTCTCCACGAATGAAGAGGAGGTGGAGGGGTATATATAGCCTCCACACAAAATCCAACCGTTACACATAGTTTTCCAATCTCGGTGGGACCGAATCAACAAACTCGGTCGGACCGAAAAGGTAAACCTAGTGATCGTTAGAGATTTTCGGTGGGACTGACATGCAACTCGGTAGGACCGATATGGTTAGGGTTTGGGCATAACGTAATCTCGGTGAGACCGATTACACAAACTCGGTGAGACCGAGTTTGGTAATAAGCTAAACAGAGAGTTGGTCAGGAAAACTCGGTGGGACCGATTTGCTCTTTCGGTGAGACCGAAAAGTTACAAAAGGGAAACAAAGAGTTTACATTGCAATCTCGGTGGGACCGATTCGCTCTTTCGGTGAGACCGAAAAGTTACGAAAGGGAAACAGCGAGTTTGCAATCCCATCTCGGTGAGACCGAGATCCCTATCGGTAGAACCGAATTGCTAGGGTTTGGCAGTGGCTTATGACAAGTGAAACTCGGTGGCGCCGGATAGAAAGAATCGGTATGACCGAGTTTGGCTTAGGGTTTAGGTCATATGTGGAAGTGGGAAAGTAGCTTAGGATTTTGGAGCATATCATTAAGCACATGAAGCAAGAGGCTCATTAAGCAACACCTCATCCCTCCTTGATAGTATTGGCTTTTCCTATGGACTCAATGTGATCTTGGATCACTAAAATGTAAAATGAAGAGTCTTGAGCTTGAAGCTTTAGCCAATCCTTTGTCCTTAGCATCTTGAAGGAGTTCCCACAACCTTTAGTCCATGCCACTCCATTGTTGAACTTATCTGAAACATACTAGATAGAAACATTAGTCCAACAAGAGATATGTTGTCATCAATTACCAAAACCACCTAGGGAGCACTTGTGCTTTCAATCTCCCCCTTTTTGGTAATTGATGGCAACATACATCAAAGCTTTAGATAAGGATATAAAGAACAGCAAGTAAAGCTTTGGAAGGACATGTAACAAGCATAGGCTCCCCCTACATGTATGCACTCATGTAAATATGAAATATAGAGGCATGTGAGAGCATAACCATGACAGAGTAGGCAATGTGTTACATGTATTTTGGCCATATGCATCAGAGCAAAAGATTATCAAGGAAAATACCTTCATGCTCATGAGTCCTTCTTGCAAATAGTATGTACATAAGCAAGAACTCCTCATACTCATGATTTTGATGCATATACTTACCTTGTGGTCTTGAGTTGGCTTAGGATGGAATGAACCTGCACAAACAAAGTTAGATAACACAGGTACATCCACTAGCCAGAACAAACAAAAGAAACCACAAGAATACCAAGACTGGGATGACATGTAGAGAGTGAGTACAAGGTACCACATTGGATTCAACATGTCCTCAAGAATAAAGATATGCAATGAATTTGAATGATTTCTTTCCCTTAGGTGTCTTGCTCCCCCTGAATCTTACATGGGATATTGGGAGAAGATAGGGAACAGAAAATCAGAGCTGAAAGATACAAATGGATAGAACTTAATGCAAATACATTTCTTTCCCCCAAAAGGCATGTGACATCTCTCCTCTTGAACATCAAGCATCTGGGATCCTTGAGTATTCTCTCCCCCTGGAAGTCTCTCTCTCCCCCTTAATACTTTCTCTCTTGTAGGTTTGGTCCTTGAGACTTTTTCTCTCCCTTGATGTGATATCTCTCTCCTACAAGCTTTGATGTGATCTCTCTCTCCCCCTTTGACATCAATTTCCAAGAAGGGCTTTCTGGAATCCGTCGTATAGGTTTGGTCCTTGAGACTCAGCACAAAGTAATGGATAAAACTGTGATGCTTGTAGAGGACAAGATTCATTGAGTAGAGCTGGGTCAGAAGAAATATAGAACAAGTGGCAAACTGTTTTTCCTGTTGCGAAGTCGGTGGCACCGAGTGGTATGTTTTGGTGGCACCGAAAAGATTCGGTTGGACCAAAAATTACAAGTCGGTGAAACCGAGTTCACACAGAGAAAAACACTTGTCACCTCAGCTCACTAGACATGTAGGATCTCACAAAGATTTGCAATCAATTACCTGAAGGATTTGCAAGGAATTAAATGCAGAAAATGCAGAACATAAACAGAAAGAAAAGAGAAGAGACTGAAAAATCTAGATGGAGTTTTTTTGTTTTTGAAAAAGAGAAAGAAACTAAACATGCATGAGATACACACAAAAAGAACACAAGAGAACTTCATCTAGAGTTGGGCGGTGACATAGTCACCTATGTTAGAGTATATTGACTTAGGAGTCAAGTGAGAACACTTGATCATAGGTCATACTCATTGTTTAAGCTCAAAATGGGGTTACCATTTTTCGTTTAAGCATCTTGATGTATTCACATCTTGTTGAGTTGCTTTGACTCATGTCTTGGAGTAAAGCTTCTCTAAGATGGAATAACATACCTTGGGTGGTGGTGTGGTTCTTGCTCATGTAGTTGAACTTTGTGTGGGTGCTCAAGGTTGATGTAGCTCATCAAGAGTTGGGAGCACCACTTGGAGTTTGAGTTCATCTACCTACATGGGTTAGTTCTTGCAAGGAAGAGCACTTGTGTATCCAAAAATGACAATCATGAAGCTCAACATAGAATTTGTCAAAAGATATGTTTGAATGGTTTTGTGCTTCCTTGTCTTCAACCGACATTGTGTAGAGACTTGGTGATGTAGAGATTGCTCAAGATGTGAGTGAGTCGCAATCTCATGGAATTAGATTCAACCAAGCACCTACATGGGTTAGACAACATGCAAGGTACAAATATATCCAAGACATAAGATAGTCATCATAAGAGATATATCATGGATTAGTCATAAGCTCATGTCTTGCATGTATCCAATGGAGTTTCTACTCCAAGTTCGAAGCATCAATGATGTTCAATTCACCTCTCAACCTGCAAAATACTTTCTCATCAAGAGGTTTAGTAAATATATCCGCTAATTGCTTATCGGTGCGAACGTGCTTAAGATTAATGTCACCCTTAGCAACATGATCTCGAATGAAATGATGACGAACTTCAATATGCTTAGTTCGAGAATGTTGTACAGGATTATGACCAATTTTGATAGCACTTTCATTGTCACAAAGCAGTGGAACATGTTTCACATAAATCCCATAATCTTTAAGAGTTTGGGTCATCCAAAGTAATTGAGCACAACATGAACCAGTGGCAATGTATTCCGCTTCGGCGGTGGATAAGGATACCGAGTTTTGTTTCTTGGAAGACCAAGACACAAGAGATCTACCAAGAAATTGACAAGTACCCGAAGTGGACTTTCTATCAACCTTGTCTCCGGCATAATCCGAGTCGGAATAGCCAACAAGATCAAAAGAAGACCTCTTAGGATACCAAATGCCAAAATTTGGTGTATGGATTAAATATCTCACTATCCTTTTCACAGCCTTAAGATGACATTCTTTAGGAGCAGCTTGATATCGTGCACACATGCACACACTTAGCATAATATCGGGACGTGAAGCACATAGGTATAACAATGAATCAATCATAGAGCGATAAACCTTTTGATCAACCGGTTCACCATCTTTGGTCAAATCATTATGTCCACTAGTAGGCATGGGTGTAGACATACCTTTGCATTCTTTCATATTGAACTTCTTGAATAAGTCCTTGGTGTACTTCGTTTGAGAGACAAATGTACCTTCCTTAGTTTGCTTGATTTGCAAACCGAGAAAGAATTTGAGTTCACTCATCATAGACATCTCAAACTTCTCTGACATTAGCTTTCCAAACTTTTCACTAAAGAGAGGGTTAGTTGAACCAAATATGATATCATCGACATAAATTTGGCATACAAATAGTTCTCCATTAACCCTTTTAGTAAAAAGAGTAGAATCAATTTTACCAATTTCAAAACCACTTGTAATAAGGAACTTGGTCAAGCATTTATACCATGCTCTAGGAGCTTGTTTAAGACCATAAAGAGCTTTGTGAAGTTTGTAAACATGATTTGGTTTCTTAGGATTGATAAAGCCGGGAGGTTGTTTGACATAAACTTCCTCCTCTATTTCACCATTTAGAAAAGCACTTTTAATGTCCATTTGGTACAAGGTGATATTATGGTGATTAGCATAGGCAAGTAAGATGCGAATGGACTCAAGTCTAGCAACGGGAGCATATGTCTCACCATAGTCCATACCTTCAACTTGTGTGTACCCTTGGGCGACGAGACGTGCTTTGTTGCGAACCACTTGTCCATCTTCATCTTGCTTGTTGCGAAACACCCATTTGGTACCAATGATGTTGTGGTTGTTGTCGGGCTTCTCAACCAATGTCCAAACTTGGTTTCTCTCAAAATTGTGTAGCTCTTCATGCATAGCGTTTATCCAATCCGGATCTTCCAATGCTTCTTCAACCTTCATAGGTTCAATGCTAGAGATGAATGAATAGTTTTCACAAAAGTTAGCTAAATGAGTTTTTGAGCGAGTGATTCTCCCGGTTTGTATATCATTGAGGATTTGCTCGACAGGATGATCTTTGGCAATTCTTGCTCGAACTCGTGAGAGCTTTTGCTTGGGTCTTCGTTGAACATCTTCTTCATCTTGTTCTTCTTCTTGGCCTTCTTCATTGTTGACGTCGTCGTTCTCTTGTCGTGGTGGAGAAAGAGGTTGTTGATGTTCGTCTTGATGCATTTCCTTGTCTTCTTCATCTTGGTGTGTCCCACTTGTGGATGCTTCCGTGTCGATTCTTGGTTCACCTTGTCGTGAATTAGAAGCTTCCACTTGGACGGATGAAGTATTCTCCTTCACCTCCGTTGGACGAATTTTGCCAATGGAAAAGTCTTGGATTGCTTCTGAAGGATCTTTGTCTCCTACATCAATTGGCAATTGCTCTACTTGCGAGCCATTAGATTCATCAAACTTCACATCTACCGTCTCTTCAACCTTTCGGGTGAAATTGTTGTAGACACAGTAAGTGTGAGAGTTCGAGCCATAACCAAGTAGAAAACCTTCATGAGATTTAGGAGCAAACTTTGAACGACGATGCTTATCAAGAATGTAGCACTTTGAGCCGAATACTCGAAAGTATCCAACTTGGGGTTTGTTACCGGTGAGAAGCTCGTATGCCGTCTTGCCGAGTAGCTTGTGAAGATATAAGCGATTTGTTGCGTGACAAGCTGTCTCAACCGCTTCTGCCCAAAAGTGCTTCAGCGTCTTGTATTCATCAAGCATCGTTCTTGCCATTTCGATGAGCATCCGGTTCTTCCTCTCAAAAACTCCATTTTGTTGAGGGTGTACGTAGCCGAGAACTCGTGTGAAATCCCTTCTTCGTCAAGAAAGGTGTCCACATTTGCTTTCTTGAACTCCGTTCCGTTGTCACTCTGAACCTTCTTGATCTTCACGTCAAACTGATTTTGGGCCTTCCTAGCGAAGTTTCTGAAGATCTTCTGGACCTGCGACTTGTCATTAAGAAAGAACACCCACGTAAATCTTGAAAAATCATCAACTATAACTAGACCAAAAGAATTTCCACCGAGACTCTTGTAGGCATTGGGACCAAAAAGATCCATATGAAGTAGCTCGAGTGGCCTTCTGGTGGTCATGATGTTCTTCACGGGATGCCTTCCTCCAACCTGTTTACGTGCTTGACAAGCACTACAAAGTCTATCCTTATCAAATATGACATCGTTAACTCCAAGGATATGATTTCCTTTAATAAGCTTGTCAAGGTTTCTCATGCCAACGTGACCTAGTCGTCTATGCCACAACCAACCTTTTGAGGATTTAGCAACAGAGCAAGTTTTAGGTTGTGCCTTTTTAGAGAAATCGACAATGTAAATATCACCTCTACGCATACCGGTAAAGACCATTTTATGATTGTCTCGACGAAATACTTGGCACTCTACCATAGTAAATAGGACATTCAAACCGAAATCAGCAAGTCTAGATACTGAAAGTAAGTTGTAGCCAAGAGATTCAACGAGCATGACATTTTGAATGGAACTATCATGTGAGATGGCCACCTTACCAAGGCCAACCACTTTACCCTTTGAATTATCACCAAAGGTGACATATTTTCGAGGGCCGTCATTTTCAGCAAGCTCACAAAACATCTCTTCATCTCCGGTCATATGATCAGTACATCCACTATCAAGAACCCATTCCTTTCCTCCTGATTCATATCCCCGAAGATTTGCCATAAGACCAAAATGTCTCATTGCATCATCAAGATCGAAGTCACTATCATCATCATCATCATAGTATCCATGTTCATCATGATCTTGTGACTCATCATTTCCTAGAGAGGGTAATTCATTAGATAAATGATCATCAAAGTGGTCACTTTTATGAATTTTTATAGCTTCGAATATGATATCACTAATGATTCCAACATCTCCTTTAGCATGCTTAAGATTGGTAAGTTCAAATAGACAATTACCAAAACTAGGATCACTAGAGTTCATCTTACTCAAGGCAATAGATTTATGGAGAATTTCATCCAAAGTTTTCAAGGAATGATCGGGAAATCGTTCCTCAAGAAATTTCCATATAGTATAGGCACAATTAAGAGTAGGCAAACTAGCAATCAAATTTTTGGGCAATCCTCTAATGATGAGCTCAATAGTTCTAAGATTGCGAATCATGTCAATATCTTCATCTAGGGTAGGATGCAAAGGATCAATATGAGGTGCACAAGGGCTAGCAATATACTTGTTCAAATGATATTGATTGAAAATTACAAGCATCTCATTTTTCCACTCATGAAAATACTCTCCATCAAGAGTAGGCACTCTATGTCTAAGACTCCCTAAGGTAGACACATCCATCTTCCTCCAATGGTGATTAAACCAAGGCAATGGAGACCAAAGCTCTGATACCACTTGTAGGATCTAGAAGTAGATGTGTCTAGAGGGGGGGTGATTAGACACTTAGTGCTAAAGTTGCAATTTTTAGGCCTTTTTGGTTTGAGTGGAGTTTTAGGCACAATTTCAACATACACAATACATATCAAGCAAGCATGCAAAGAGTATATGAGCAGCGGAATGTAAAGCATGCAACTTGTAAGAATGTAAGGGGAAGGGTTTGGAGAATTCAAACGCAATTGGAGACACAGATGTTTTTCCCGTGGTTCGGATAGGTGGTGCTATCCTACATCCACGTTGATGGAGATTTCAACCCACGAAGGGTAACGGTTGCGCGAGTCCACGGAGGGCTCCACCCACAAAGGGTAATTGTTGCGCGAGTCCACGGAGGGCTCCACCCACGTAGGGTCCACGAAGAAGCAACCAACCACGAAGGGTCCATGAAGAAGAAACCTTGTCTATCCCACCATGGCCATCGCCATGAAGGACTTGCCTCACTAGCGGTAGATCTTCATGAAGTAGGCGATCTACTTGCCCTTACAAACTCCTTGGTTCAACTCCACAATCTTGTCGGAGGCTCCCAAGTAACACCTAGCCAATCTAGGAGACACCACTCTCCAAGAAGTAACAAATGGTGTGTTGATGATGAACTCCTTGCTCTTGTGCTTCAAATGATAGTCTCCCCAACACTCAACTCTCTCTCATAAGATTTGGATTTTCTGGAAAGAAGATTTGAGTGGAAAGCAACTTGGGGAAGGCTAGAGATCAAGATTCATATGGTAGGAATGGAATACCTTGGTCTCAACACATGAGTAGGTGGTTCTCTCTCAGAACATATGAGTTGGAATTGTGTATGTGTTCTGATGGCTCTCTCCACGAATGAAGAGGAGGTGGAGGGGTATATATAGCCTCCACACAAAATCCAACCGTTACACACAGTTTTCCAATCTCGGTGGGACCGAATCAACAAACTCGGTCGGACCGAAAAGGTAAACCTAGTGATCGTTAGAGATTTTCGGTGGGACTGACATGCAACTCGGTAGGACCGATATGGTTAGGGTTTGGGCATAATGTAATCTCGGTGAGACCGATTACACAAACTCGGTGAGACCGAGTTTGGTAATAAGCTAACAGAGAGTTGGTCAGGCAAACTCGGTGGGACCGATTTGCTCTTTCGGTGAGACCGAAAAGTTACAAAAGGGAAACAAAGAGTTTACATTGCAATCTCGGTGGGACCGATTCGCTCTTTCGGTGAGACCGAAAAGTTACGAAAGGGAAACAGAGAGTTTGCAATCCCCATCTCGGTGAGACCGAGATCCCTATCGGTAGAACCGAATTGCTAGGGTTTGGAAGTGGCTTATGACAAGTGAAACTCGGTGGCGCCGGATAGAAAGAATCGGTATGACCGAGTTTGGCTTAGGGTTTAGGTCATATGTGGAAGTGGGAAAGTAGCTTAGGATTTTGGAGCATATCATTAAGCACATGAAGCAAGAGGCTCATTAAGCAACACCTCATCCCTCCTTGATAGTATTGGCTTTTCCTATGGACTCAATGTGATCTTGGATCACTAAAATGTAAAATGAAGAGTCTTGAGCTTGAAGCTTTAGCCAATCCTTTGTCCTTAGCATCTTGAAGGAGTTCCCACAACCTTTAGTCCATGCCACTCAATTGTTGAACTTATCTGAAACATACTAGATAGAAACATTAGTCCAACAAGAGATATGTTGTCATCAATTACCAAAACCACCTAGGGAGCACTTGTGCTTTCAGTGTGGCCTCCTACTGGATTGATACCTTGGTTCTAAAAAACTGAGGGAAATACTTACGCTACTTTTCTGCATCACCCTTTCCTCTTCAAGGGAAAACCAATGCAGTACTGTGCTCAAGAGCTAGCAAGTACCGGACCAAAGCATTAACACTTAGTGAATACATGAGCTCCTCAAACTACGGTCATCACCGGGAGTGGTCCCGATTATTGTCACTTCAGGGTTGCCGGATCATAACACATAGTAGGTGACTATTGACTTGCAAGATAGGATCAAGAACTCACATATATTCATGAAAACATAATAGGTTCAGATCTGAAATCATGGCACTCGGGCCCTAGTGACAAGCATTAAGCATAGCAAAATTCCTAGCAACATCAATCTTAGAACATAATGGATACTAGGGATCAAACCCTAACAAAACTAACTCGATTACATGATAAATCTCATCCAACCCATCACCGTCTAGCAAGCCTACGATGAGATTACTCACGCATGGCGGTAAGGATCATCAAATTGGTGATGGAGGATGGTTGATGATGACGATGGCGACAGATTCCCTTCTTCGCAGCCCCAAACGGACTCTAGATCAGCCCTCCCGAGGAAGATTAGGGCTTGGCGGCGGCTCCATATCGTCAAACACGATGCATACTTCTCCCTGATGTTTTTCTCCCGAAAGTGAATATATAAAGTTGTGGTTGAGGTGGTTGGAGTCCTAGGGGGCCCACGAGGCACGGGGGCGCCCTGCACCCTCATGGACAGGGTGTGGGCCCCCTAATGCTGATTATTTCACTAGTGTTTTTTATTTATTCCAAAACGTGTCTCCGTGGATTTTCAGGTCATTCCGAGAACTTTTATTTCTGCACAAAAATAACACCATGGCAGTTCTGCTGAAAACAGCGTCAGTCTGGGTTAGTTCCATTCAAATCATGCAAGTTAAAGTCCAAAACAAGGGCAAAAGTGTTTGGGAAAGTAGATACGTTGGAGACGTATCAGTAGTGATAGTGAGCAAAGTCGATATGGTATAGGTGGCGGTCGCAAGGTGGAATGAGAGAACTAAATCGGTGCTGGGTAGTGATAGGAGGAGGGGGCGAAGAGGCACGTATGAACAATACGAAGCCACCAGGCGAGGAGGAGGCTGCATGATGGCATGTGCGACGGTGCCGATGATTGTTCAACTGGGGGAGGCACTAGCTATGCGGTGATTCAGTGTTGTTAGGGCATCTCCGGATCATGTGGTCCGAACATGTTGTGCCATCCAACGCGGTGCTGTATCAGTCCGCGCAATAGTATGAACATACATTTTCCCGTAAACAGGAAAAAAGGGAGGCTTTGGGGACGTCCAGACCGCTGCCACTCTCGCGTCTAACTGCACTAGCCCACCCGAACCCCCTCCCACGCCCGTGCGTGCTTCCCTCCTGAAACGGTCGGCGCCACTCTAGAGCGTCACTGCCGCATTCATGCTAGACCAGAGCGGACGTAACCTCTCACTGGCGCCGACATTGAAGCGACACGCCATCCGAGAGAGCGCCGCCCGCGCCGCTTCCCGATGCACGCGACTGCTCCACGTTCAAATGACACCATGGTTGTTTGGTCGTCCATCTACCTCCCACATTAATGACACGCGGTTGTCAAGAACCTACTCTGGCCCCACACGTTTGTCCGGCTACCGCCCACCATTCCGCCCGCTATATAAATTGCAGCCCCGACCATAGCAACAGTCATCCTCCTCCAGTCACTTTCTCCTCCCCGCACCACTGCCAACATGGCCTCCTCGCACCCCAAAGTTCTTTGGGACGGACACCGAGCGGACATGCGATGTGTCTATCTCATGGACGCAAATCGGCGCAAGAATGCATCCAGATGGGACAGCGAGCCGACGGATTTTTGGTTTGCGTCGGCGTGTCGGGCTGAATTCATCCATTTCGACCCGGACGGACATGCGCGGACCATTTGCATCGGCGCGATTCAGTTGCCCTAACTATCAAAGAACAAACATACTACAAGGGAATTTGTTGGACAATCAAAAGAACAAAGTAAGGGTCGACACTCCATGCCCCAATATCAATCCACTAGATATGGGAGAAGAGCAAGATGGAAAGTGACAAGGAGGGCATCGGAGGAGGGTTTCTAACCTGAAACATCAGAGTGGATGATGATAAATATGCAAAGGGAGTGTAAGCCAGGATGTTAGTGCCCTCACAATGGTCAGCAGCTCCAGAAACATAAGGACAATGCATCAACTATGACTGCAGATGCAAGCATTCAAAGATATATACATTGCAGCAGTTGGAGATAAGCCTCTATTCCAAATTGGTAGCACCGACAGTGGAGGCGTGGAGAAGGACCATTAGGAGATGGGGTGGGAGCCTCGAGAAATTAAGAGTGTCCAACTAACTAAAAAGGAGAGACTAGAGAAAACAGGCATGCAATCGCATTAACACAACATGGCATAATATGTCAAAAAAAACACAACATGGCATAATAGAATGTGAGACTAAAAATGAACAAAATAACCACTGAATTCATAATTTCTAAACAACAACCATAAAAATGCATGCACCCTTTTCTTATCTGATTGGGGAAATTAAGTACATGAGGTCTCTTCATACGGCGTCTATCTCTCATGTTTCTCGTGGCCAGAATTTGGTTAGTGATTCCTAGCAAAATCTGCGTGAGTTGAGGGTAGAACAGTAGTCTGGTACCCTAGAGGTAACTGAATTATGTAAGAAAGATTGTAATTTGGACCGTCCTTAAGTAATATAAGTTTTTACCCGGAAAATAAAATAAAATGTATGCACCCAACTTAGTTGGAATGTTTGAGCATCATATAGGAAATTGGGGTTTCTTCCGCCGGGCCATGCGACCAAAAAAATGCTAGTATTGTACGAGATTTATTGGACTTAATATTTTTACGTGGTAAAAGTGTTATTAAATGCAGTAGTTGTACGAGAATATACGGAAACTCCAAACACCTTGAAAGCACGCAAGAATGCCTCAAAAAATGTTAGGTTTTTATGTTAATTACTGGATACGCCGTCGTTGTAAAAAATAATTTGCAGCTTCGATGTTATTGTTGTAAACTTTTCATGTCTTACATTATTCTGATAGGGAAACCAGAGTACGCGCAAAAAAATTTGTTTTGTGCGAGAACTGACTGGTTGTTGTTGAGAGAGTTTTTTTTTTGGGGTGCCCTTGAGAGAGTTTTTTTGTTGTTCTTGAGAAATACCGTTGAGAGAAGTGGGCAAGCCAAGCCCAGCCCGTTGGAGAGCAGCCGAATTGCACATCCGCGAGATCTACCTCTCCGCCGCTGCCACAAGCCCACAACTCCATAGTCCTGGCGAGATCTACCTCTCCAGGGTTTTTACCTTAATTACTGGATATGCCGTCATTGTTAAATTTAATTTGCAGCTTGGATGTCATTGCTACAAACTTTTCATGTCTTACATTATTCTGCTAGAGAAAATAAAATTGGAGGCGGTCGTTGAGATTACGCGCAGAAAATTTTGTTTTCTGCCAGAACTGACTTTTTTTTGAGACAATTCTGCGAGAACTGACCGGTTGTCGTTGAAAGGGGCCAAGGACAGCCCAGCGGAGCAGCCCAAATTGCACATCTGGGAGACGAGAGGGAGGCCTACCTCCGCCGCCGCCACAACTCCACCACTCCTGGCATAGATCTCCACCTCCCGGTGAGTGACCATGGCGGAGGCCGCAGGAGCGACTCCTCTCCTCGCTGGCCTCCCGGACGAGATCACCGTCTCGGAGATCCTCGCCCGCCTGCCCCCCAAACCCCTCCTCCGCTGCCGCGCCGTCAGCCCCGCGTGGCGCCGCGCCACCTCCACCCGCGATTTCCTCCTGTCCCACCACGCCCGCCAGCCCGCCCTGCCCCTCCTCTGCAGCCACAGCGACGTCGCCGACGGCGGCCAGTCCCTGGACGTCACGCTCTTCGACCACCGTGCAGGAGTCGCCGCCGCCGACCAGTTCCAGCGCGTCGCGCGACTGAAAACACCCCCCTTGGAAGGGGGGATTGACGGGAGTGAAAGTTTCACTCCCCTTTTCTATCCGGTGGCCTCCTGCGACGGCCTCCTCCTCCTCTCCATCGAGTGTGACCTCTGCATCTGCAACCCGGCGACTCGGCAGTATGCTCCCCTCGAGCAGCTCGATGGCTTCATGACCGTGGGGTTGTACCCTCACCCTCCTACCGGCGAGTACCGGTTGTTGCTGTACCATGAAACAGATCAACGTGCCATCTATGCTTTCTCAATTGGCTCCAACCAGCCGCCGAGGCGCATCGGGCGCCCTGATCCGTTGGCTGGTGACGGGCTTCTGTTCCGTGGTAGCCTGCATTGGCACACTGGCAACCGGATAATGGTATTCGACACCGCCACTGAGTCGTTCCGGCAGATCCGTGCCCCGGTTGCCCAAGAGGACTATGGACGACTGTTTGAGATGGATGACATGCTTGGCATCTTCTTTCTTAATGATGAAAAGACGACCGTTGATATTTTGGTGATGCAGGACTACCAAGGCGAGGTCTGGGCTTTCAAGTGTCGGGTTGAATTGCCAGTTGCCGAGATCAGGGACCGGTGTCAAAATTCTAGCCATATTGAGGAAGTGATGGTTGTTAATGGTGATGGTGAGTTGCTCGTGTTGGTCGGTTTTGAGGACTGGCTGTTTCAGGTTGATATTGATGGCAAGTTGATTGCCAGTTTCCATGCCAGAGGCCTCCCTTCCTATAATATTGTGCACAAGCAAACTCTTGTTCAACATACCTTCTTTCCGACACTCGAGGGTTATGTTATGAATGATTCGCCTTTCATTTGACCAGATGATTATGTTGTCAACGCTTAGGGATATTGAGTGTTGTGGTGTTTCTTATTGGCCTAGCTCTCCATGTCCACATGAGCTGTTGTATGTATCAACTAGATCCATTATTAAGCTTCTTTGTGCTTGGTTGATGAATATAAAAAAGTATGATCAAGAAGCTGTGACTATTAGATGTATTTTCATTGGATTCCTTTTGGGTTGAAGTGGCTGATGTGAGTGTGGATTCTAAAATTACAAGTCATTTGGGTCAGCCTCTGGAAATTTTGCCTATTGATCTGACTCATGTCTATGTTTTCTTGGAACTCAATAATGGTTCCATTGCATCCGGTTAGGTATTGAACCATACTTTTATAATCCCGCTTTTGCGTTGCATCGTTCGGTGTTGTATCAATCACTTCAATTTAGCTGCTAACCACTTTATGTGATCAATGGTTCATCTGGTGTTTGATCTTAAGATAAGCTCGTGAAATGAAACTTGTACTGATAAGCAGAAGAAAGGCTGTCATTGTCCGGCTCAGCTCACAGATTGTGCTCCCCTTTTGATTCTGTAAGTGCCAGCCATGCACTTTTTTTCTTTGACCAGCACAATGTGTATGAATTAGGCCCCCTATGAGCCGGCTTGTTTCTTTTTTATGTAGATAAGTTATGTTCAAGAAGCTCTGGCTGTTTCATGGTTGGGTGAAATTCACTTACTTTTGGGCTGAAGTGGCTAGCATGTTGATGTTAAAATTATTTTGTTGTTTTGGTCGGCGTTTGAAATAGTTGCCTGTCGATCTGCCTCATGTCTCTGCTTGTTTTTCTCTGAAATGAAGAATTGCCTTGGTTTTTGTTGAGTATCCTTCTTTTTCTTAAAGATCATCCAGTGGTTTATCTGGAACCTACTGTGTTATATAAATTCGCAGTATGAAATTCTGGTAATTCAAAAATCAATTCTTGGTGTCATGACTTACCAGTGGGTAAGACTAGATATCTGTCATCTTGTATTCCAGTTTTATTATTTTAGGTACTTTGAACTCAGATATGAATTTATTTCTTTTTCAGGACATGAGAGAGGATCCCTACAACTTGTGAATTTAAGAAGCATAAAAGGAAACAATTAAAGAGAACACAAGGAAAACTGCTGTGAGTAACGTGCACAAGCCCAGTGAACACAATCCACGCAAAAAAGATGATACTAATGATTATCCAAGGTTACCGGGAAATCTGCTGATCTGACTGGCTCATCTGTTTGGCATCTGCTGTTCCCTGGCTCAATGGTGCAAGACTGTAGTGTAAAGTGATGGCCTGATGCTAATATCTCATGTGTTCTCTACAATATTGTAGCCTTTGCCTGTAGGATGTATCTAATGCTTTAACCATCTAATTTCTAACCCATCGCACATCTTCAATCTGCATAATGCATGCGGTCTGTTATGGAATTTGTGTGCATATTCATGCGCCTTTTACATGCACTGTGTTCTCAACTTCTCATTTGTTGTTTCTTATGTTAATTGCAGAACAGATTGTACTTCTCTCAAACAAGGTTACACTGCTCAAATGTTGAAGTTCTAACATGTATTGCATCGCTTTGTTCTGAAATGTAACATCTTGCTTCTATTGCAGCCTCAGCACACGCTTTACATTCAACAATCACTAAGTATACTTGAGTTTAGTGGACTACCAATGTTGTTGAACATGAAAAGGAAGGGATAGAGGCAAGTTACAACATGCATCTCAATGACTTTTGCTATTTGCACTCTGCTAATTCATAGATATTAGATCATCTGGGTTTTTTAAGAAACAATCCTGCTTTCTAAAATAAGTCTGGTTAATTTTTTTTACGATCGACGTGTTTATTACTTCATTTTTATTAAGTGGGATGGTTTATCATTTGCTTACAAGGTAATAACTGTTGGTACACCGCCTGACATCAAGATGTAAATGGAGATAAAACTGATATTCTTCGAATCAAATGGAATGTTTGATAGATGAATCTGCTATTGTACTGTATCCATGTATACATTATGAGTTTCTTGAGAGAACCTGTTCCTTCTAAGGGATGGATTGATAAATTTTATCTTATATTAAATCAAGTCTGACTTGTGATTTACATGTTCAGCTTCATTTGACAAAATGAGGCCTTCACACAGATATTAATGGAGATGGAGTTCTGGAATTTATGTGCATATTCATGCACCTTTTACATATATTATGTGTTCTCATGTGTTGTTTCTTACATTAGTTGCAGAACAGATTGCACTTTACTCAAAGAAATTTACACTACTCAAGCGTCAAAGTTCTTTCATGTATTGCATCCCTTTGTACTGTCAAAAGGAGGCCTTCACACATATATCGATGGATATGGAATTCTGGATCTGTTCAGGTGTATCGAAGTGTCACAATTAGAGGTGCAGTTCACTATTTTCATCTGCAACACTTTTTTTCTGTACAAAGAATACTCTTCTGGCAATTTCCGCTCGTAATTTATGTCCATAAGTTGGAGCAGAACTATGGGGATTTGTTTCTCAACTGTTTGTGTCACAAGGTGTTATGAACAATTATACTCCCTCTGATCCATATTACTTGTCGCTCAAATGGATGTATCTAGCACAGATACATCCATTTGAGTGACAAGTAATATGGATCAGAGGGAGTACTGAATATTTCTACTGGTATATGGTTACTTCTCTGGGAAAAAAACAATGGTCGGGCCAAGTGCAATCTAATTTGTTGTACTGAATTGAGCTACTTCACTGAATAAACAATGGTCATGTGTATTCGCACTTTATTTAGGCAAGCAAAGTATATTCATTTATAGGGCAAGCACAGTTTCAGTTTTGTGCCATAAAGAGAGGAAGTTCAAGTGTGCTGTTCAGAAAAGAGATGTCCATGCGTATAAAGATTGGTGAGTTATGGAGAAAATACACTCTCTAAGGAACACTATCAAGGTTGGGTTTTTTCCTGGATTCTATTTCTTCTACCTGAACCTGAATGTATAGTATGACAGCATATTGTGGCTAGCTGCTGGCTCACCCCTATCAGTTGTGCTTTATCGTGCAACGGATCAAGCCATCAGGAATACACTTAGGTTTATGCACTAAAGTTACTTTCAGGTATTTTGAAACAAAGGTACATCAGATTTAGCGAGACTGTATTTTACATTGTTTTTCATATGTGTCGTCGATCATAATAAATAAATGTGAGAACCATATTACATTTTTTTTCTATTTTACAATACCTTATAAAACTACACTCCAAATATTATTTTTTTGATTTTATAGGGCAGTCAACAAAGATAGGAGTATATGTTGTAGGTACCAAGCATCTGATGTGTCATGTTCACATTAACTTTTTATTCACTGTTAAATACTTAAAATTAGTTCTAGGAATACTTCAATATGTAATATTATGCCTTACTACTGTAGAATACATCTTATACCTTGCACTATTGGCTCCCTTCTCTGGAGATAACTCCTCCCTGTCTTACATGGTCTTGTAAATTTCAGACAAACATATCAAAAATCCTTTTCCCTGTTCTTTTAAATGATCTGTAGAGAAATTATAGTGTACTTATTGTTGGCATACTTTTCTTGCTTTGAGAAGGTGTACAGTTTCTAAGCAAAGGGAATGTTGTGCCTTTTTGTTAACTTGGAATAATACATCGAGTTGAGAAATATGAGTGTCGTATCCCTAAGGTAACGAAGAATTTTAGTTCTCTGTACGACTTCCACATATCTATTTTTATTGATTTTCTTTGCAACCATATGATCGTGTAAACAATGTTTTGGCATTCCACCGTTCTTTTAGGTGTTTTTATCTGAATTCAATTGACGAAAGACAAGAATGCTCTTTGTTGACACCATGATTCCATGGAGTATAATTTCAACTTGCCATATATACTGAAGACAGTTTTCTCTCATATATGTGGTGGTTATACCAAAATTATGATAAGTGCTGTTCACAACAGGTATAGTACAACATTGATGTTCTGCACAGTGATATAACCTAGCTGCATATATCCACATCTTCATTCCAGATACCAAGTCTATCTCCTTTCCTGTTAAACTAATGTACTCAATTGGATAGCCGACACTTCGATTTGTAGCAGATCACCACAACGAAGATATATGTCCTGTTGGAGAGCACAGTTGTTTGGGTGGAAAATATAAAATGTTGGCAGATACTTCATGTAGGTTGTTGCATAAAAACCCACTGTTTCAATGGATACACTAATAACTTTACCTTCTAAAATTCCATTTCATTCTACATTGATAACAATGGTCTGATGCTGAATTTACTTTGGGGTACAATACGTAGGCATGCATTTCTCATATAAGCCATCATGCTGTATGCCCCTTTCGCCTATATTTTTAGAGCAACATGCTAGACCAAGTAGCCTCAAGCTTAGCATGAGATATACATATTTTATAGTGGTTTGTACACAATACATAGATACCGGACACAGTAAAAGCTTTGGAACTATTCCACAAAGAGTAGTCATTGGGTGCTACTTTTGTTTACCTAGGCATCATATTTTTCATGTAAAAAAAATGACCCATGCCATTGGATTACGCTCCACCCCTTTTTAGGAAACATTCAATAGAAAAGGACTAGGATTTATATGGTTCCCATAGTTTGCTTGAAGGTATGTATGGATTTACATAAGAGTTCTTAGATTTAAGAAAATGGTGTGGATGTCTAAAGGATCATTTTTCTTTGCTGATTTTTTTAAAATTATTATGATAATATTAATTAATAGTTTTGGTTTTCTTTTTACTAGACCACAAATTACTTTGTCTGCTATTAAGTATAAATGAAAGAAATGTTATGTAATTGATTATTGGTTGTAAGTCAAAATGGCATGTCAATTAAGGAAGCACAACTAACTAAAGGAAATCTCCTTTCCCATGCAAGACCAGTACTTTTTTATTTTCAGTTAGACGGTTGCTCTAACAAATCAGAACGTGATTGAATTTATATGTCTCCTTTAAAATGATATTCATGCTGTACACGTCCAAGGGAGATCTGTGATACTACATTACACTTGATCGACACTTAGGATTTGGAGAGAATATTCCCATGGTCAAAAAATTATTTTCCAGAAGGTTGTTAAATATCCAGAGTTCACATGTCCATTTTTTATATTTTGCTAGGTTCAGTTTAATATGTCTAAAATACCTTCAAGGGTTCCTAAGTTTTGTATAAAACATAAAAAATGCATGTTTACTCGCAATAACCTTTTTGTAGTCGGTTGCTTCCTCTGGTAGTATATTTGAATTAAGACAATTTTGTATATGAAACATTGATATTCTCAAAATTCTGATGAGCTTGGTAACCGTCGGCAGTGGTGCCAATTTGTTAGATATTGGTTATATAAACTCCCAACAATGTTATATTATGTAACAGTATGAAAAATTAATACACTCGATACTTTTATCAACTAACCCTTACGAATGCACGGCTAGATGACTAGTATATATTAGTTCGTATCTATTTCTAGATTCACAAGTTTCTCGGGGGTATGGGTTGGATGGCCTGGGGCAATGCGGTCGCGCGCGAATGGCCTCGGCAATGCGGCCGGGGCGACGAATATATCCATCCACATCCTCCGGAAAACTCGAACCTATTCTATTATGGAGACGGCTCATGATCGATTGTCTAGCTGACAAAATGGGCAGGGCAGGCTATCTTGTTGCGGACTTCAACTGAACTCTCAGTTTGGGAGCATTATTTTTTTCTCTCCTTTCAACATGTCCCCATCTTGTAGTAATAATTTTGTTGCTTTTATTGAAAAGTCAGTGGGAAATGCAGATGCCGGATTATAGAAGAACTCCCCCAATTGGTTTAAGTTGAGCGCTTGAGCCCTCTTCGATAAGTTAGATTGAGGCACACAAATTGACACATTTACTATAAAACATAATGGTTACTTTCGACAAACTTGACCTCAGTGGGGCAATTTTGCTGGGAGTTGGTGCTTTGAAAGTAGCGCAATAAAAGCCGAAGATATGAAGGGTCCGTAGTGGGGCCCACAAGACTTGAAAAAGAACAAGTATACAATGGACAAAGCGAAACCCCTCCCCATGTGGCAAAACCTGGAGATCCGTAGGAAGATTAAAATGTGGTATTTTGGCTGGAGTGAATATCGATGTGTTAGAAACAATTAACTGGGAGATATAAAAATTTTTGTAACTGGATTAGTTAGAAACAAACATAAGACTTTATCATTGCGATTATATCTGTATATGGCTCCTATTATGAAGAAGAAAAGCAACAGCATGACATGTTTCTAAATAGGTGAGGGCCTCCTAGTGTTGGTGGTGATTCTTACCTTGTGAGAAGACAAGAAGACGCAAGTAGTGGTAAGAAGATAACGTATGAGTTGGGCCGAGAACACAACCCGCAGGTCCACCTTGTACATAACTCTACTATGTTCCGGCAAGATCGAGGCAAGCGCGCACTAGCTATAGCTAAGGGTATGTACAATGGTGCTATCTTAAGAGTGCCACGTAGGATAAATGATGAGGTGGAGGAGAGAGAACTCGTAAAAAAAGGCTTGTCTTCTCTTATTTAAGATAAGACAAGAGATGATCTCTTAGCACAATTTGTCTCACCATATTTTAGGGAATTGCTAGTTATTGAAGATAAGACTAAGATATAACCCATTGTAGACATACATTTTTGTCATCTCTAGATTACATGCAAGACTTAAGATAAGACTGTCTTATCAATCATTGTACATGCCATAAATCACTAGTGGGCTTCTCTTGTTTCAACACACACTAGGAAAAACGGGCACTTGTAGCCAGTTTTGTGGTAGTGGATGCCGATTTGATCAAGACCGTCAGTACTCTTGTGTAGATGGGAGTGTTACAATTGGAAGGTTAGTGACGGTATCCTTGCTGATAAAATGCTCGAGGGTATGAAGTTGATTCTAGCATTGTGATTAGTAACAACTTCCTATGGTACTGCCATCAGATCATGATGTTTCATAATGGTTTCGACCCACCCTCTCATTCTCGGTCCCTCTTATTCCATAATGTTCTCACACTATTATTTTGTTCTTCTCTTGTATCCCCATCCCGCTAGCTAGCATTATCACCCCCTCTCTTATTTGTGGACCATTCAACAAAATGATAGTAGCAGAAATGAGTGTTTCATCCAACACATTTATGAAGAGAGTTTTACGCCAAGCGTGGGTATATCCGGGTAAGGATCAAACAATAACGTATATGGTTCAAACGTGGGGAAAGGTTGATGGATGGCTAAAAAATACAATTAAGCATTGATTCCTGTCCAAACATCACTCCTTTATATAATGATGCTAGAGTAGCCGCATTTTGAGAGCACTTGTGTGCTACCCTTTTTGTTGGTTGTCTGACTAATTTACTGTTGTACGCTTTTGGTTGTTGACATTAGGCCAGTTGTTAATTCGTTTCACATGTTCGGAGAAGGTTCAAGGTGAATGGCAGTTGGGGATCGTAAACCATGGGTTCTGGAAATGAGATGAACTTGCGTCCGTTTTACTGTGTGAAAATGTTGTGTGGATAACCAAGTAGTAAAACGTAGCTATCCTCTTCTGTCTTCGAGCCTCACGCCTGTCTACATCCTTTTCGCTTCTCTCCTCCTCCTCCTCTTCTCAGTATGTAGCACTTGGTTGTTCCTGCCTCACCTCGTTTTCCAGGGTTGACCTCTTCCCAACACCCCGACAAGCCAGCGTGACCTTCCCTCGTCGTCTTCTTCTCTTCTCTCAGCCGACAAACCACCTTTCTTACCTATGCGCTTCACCACTTCCCTGGCACCTCCCCGAGCGACATCATCGACCCCCCTCCCCACACCACCCCATCATCAACATCATCGTTTACTTATTGTCATGCATTTTTTTAGACAATTCGCAAAGCTTTATTACGCCGTCACCAGTTGAACAGGGACGAAGGAGAGCTTCCCGGGGTAGCCTAACCACACACGGCGGCCCACCCCTAGTTTCAATGCATGCTTTGCTAAATTGTGAGCCTCCACATTGGAGCTCCTAACCTCATGAACAAAATTACAAGAAATAAAACTGCTAGAGTAGTCTATGATTTCATGCACGATCGCTCCATATTCCGCTCCGTTCTTCTGCTGTATACTATCGATCACCTCCTTGCAATCAGTGGCTACGTGGATAGACTGAAGTTGGAGATCTTCCAACAGTGCCAAAGCCTCCCTCACCGCCAAAGCTTCTAAGGTTGTTGGGTTGGTAATCGCTCTGAAGCCCAACGTTGATGCCCCCAAGAACGCACCTGCCTCATCTCTAGCTATTGCGGCAATGGTTCCAACCCCTCGCCTCTCTGCAACTGCTGCATCCACATTGAGCTTCGACATATTGTGCGGGGGCTTCAGCCATTGCTTCGGTCTCTATATCTGGCCACTTGTTCTTGTCGAAAGAACCTTTGTCTGGGTCTGGAAGTCGGAAATATATCAATGTATGAAGAGATGTGTAGGAAAAGGAGATTGATGGATATCCTCATAGACTGCTTTCCCTCTTTGCACTCCAAACAGCCCATAGTGTGATTGCCATCTTCATAAACTGCTCTGAATTCAGTCCTTCATTTAGGGCGAACAGCCACTGTCGCGGGTCATCGTTGTTGTGTTGACATATCTTCTGGACTAGATCCTCGTCCGATAGTGCCCAAACGCACCGGGCGTTGGTGCAGTCCAACATCGTATGTCTCCAAGAGTCTCGGGCGCCACAAAGTTTGCAGGCCTCAGAATCGCTCATGTTTCTGTGTACAAGTACATCAACTGTCGAGATCGAGCTTCTAGCCAGTCTCCACAGGAAAATTTTGATCTTTGGTGGTAGCTCGACTGCCCATAGCGATGACCACAAACTGCTATCATGATCCTCCTCATCTATCCACGACTCTCTCGTGATCTTTGTATGCATGATCAGCCTATACGCCGATCTAACTGAGAAACCCCCTTCTTCTCGGCGCTCCATGCCCAAAAGTCAGAGATATTTCTTGTGCACAGGGGTATGCTGAGAACTGCCTCAGCATCGATTGGTAGGAATACCGACGTGACGAGTGCTTCATTCCATGTGGCGGTTGCAACGAAGATCAATTATGAAACCATAATCGGTGGCGTTGGGATCCTCTAGGAGATCGGCCTCATCATGCCCTGTTTTGGCAGCCAGCTGTGGCTCCAAATACGTGTGGTTTGTCCATTCCCAATACGGCGTATGATCCCCAGTCTAAGCATGTCCCGTCCATCCAAGACCGCCCTCCAGATCTGAGACGGCCTCCCACCAAGTTGTGCATCCAGCAGCATGGTCTCCAGGAAGTATGTCGCCTTCAAAATTCTCGCACTCAAGGAGTCAGGCTCTGTAAGTACTCTCCGGGCTTGTCTGGCAAGCAAAGCAAGGTTGAAAATTTCCATATCACGGAATCCCAGACCGCCCAAGTGTTTTGGCCTTGTCATGACATCCCAGGCCACCCAGCTAGGCTTTCTCTTGCCCGCTTTACTTCCCCACCAGAACTAACGAATAATAGATGTGATGTTATCACATAGGCCACGAGGAAGTCTGAAACAAGCCATAGAGTAAACCGGCAAAGCTTGGGCCACCTCCTTAATGAGTACCTCCTTGCCTGCAGCCGATAATAGTTTTTCCATCCAACCTTTCACCTTTTCCCAAACCCTATCTCGGAGATATCTGAAAGTACCCATCTTCGATTGCCCCACATCTGTTGGCATTCCTAAATATCGGTCGCTCAAAGATTCATTCTAGACATTGAGCATGTTTTTGATATTATCCCTCACAAGTTGCGGGCACCCTTTACTGAAGAAGATAGAGGACTTGTTCTGATTTACCCTTTGTCCGGAAGCACTTCAATACATATCCAATAGGTTTGACACCTCTGCCACCCCCTATACACTCGACTTGAACAACAACAGGCTATCATCGATGAAGAGAAGATGGTTGACAACCAGAGCTGTGGGTGCCACCTTGATACGTCCATTTTGCATCATGCTTTTATATCAATATTTATTGCATTATGGGCTGTTATTACACATTATGTCACAATACTTATGCCTATTCTCTCTTATTTTACAAGGTTTACATAAAGAGGGAGAATGCCGGCAGTTGGGATTCTGGGCTGGAAAAGGAGCAAATATTAGAGACCTATTCTGCACAACTCCAAAAGTCCTGAAACTTCACGGAAGATGTTTTCCAAATATATAAAAAATACTGAGAGCAAGAACTTCACCAGGGGGGCCACACCCTGCCCACGAGGGTGGGGGGTGCGCCCTACCCCCCTGGGCGCGCCCCTACCTCGTGGGCCCTCTGGTGGCCCTCCGGTGGCCATCTTCTGCTATATGGAGTCTTTCGATGGGAAAAAAATCATAAGCCATCTTCTCGGACGAAACTCCGCCGCCACAAGGCGGAACCTTGGCGGAACCAATCTAGGGCTCTGGCGGAGCTGTTCTGCCGGGGAAACTTCCCTCTCGGAGGGGGAAATCATCGCCATCATCATCACCAACGCTCCTCTCATCGGGAGAGGGCAATCTCCATCAACATCTTCATCAGCACCATCTCATCTCAAAACCCTAGTTCATCTCTTGTATCCAATTCTTGTCTCTAAGTCCGGGATTAGTGCTAGTAGGTTGCTAGTAGTGTTAATTACTCCTTGTAGTTGATGCTAGTTGGTTTAATTGGTGGAAGATCATATGTTCAGATCCTATATGTATATTAATACCCCTCTGATTATGAACATGTTTATGCTTTGTGAGTAGTTACTTTTGTTCATGAGGACATGGGAGAAGTCTTGCTATTAGTAGTCATGTGAATTTGGTATTCGTTCGATATTTTGATGAGATGTATGTTGTATCTCCTCTAGTGGTGTTATGTGAACGTCGACTATGTGACACTTCACCATTGTTTGGGCCTAGAGGAAGGCATTGGGAAGTAATAAGTAGATGATGGGTTGCTAGAGTGACGGAAGCTTAAACCCTAGTTTATGCGTTGCTTCGTAAGGGGCTGATTTGGATCCATATGTTTCATGCTATGGTTAGGTTTACCTTAATACTTTTGTTGTAGTTGCGGATGCTTGCAATACAGATTAATCATAAGTGGTATGCTTGTCCAAGTAAGGGCAGCACCCAAGCACCGGTCCACCCACATACCAAATTATCAAAGTACCGAAGGCGAATCATATGAACGTGATGAAACCTAGCTTGACGATATTCCCATGTGTCCTCGGGAGCACTTTACATCATATAAGAGTTTGTCCAGGCTTGTCCTTTGCTACAAAAGGATTGGGCCACCTTGGTGCACTTTATTTACTTTTGTTACTTGTTGCTCGTTACCAATTATGTTATCACAAAACTATGTGTTACCACTTATTTCAGTACTTGCAAAGAATACCTTGCTGGAAACCGCTTATCATTTCCTTCTGCGCTTGTTGGGTTCGACACTCTTACTTATCAAAAGGACTACGATAGATCCCCTATACTTGTGGGTCATCAAGACTCTTTTCTGGCGCCGTTGCCGGGGAGTGAAGCGCCTTTGGTAGGTGGAATTTGGTAAGGAAAACTTTATATAGTGTGCTGAAATTTACTGTCACTTGTTACTATGGAAAGTAATCCTCTGAGGGGCTTGTTCGGGGTATCTTCACCCCGACCAGTAGAGCAAAGAGTTGCTCCGCAACCTACCGAACCTATTGAAACTGAAAATGAAAAAGAAAAATGATTGCTTTGAAGTTCCTGCGGGTATGATAGAAAAACTACTAGCTAATCCTTTTTTAGGAGATGGACAAAACATCCTGATGAACTTTTGATATATGTGGATGAAGTTTGTGGATTATTTAAGATTGCAGGTGTACCCGGAGATGTCGTTAAGAAGAAGGTCTTCCCTTTATCTTTGAGGGGAGATGCATCGACATGGTATAGGCTATGTGATGATATGAGGTCTTGGAATTACAAACGATTGAAATTGGAATTTCATCAGAAGTTTTATCCTATGCATCTTGTTCATCGTGATCGCAATTATATATATAACTTTTGGCCTCGCGAAGAAGAAAGCATAGCTCAAGCTTGGGGGAGGCTTAAATCAATGTTATATTCATGCCCCAATCATGAGCTCTCAAGAGAAATGATTATTCAAAAAATTTATGCTCGGCTTTCTGGTAACAATCGCACCATGCTTGATACTTCTTGTGCTGGCTCTTTTATGATGAAGACTATTGAATTCAATTGAGATTTATTGAAAAGAATTAAACGCAACTCTGAAGATTGGGACCTCGACAATGGTAAGGAGTCAGGTATGACACCTAGTTTTGATTGTGTTAAATCTTTTATGGATACCGATATTTTTCGTAAATTTAGCACTAAATATGGACTTGACTCTGAGATAGTAGATTCTTTCTGTGAATATTTTGCTACCTATATTGATCTCCCCAAGGAAGTGGTTTAAATATCATCCTCCCATAGAAGTAAAAGTAGCTGCACCTATTAAAGTTGAAGAAAAGACTATCACTTATAATGATCCTATTGTTCCTACTTCTTATGTTGAGAAACCACCTTTCCCTGTTAGGATAAAGGATCATGCTAAAGCTTCAACTGTGGTTCGTAAAAGCAATATTAAAACATATACACCTCCTGAGCAAAGTTAAAGTTGAACCTAATATTGCTATTGTTAAAGATCTCTTATCTGATAATATTGATGGGCATGTTATTTATTTCTGTAATGAAACTGCTAGAATTGCTAAACCCCATGATAAAGATAAACCTAGACCTGTGGTAGGCATGCCTGTTATTTCTGTTAAAATAGGAGATCATTGTTATCATGGCTTGTGTGATATGGGTGCTAGTGCTAGTGCAATACCTTATTCCTTATACCAAGAAGTTATGCATGATATTGCACCTGTTGAGATGGAAGATATTGATATCACAATTAAACTTGCCAATAGAGATACTATTTCACCGATGAGAATTGTTAGAGATGTTGAAGTCATGTGTGGGAAAACTAAATATCCTGCTGATTTTTTTGTTCTTTTTCGCCACAAGATAGCTTTTGTCCCATTATATTTGGTAGACCCTTCTTGGACACTGTTAATGCTACCATAGATTGCAAAAGAGATTTTGTTACTATCGGTTTAGATGATATGACTCATGAATTTAATTTTTCTAAATTTAGTAGACAACACCACGAAGAAGAATTACCTAGTAAGGATGAAATTATTGGTCTTGCTTCTTTGCCGTACCTCCTAGTGATCCTTTAGAACAATATTTGCTAGACCATGAAAATGACATGTTTATGAATGAAAGAAGGGAATTAGATGAAGTATTCTTTAAAAAGGAACCTATTCTGAAAAACAATTTACCTGTTGAAATCCTAGGGGATCCTCCCCCACCCAAGGGTGATCCCGTGTTTGAGCTTAAACCGTTACCTGATACTCTTAAAATATGCTTATCTTGATGAGAAAAAGATATATCCTGTTATTATTAGTGCTAACATTTCAGAGCATGAGGAAGAGAGATTATTGAAAACTCTGAAGAAGCACCGCACTGCTATTGGGTATACTCTTGATGATCTTAAGGGCATTAGCCCCACTCTATGTCAACATAAAATTAATTTGGAAGAAGATGCTAAACCAGTTCGTGATCATCAACCCCGGCTGAATCGTAAAATGAAAGAAGTGGTAAGAAAGGAGATACTAAAGCTCCTTCAGGAAGGTATAATTTATTCCGTTGCTGATAGTCAGTGGGTAAGCCCTGTCCATTGTGTCCCTAAGAAGGGAGGTATTACTGTTGTTCCTAATGATAAAGATGAATTGATTCCTCAAAGAACTATTACAGGTTATAGGATGGTAATTGATTTCTGCAAATTAAATAAGGCTACTAAAAAAGATCATTACCCCTTACCTTTTATCGATCAAATGCTAGAAAGATTGTCCAAACATACACATTTTTGCTTTCTAGATGGTTATTCTGGTTTCTCTCAAATACCTGTGTCAGCCAAAGATCAATCAAAGACTACTTTTACATGCCCTTTTGGTACTTTTGCTTATAGACGTATACCTTTTGGTTTATGTAATGCACCTGCTACCTTTCAAAGATGCATGATGGCTGTATTCTTTGACTTTTGTGAAAAGATTTGTGAGGTTTTCATGGACGAATTTTCCGTCTATGGATCTTCTTTTGATGATTGCTTGAGCAACCTTGATCGAGTTTTGCAAAGATGTGAAGAAACTAACCTTGTCTTGAATTGGGAGAAGTGCCACTTTATGGTTAATGAAGGTATTGTCTTGGGGCATAAAGTTTCTGAAAGAGGTATTGAAGTTGATAAAGCCAAGGTTGATGCTATTGAAAAGATGCCATGTCCCAAGGACATCAAAGGTATAAGAAGTTTCCTTGGTCACCCCGGTTTTTATAGGAGGTTCATTAAGGACTTCTCAAAAATTTCTCGGCCTCTGACTAATTTATTACAAAAACATATACCATTTGTTTTTGATGATGATTGTGTAGAATTATTTGAAATACTTAAGAAAGCATTGATCTCTGCACATGTTGTTCAGCCACCTGATTGGAATTTACCCTTTGAAATTATGTGTGATGCCAGTGATTATGCTGTAGGTGATGTTCTAAGACAAAGAGTTGATAAGAAACTAAATGTTATTCAATATGCTAGTAAAACTCTAGACAATGCTCAAAGAAATTATGCTACTACTGAAAAAGAATTCTTAGCAGTTGTATTTGCTTGTGATAAGTTTAGACCTTATATTGTTGATTCTAAAGTAACTATTCACACTGATCATGCTGCTATTAAATATCTTATGGAAAATAAAGATGCTAAACCTAGACTTATTATATGGGTTCTCTTGCTACAAGAATTTGATTTGCATATTGTTGATAGAAAAGGAGCTGAGAATCCCGTTGCAGACAACTTGTCTAGGTTAGAAAATATGCTTGATGACCCATTACCTATTGATGATAGCTTTCCTGATGAGCAATTAAATGTCATAAATGCTTCTCATAATGCTCCATGGTATGCTGATTATGCTAATTGCATTGTTGCTATGTTTATACCACCTAGTTTCACATACTAGCAAAAGAAAAAGTTCTTCTATGATTTGAGGCATTACTTTTGGGATGACCCACATCTTTATAAAGGAGTGGATGGTGTTATTAGATGTTGTGTACCTGATCATGAACAGGAACAGATCCTACGCAAGTGTCACTCCGAAGCTTATGGAGGACACCATGCTGGAGATAGAACTGCACATAAGGTACTGCAATCTGGTTTTTATTGGCCTACTCTCTTCAAGGATGCCCGTAAGTTTGTCTTATCTTGTGATGAATGTCAAAGAATTGGTAATATTAGTAGACGTCAAGAAATGCCTATGAATTATTCACTTGTTATTGAACCATTTGATGTTTGGGGCTTTGACTATATGGGACCCTTTCCTTCCTCTAATGGATATACACATATTTTAGTTGTTGTTGATTACGTTACTAAGTGGGTAGAAGCTATTCCAACTAGTAGTGCTGATCATAACACTTCTATTAAAATGCTTAAAGAAGTTATTTTTCCAAGATTTGGAGTCCCTAGATATTTAATGACTGATGGTGGTTCACATTTTATTCATGGTGCTTTCCGTAAAATGCTTGCTAAATATGATGTTAATCATAGAATTGCATCTCCTTATCACCCTCAGTCTAGTGGTCAAGTAGAATTGAGTAATAGAGAACTCAAATTAATTTTGCAAAAGACTGTTAATAGGTCTAGAAAGAATTGGTCCAAGAAACTTGATGATGCATTATGGGCCTATAGAACTGCATATAAAAATCCTATGGGTATGTCTCCGTATAAAATGGTCTATGTAAAAGCATGTCACTTACCTCTCGAACTAGAACACAAGGCTTATTGGGCTATTAAAGAACTTAATTATGATTTTAAACTTGCCGGTGAGAAGAGGTTATTTGATATTAGCTCACTTGATGAATGGAGAACCCAAGCTTACGAAAATGTCTAGTTGTTTAAAGAAAACGTTAAAAGATGGCATGACAAAAGGATACAAAAGTGTGAGTTTAATGTAGGTGATTATGTATTGCTATACAACTCTCCTTTAAGATTTTTTGCAGGAAAGCTTCTCTCTAAATGGGAAGGTCCTTACGTTATCGAGGAGGTCTACCGTTCTGGTGCCATAAAAATCAACAACTTCGAAGGCACAAACCCGAAGGTGGTGAACGGTCAAAGAATCAAACATTATATCTCAGGTAATCCCATAAATGTTGAAACCAATGTTATTGAAACCGTAACCCCGGAGGAATACATAAGGGACACTTTCCGGAACGTTTCAGACTCCGAAAAGGAATAGGTATGTGGTACGGTAAGCAAACCGACTCCAAAACAGTTTTTAAGGCAATATTTCTCCGTTTTGGAATATTTAGAAAAATAGAAAAATAAGCAGCAGTTCGGGAAGGACACGAGGGATCCATGAGGGTGGAGGGCGCGCCCTACCCTACTGGGCGCGCCCCCTACCTCGTGTGCTCTCCGGACTCCGTTTTCGTACACAATATGTATTTTGGTTGGTAAAGATTCATTATATAATCTCCCAGGGGTTTTGACTCCCGTATCACGCAAAAATCTCCTGTCTTTGTTTCGAGCTATTTTTCTGACAGATCTAGATTATCATGGCGTCTCCAAGTGCTCCCAAGGACAAGTTCTTTGAGAAGGTCATCAACCCTTACCTCGCGGAGGTTCAGCGACACCCTCAAACCATTGAGATGCGTGATGGGTTGCTGCACATCCGTGATGCTGAGGGACCGAAGGGGTCCGGAAGCGTGGAGACGAGGCTCGAAGCAATGGAGCAACAAGTTTTCAAGTGTCAGGGGATGGTGGAGCATGGACACAACTCCAACCACATGATGATCGCAGAATTCACCAACAAACACAAGCTGGATGCCGACAACATCAGGGTGACCATCTTCAAGCTTCACGAGAAAATTGAGCACCTTCAAGCTCAAATTTATGACCTGCAAAACCAAAACTATGAGTATGAATATAGATTCAAAAGGATGAGTTTGGCTGCAGATTTGAGGATCCTGGAGACTCGGTCATCTTTCTATGATGGTGAGCCTATGCCTTGGAAGAAGGACGACAAGCCTACGCCATCAACAAAATCACCACCGTCTCCATCAACAAAGAAGAATTGAGTATCTGGTATGGGCACTCCACTTAGCAACTGCCAAGCTTGGGGGAGTGCCCGGTTATTGTATCACCATCACTTTTATCTTTACTGTTTTTCTTAGTTTGATCCTTTTGGTAATATCTTGATCTAGTAGAATAAAAGTTCTTAGTATGATCTAGTCGTGAGTTTTGCTTTATTATCCTTCTATGTAATCGAGTCCGTGAGCTATATAATAAAGATTAGTGTTGAGTCAAGGGCTTGATTATTTTTCCATGATCCTAAGTGAATAAAAGAAAAGAGAAAGAAATAAAAAGAAACAAAGAGATCATGTGAGTCTTATGGAGAGTAATGAGCTCACATAGAAAGAGTATGATGAATAAAAGTTGTTGAGGGTTGACAAACACAGTTTTGGTCATCGTTGCAATTAATAGGAAGTAATAAAGAAAGAGAGGTCTTCACATATAAATATACTATCTTGGACATCTTTTATTATTGTGAGCACTTATTAAAATATGACATGCTAAAGAGCTGACATTGGACAAGGAAGACAATGTAATGGGTTATGTTTTCTTACATCTGAAATAAATTATATTGTCTTGGATCTTCCAACATGATGAGCTTGCCTTTCCCCCTCATGCTAGCCAAATTCATTGCACCAAGTAGAGATACTACTTTTGCTTCCAAATACCCTTAAACTAGTCTTGCCATAAGAGTACACCATATCTACCTATGGATTGAGTAAGATCCATCAAGTAAGTTGTCATCGGTGCAAGCAATAAAAATTGCTCTAAATATGTATGATTGATTGGTGTGGAGGAAATAAGCTTTATACGATCGTGTGATATGGAAGTAATAAAAGCGACAAACTGCATAATAAAGGTCCATATCACAAGGGGCAATATAAAGTGACGTTCTTTCGCATTAAGATTTTGTGCATCCAACCATAAAAGCACATGACAACCTCTGCTTCCCTCTGCGAAGGGCCTATCTTTTACTTTTATCTCCTACATTGCATAAGAGTCATGGTGATTTTCACCCTTCCTTTTTACACTTTATCCTTTGGCAAGCACAATATGCTGGAAAGATCCTAGTATATATGGCTAATTGGATGTGAGTTTTCATGAACTATTACTGTTGACATTACCCTTGAGGTAAAATGTTGGGAGGCAAAACTATAAGCCCCTATCTTTCTCTGTGTCCGATTAAAACTCCATACCCATAAGTATCGCATGAGTGTCAGCAATTGTGAAAGACTCTATGATAGTTGAGTATGTGGACTTGCTGAAAAGCTCTTATACATTGACTCTTTCCTATGTTATGATAAATTGCAATTGCTTCAATGACTGAGATTGTAGTTTGTTAGTTTTCAATGAAGTTTACGATTCATACTTGATATTGTGATTGAATTATTACTCTAGCATTAGAGATTATATGACAAATAATTATATGAGTTGTTGTTCTAAGAATGATCATGATGCCCTCATGTTCGTATTTTATTTTTTATCGACACCTCTATCTCTAAACATGTGGACATATTTTTCGATTTCGGCTTTTCGCTTGAGGACAAGCGAGGTCTAAGCTTGGGGGAGTTGATACGTCCATTTTGCATCATGCTTTTATATCAATATTTATTGCATTATGGGCTGTTATTACACATTGTGTCACAATACTTATGCCTATTCTCTCTTATTTTACAAGGTTTACATAAAGAGGGAGAATGCCGGCAGCTGGGATTCTGGGCTGGAAAAGGAGCAAATATTAGAGACCTATTCTGCACAGCTCCAAAAGTCCTGAAACTTCACGGAAGATGTTTTCCAAATATATAAAAAATACTGAGAGCAAGAACTTCACGAGGGGGCCACACCCTGCCCACGAGGGTGGGGGACGCGCCCTACCCCCCTGGGCGTGCCCCCTACCTCGTGGGCCCTCTGGTGGCCCTCCGGTGGCCATCTTCTGCTATATGGAGTCTTTCGATGGGAAAAAATCATAAGCCATCTTCTCGGACGAAACTTCGCCGCCACGAGGCGGAGCCTTGGCGGAACCAATCTAGGGCTCTGGCGGAGCTGTTCTGCCGGGGAAACTTCCCTCTCGGAGGGGGAAATCATCGCCATCATCATTACCAATGCTCCTCTCATCGGGAGAGGGCAATATCCATCAACATCTTCATCAGCACCATCTCATCTCAAAACCCTACTTCATCTCTTGTATACAATTCTTGTCTCTAAGTCCGGGATTGGTGCTAGTAGGTTGCTAGCAGTGTTAATTACTCCTTGTAGTTGATGCTAGTTGGTTTAATTGGTGGAATATCTTCAGATCCTATATGCATATTAATACCCCTCTGATTATGAACATGTTTATGCTTTGTGAGTAGTTACTTTTGTTCCTGAGGACATGGGAGAAGTCTTGCTATTAGTAGTCATGTGAATTTGGTATTCGTTCGATATTTTGATGAGATGTATGTTGTCTCTCCTCTAGTGGTGTTATGTGAACGTCGACTACATGACACTTCACCATTGTTTGGGCCTAGAGGAAGGCATTGGGAAGTAATAAGTAGATGATGGGTTGCTAGAGTGACAGAAGCTTAAACCCTTGTTTATGCGTTGCTTCGTAAGGGGCTGATTTGGATCCATATGTTTCATGCTATGGTTAGGTTTACCTTAATACTTTTGTTGTAGTTGCGGATGCTTGCAATAGAGGTTAATCATAAGTGGGATGCTTGTCCAAGTAAGGGCAGCACCCAAGCACCGGTCCACCCACATACCAAATTATCACAGTAGCGAACGCGAATCATATGAACGTGATGAAACCTAGCTTGACGATATTCCCATGTGTCCTCGGGAGCGCTTTACATCATATAAGAGTTTGTCCAGGCTTGTCCTTTGCTACAAAAGGATTGGGCCACCTTGGTGCACTTTATTTACTTTTGTTACTTGTTGCTCGTTACAAATTATCCTATCACAAAACTATCTGTTACCACTTATTTCAGTACTTGTAGAGAATACCTTGGTGGAAACCGCTTATCATTTCCTTCTGCTCCTCGTTGGGTTCGACACTCTTACTTATCGAAAGGACGACGATAGATCCCCTATACTTGTGGGTCATCACACCTTTACCCCACTGAGTGCCGATGATCAAGAACTGATTTTTAAAAGGCACGAAAGGCCCTCTGCTGCGATCAAGAAGAGGTAGGGGACATCGGATCTCCCTGTCGGATGCCACGTGAAGGCAAAAAACTCTCAAGTCTCTCTCCATTAAACTGAACTGACAACAAAACACAACTGATCATCCCCATTACTATGTCCACCCACTATTGGTTGAATCCCAGCTTGATCATAATCGCTTGGAGATAAGACCACTCCAGCCTGTCATATGTTTTCATCATATCCAGCTTCAACACACAATAGCTATTTGACTTCGCCTTGATGTGTTTCATAAAGTCTAAACAATCATATGCACATATGATATTGTCAATTATCAGTCTACTCGGAACAAAATATGACTGCTCCTCTGAAATAATATCTGGTAGCACCACTTTTAGCCTGTTTGCAACAACCTTTGATGCAATTTTGTAAATGACATTACATAAGCTAACGGGGCGGAATTGACTTAGAAGAGTTGGGTTGATCACCTTGGGAATAAGCACCAAGACCGTGTCATTCACAAATTCTGCACTCTCCTCCCCTCGAACAATTCTCAATACCGCTTTTGTGACCTCCTCCCCGCATAGGTCCCCATGACGCTGAGAAAAGTGTGCTGGAAATCCATCCGGCCCCGGTGACTTTGTGGGAAACATCTGGAAAAGCGTTGTTTTTGTTGGGGAACATAGTAATTTCAAAAAAAATCCTACGCACACGCAAGATCGTGGTGATGCATAGCAACAAGAGGGGAGAGTGTGTCCACGTACCCTCGTAGACCGAAAGCGGAAGCATTAGCACAACGTAGTTGATGTAGTCGTATGTCTTCACGATCCAACTGATCAAGTACCGAACGCACGACACCTCCGAGTTCTGACACGTTCAACTCAATGACGTCCCTCGAACTCCGATCCAGCTGAGCTTTGAGGGAGAGTTCCGTCAGCATGACGACGTGGTGACGATGTTGATGTTCTACTGTCGCAGGGCTTCACCTAAGCACCGCTACAATATTATCAAGGTGGACTGTGGTGGAGAGGGGCACGGCACACGGCTAAAAGATCCAAGGGATCAATTGTTGTGTCTATGGGGTGCCCCTCTCCTCCGTATATAAAGGGGGGAGGAGAGGGCTGGCCAAGGGGAGGAGGCGCGCCCAAGGGGGGAGTCCTACTCCCATCGGGAGTAGGACTCCTTTTCCTATTTGGAGAGGGAGAGGGAAGGAAGAGGAAGGAGGGAGGAAGGAAAGGGGGCCCGACCCCCCTCCCAATTCGGATTAGGCTTGGGAGGGCGTGCCCCTCCCTTGCTCCTTTCCCCTCCTTTCCACTAAAGCCCATTAAGGCCCATATACCTCCCGAGGGGTTCCGATAACCTCCCGGTGCTCCGGTATTATCCTGATCTCACCCGGAACCATTCCGATATCCAAATATAGTCGTCCAATATATCTATATTTACGTCTCGAACATTTCGAGACTCCTCGTCATGTCCGTGATCACATCCGAGACTCCGAACTACCTTCGGTACATCAAAAACCATAAACTCGTAATATAACCGTCATCGAACTTTAAGCGTGCGGACCCTACGGGTTTGAGAACTATGTAGACATGACCGAGACACGTCTCCGGTCAATAACCAATAGCGGAACCTGGATGCTCATATTGGCTCCTACATATTCTACGAAGATCTTTATCGGTCAAACCGCATAACAACATGCGTTGTTCCCTTTGTCATCGGTATGTTACTTGCCCGAGATTTGATCGTCGGTATCTCAATACCTAGTTCAATCTCATTACCGGCAAGTCTCTTTACTCGTTCCGTAACACATCATCCCGCAACTAACTCATTAGTTGCAATGCTTGCAAGGCTTAAGTGATGTGTATTACCGAGTGGGCCCAGAGATACCTCTCCGACAATCGGAGTGACAAATCCTAATCTCGAAATACGCCAACCCAACAAGTACCTTAGGAGACACCTATAGAGCACCTTTATAATCACCCAGTTACGTTGTGACGTTTGGTAGCACACAAAGTGTTCCTCCGGTAAACGGGAGTTGCATAATCTCATAGTCATAGGAACATGTATAAGTCATGAAGAAAGCAATAGCAACAAACTAAACGATCAAGTGCTATGCTAACGGAATGGGTCAAGTCAATCACATCATTCTCCTAATGATGTGATCCTATTAATAAAATGACAACTCTTTGTCTATTGCTAGGAAACATAACCATCTTTGATCAACGAGCTAGTCAAGTAGAGGCATACTAGTGACACTCTGTTTGTCTATGTATTCACACATGTATCATGTTTCCGGTTAATACAATTCTAGCATGAATAATAAACATTTATCATGATATAAGGAAATAAATAATAACTTTATTATTGCCTCTAGGGCATATTTCCTTCAATATCCCACTTGCACTAGAGTCAATAATCTAGATTACACAGTAATGATTCTAACACCCATGGAGCCTTGGTGCTGATCATGTTTTGCTCGTGGAAGAGGCTTAGTCAACGGGTCTGAAAAATTCAGATCCGTATGTATCTTGCAAATCTCTATGTCTCCCACCTGGACTTGATCCCGAATGGAGTTGAAGCGTCTCTTGATGTGCTTGGTTCTCTTGTGAAATCTGGATTCCTTTGCCAATGCAATTGCACCAGTATTGTCACAAAAGATTTTCATTGGACCCGATGCACTTGGTATGACACCTAGATCGGATATGAACTCCTTCATCCAGACTCCTTCATTTGCTGCTTCCGAAGTAGCTATGTACTCCGGTTCACATGTAGATCCCGCTACGACGCTTTGTTTAGAACTGCACCAACTGACAGCTCCACCATTTAATAAAAACACGTATCCGGTTTGTGATTTAGAATCGTCCGGATCAGTGTCAAAGTTGTCATCGACGTAACCATTTACGACGAGCTCTTTGTCACCTCCATAAAGAGAAACATATCCTTCATCCTTTTCAGGTATTTCTGGATGTTCTTGACCGTTGTCCAGTGATCCATTCCTGGATTACTTTGGTACCTCCCTGCTAAACTAATAGCAAGGCACACATCAGGTCTGGTACACAGCATTGCATACATGATAGAGCCTATGGCTGAAGCATAGGGAACATCTTTCATTTTCTCTCTATCTTCTGCAGTGGTCGGGCATTGAGTCTTACTCAACTTCACACCATGTAACACAGGCAATAACCCTTTCTTTGCTTGATCCATTTTGAACTTCTTCAAAACTTTGTCAAGGTATGTGCTTTGTGAAAGTCCAATTAAGCGTCTCGATCTATCTCTATAGATCTTGATGCCTAATATATAAGCAGCTTCACGGAGGTCTTTCATTAAAAAACTCTTATTCAAATATCCTTTTATGCTATTCAGAAATTCTATATCATTTCCAATCAACAATATGTCATCCACATATAATATCAGAAATGCTATAGAGCTCCCACTCACTTTCTTGTAAATACAGGCTTCTCCAAAAGTCTGTATAAAACCATATGCTTTGATCACACTATCAAAACGTTTATTCCAACTCCGAGAGGCTTGCACCAGTCCATAAATGGATCGCTGGAGCTTCCACACTTTGTTACCTCACTTTGGATCGACAAAACCTTCTGGTTGCATCATATACAACTCTTCTTCCATAAATCCATTCAGGAATGTAGTTTTAACATCCATTTGCCAAATTTCATCTATACCTATACTAATTACAGACTCCCAAAAAGTTACCATGTTAATTAGAAAATACTAACCGTTCATCCGGTGGGACCAAATTTTTACGGTGTGGATTAACTCATATAATCCTTGACTAACAAGATTAATCATAGGGCCCACAATCCTGCCACGATTGTAGAGATGAAAACCGGCCTTTAATCATAGGGCCCACAAGGCTTCCACGGTTGTAGAGATGAAAACCAGCCTTCACGCAACAATGAATCTAGATAAACGATCCAGCCAGCCAAACCTCTCCCCAATTCCATTGGTTCTAAACTCTGCCCCGAGAAGGATTGGCTGCAATCCATCTTCATTGGTCTAGCGGAGATGGAGATCCTTTCAATCTCCTCAGTTTCCACGCCAGGTCAAATTGCAACCCACGATGGACGATGCCGTGGAGAAGGAGGTGCATCAATAAGAGTTTGAGTTGGATTGAACAACCACCATAGCTGATGAGGCCGTAGGCCGCAGATTGGAGGAAGTACGGCAGTCTTATGGCGCTGCGGCCCTTAAAGGGAAGAACAACAATGGATTCCTCTAGGCGTTCTCTTGATTTCCTCCTCCTATTAATATCATGAACAACAACAGATCCTCCTGGGAGATTGTACCAATTAAATCTACATGAGGATCCTCTCCTGGAGGAAGGTAAGTGCCTCTGTAACTTTTACAGAAGAATTTGAGGAGTAGTAGAAGAGGGGGGTTGATCACGCAAGTAGTTCACTAGACATGTCATGCTAAGTCTGGCTGACGACGACGTCACCTGGTGTTGAGTAGCAGCAAGATAGTAGTGGCAGTCAGCAATCCACGAGCCTAAGCCAGATGAGTAGCAGAAATTATCTCATGCATCCACCCATGCTACCTGAATCAGATCGAATAGATGCCATTGTTGGGAAAGCTGCAGAGCCAAACGACTATGGTAGACTGATTGCAGTAGAGGTAATTAAGGAGCTAGCAAGGATGCAATAGGTTTGTATTTTTAGTGATTATTATGATGTTGTGAGACATGGTCTCAAAGAACAAGTAAAACCTTAGAGTTTCGTTTTGAGGATTTAGATGATAAGTGTTTTGTTTCAAACCTATCTAGATATGTATTAATACGATGGTTAAGTTTTGTGGGTGCCATACAATAAAGTTAGGGGATTCAGTTCAAGAAAGATGTGGCCGTACTTCTGGCTTCTGCAGAGTGAACTCAAGAACCTCTACTTATTTTGTTGGAAACTGAATTAGTCGTTTTGTAGCGTTTCTTCAGTCTACATCTCTCTGCTTCTTAAATCTTATAGGAAAAACTACAAGTTTGTAGTTGGATCTGTACTTTCAGTTTTACGCTTACCCAATTATCCAATAGGACACGTGCATCATAAAAGCACAAACCATACTCTGTTCTAGTGATTTTTTTCTTTATAGTGTTGTCTGCACTTTTGTTTTATATATTCTTATTTGCAGACATGGAATGTATATGCATACACAAGGTCAAAAACATGGCACCTTAGCAGCATCTATTTTAAGCAATACGGGAGATCGAAAAAGATGCTCAAGTTAACCTCATGGTAAAGCTGAACGGCAATCTGTTCACCTCCTCGATAGTGTTAAAAAGTAGCTCTGTCTGGAAAACAGAAAATGTCAAGTTTTGTCATCTTCATGTCGTCCTATTTCTCCCCATATTATGCAGCAAGTGCTAACTGTTACTGTTGCTTTCGTCCCTACAGACCAAATCGGCGGTTGGTGCATCGTTTCTCAAGTAAAGAAACCATTGTAGTGAAAGGTTTTGAAGTTTAGTTCCTGATTCACAGTGCTTACCTTGATGTTGTTCAGATCAAGTTTCAGCCTTCTTACGTTGTATATTGTTTACAGTTTCTACGCCGGGCTAAAAACTTCTAGGTCCAAAGGTGTGTGAGAAACCATCCGTATGGTCTCGGGTCAGGGATATTTTGAGGTAATCATATGTTAGTTGCAAACTAGATTAACTAAGCATACATAGGTGGTTATATGATCTCATAGACCTTCAGAAGTTGCTATTGTCTGTTCTAGGCCGCATCATATTGGTTAAAGTATCAGAGAAGGTAACACGTTTGACCTACTATTGCTCACTACTCCTCGGTAAATAAATATAAGTGTGTTTAGATTACTAACATAGTGATCTAAATGCTCTTATATTTCTTTACAGAGGGAGTATTCAATATTTACGCCTGTTCTTTTGTTTTGGAAAGTGTTGTCCCAATGAATGCCCAAAAAACGTTTCTTTTCAAGAGCCTGGATTTTTCTTCTGAGAAGTTTCTATATACACTTAAATAGACAGAACTTTTATACAAAATATTAGTGTATTCACTATAAGCTCCTTTTATAAGCTACGAGTAATCTTTTTTCCATCTAATATAAGAATCATTGTATTTTGTGTTTTGGCTATACGTTTTGCCTATAGGTTCACGTACTCCATTTATTCTATTCTATTGGTTCCTCTAAATGTGTCATGGATAACTTGAACTTCATTAGCACAAGCTTACAGATTGAAAATTAGGTCACCTCATCAATCGAAGAGTAGACAAAGTAGCAGGTATGTAATGTTTATTTTGCTTTCTGTTGTGTTGTTTTGGTACAGACTACAAAAATTGCTTTATATAGATGTTTCAACCAAATAGTGCACTCCTAAAATTTGACCTTTGTTATGCATGATGGATGATTCACAGCATTCTGAATATGGGTGTCCAGCTATACTGCCTTCTTTATATGCTTCTATATTATCCCCTGGTATTAAAGAGTGCTTAGTTAACAATTTGCAAGATAATTGTTGATCATAACTTACCTGAAAAATAATATTACGGAAGCTTAATTATAAATCGCTACTCAGGATTTGAAGACATTGATAATTACAAGCATCCGATGTTCAAGATAGATAGATTGCTCGAGAGCACGATCTTCATTGTTGTTGCACATTAGTATCTCATAAGGTACTTTTTTTTCAAAGTTTGTATATGTATTGCAATAATGCCAAATCTACCACATTGATACGATCTCCTCATATCAGAACTTCGCATGCAAGAAAAGAAATCAGGTTATGGTAGCATATGATTCTCGCATTAGTTTTTCTGTTGTGAATTTCTATAATTTTCTACTTATGTGCTAATAAGGCTTTTAAGTGCATTAATATTTCAAGGATATTTCTTGCAGGTGTAGCAAGCTATCTGTGATGTCCAGAGCATGCAGTTAGTGAGATTGATCAATCATGCATGCTAACTTAAAATCAAAACTTAAGGAACCATATTTTGATTGCAAAAGGATTTTGATGGGGCTACGCTTAGAGACATTTCATTCATGTTATTTCATTCTAAATGTTTCTTGAAAACTCCATAGCTTATTTCCACTCTCCAATTTAATTGTCTCATAGTGTTAATCATATTTCCATGGTGCATAATTATTAGTTGGGAGATATTCAAAAGTTGCATTCCAAGTTCTAATATATTTTGAACTCCTGCTATATTAACAGAGAAAGATCTTCGATTATTTCAAAATTCATGTTTTCAAAATCACTAGACCATGCGCATGCATGGGTTGACGACTAGTAATCATAAAATGTGGCAATTGCTAACATGATTCGGACAGACTTAAGCATCGCTACGGGTGAGAAGGTCTCATCGTAGTCAATCCCTTGAACTTGTCAAAAACCTTTTGCAACGAGTCAAGCTTTATAGACAGTAACATTACCATCAGCGTCAGTCTTCTTCTTGAAGATCCATTTATTCTCGATGGCTTGCCGATCATCGGGCAAGTCAACCAAAATCCACACTTTGTTCTCATACATGGATCCCATCTCAGATTTATGGCTTCAAGCCATTTTGCGGAATCTGGGCTCACCATCGCTTCTTCATAGTTCGTAGGTTCGTCATGGTCTAGCAACATAACCTCCAGAATAGGATTACCGTACCACTCTGGTGCGGATCTTACTCTGATTGACCTACGAGGTTCAGTAACAACTTGATCTGAAGTTTCATGATCATCATCATTAACTTCCTCACTAATTGGTGTAGACGTCACAGGAACCGGTCTCTGTGATGAACTACTTTTCAATAAGGGAGTAGGTACTGTTACCTCATCAAGTTCTACTTTCCTCCCACTCACTTCTTTCGAGAGAAACTCCTTCTCTTGAACGGATCCATTCTTAGCAACGAATGTCTTGCCCTCGGATCTACGATAGAAGGTGTACCCAACAGTTTCCTTTGGGTATCCTATGAAGACACATTTCTCTGATTTGGGTTCGAGCTTATCAGGTTGAAGTTTTTTCGCATAAGCATCGCAGCCCCAAACTTTAAGAAACGACAACTTTGGTTTCTTGCCAAACCATAGTTCATAAGGTGTTGTCTCAACGGATTTTGATGGTGCCCTATTTAACGTGAATGCGGCCGTCTCTAAAGCATAACCCCAAAATGATAGCGGTAAATCAGTAAGAGACATCATAGATCGCACCATATCTAGTAAAGTATGATTACGACGTTCGGACACCATTACACTGTGGTGTTCCGGATGGCGTGAGTTGCGAAACTATTCTGCTTTGTTTCAAATGTAGACCAAACTCGTAACTCAAATCTTCTCCTCCATGATCAGATCATAGAAACTTTACTTTCTTATTACGATGATTTTCAACTTCACTCTAAAATTCTTTGAACTTTTCAAATGTTTTAGACTTATGTTTCATTAAGTAGATATACCCATATCTGCTTAAATCATCTGTGAAGGTGAGAAAATAACGATACCCGCCGCGAGCCTCAACATTCATTGGTCCGCATACATGAGTATGTATGATCTCCAACAAATCAGTTGCTCGCTCCATAGTTCCGGAGAATGGCGTTTTAGTCATCTTGCCCATGAGGCATGGTTCGCAAGTACCAAGTGATTCATAATCAAGTGATTCCAAAAGTCCATCAGTATGGAGTTTCTTCATACGCTTTATACCAATATGACCCAAACGGCAGTGCCACAAATAAGTTGTGCTATCATTATCAACTCTGCATGTTTTGGCTTCAACATTATGAATATGTGTATCACTACTATCGAGATTCATCAAAAATAGATCACTCTTTAAGGGTGCATGACCATAAAAGATATTACTCATATAAATAGAACAACCATTATTCTCATATTTAAATGAATAACTATCTCGCATTAAACAAGATCCATATATAATGTTCATGCTCAATGCTGGCACCAAATAACAATTATTTAGGTCTAAAATTAATCCCGAAGGTAGATGTAGAGGTAGTGTGCCGATGGCGATCACATCGACTTTGGAACCATTTCCCACGCGCATCGTCACCTTGTCCTTAGCCAGTGTTCGCTTAATCTGTAGTCCCTATTTCGAGTTGCAAATATTAGCAACAGAACCAGTATCAAATACCCAAGTGCTACTGCGAGCTCTGATAAGGTACACATCAATAACATGTATATCACATATACCTTTGTTCACCTTGCCATCCTTCTTATCTGCCAAATACTTGGGGCAGTTCCACTTCCAGTGATCAGTCTGTTTGCAGTAGAAGCACTCAGTCTCAGGCTTAGGTCCAGACTTAGGTTTCTTCTCCTGAGTAGCAACTTGTTTGCTGTTCTTCTTGAAGTTCCCCTTCTTCTTCCCTTTGCCTTTTTTCTTGAAACTGGCGGTCTTATTGACCATCAACACTTGATGCTCCTTTTTGATTTCTACCTCCGCAGCCTTTAGCATTGCGAAGAGCTCAGGAATTGTCTTATTCAGCCCTTGCATATTATAGTTCATCACGAAGCTCTTGTAGCTTGGTAGCAGTGATTGGAGAACTTTGTCAATAACACTATCAACAGGAAGATCAACTCCTAGTTGAGTCAAGTTATTATGATACCCAGACATTTTGAGTATATGCTCACTGACAGAACTATTCTCCTCCATCTTGCAGCTATATAACTTATTGGAGACTTCATATCTCTCAATCCGGGCATTTGCTTGAAATATTAATTTCAACTCCTGGAACATCTCATATGCTCCATGACGTTCAAACGTCGTTGAAGTCCTGGTTCTAAGCCGTAAAGCATGGCACACTGAACTATCGAGTAGTCATCAGCTTTGCTCTGTCAGGTGTTCATAACATCTGGTGTTGCTCCTGCAGGAGGTTTGGCACTTAGCGGTGCATCCATGACGTAATTCTTCTGTGCAGCAATGAGGATAATCCTCAAGTTACGACCCAGTCCGTGTAATTGCTACCATCATCTTTTAACATTGCTTTCTCAAGGAACACATTAAAATTCAACGGAACAACATCACGAGCCATCTATCTAAAACAAACATAGACATGCAAAATACTATCAGGTACTAAGTTCATGATAAATTTAAGTTCAATTAATCATATTACTTAAGAACTCCCACTTAGATAGATGTGACGCCCCGAGACCGATGTGCCAGGTGTCCGCCAGTTATTCGATGTTGTTGCCTTGTCATTTGCTTGCGTGTTGCATCTTATCATGTCATCATGTGCTTTCGTCCGGGTTCTCCGAGTTCCCTCCGTTGTCTGTTCTGAGTCCAACCAGACTTGCACGCGCCCGCAGCATGTCCGAAAAAGTATTTTATAAGTGGCCGGAGAATGTTCTCGGAATGGGATGAGAGTTGACGTGTGGTCTTATTATAGTGTAGATAGACTGCCTATCAAGTTTCATCGCATTCGGAGTTCGTTTGATCCACAAACGATTAACTATAGCGGCAGTATAGCCGGTCTAACGCCGGACGTTTTCGGTCTCTGGAAACAGTCACCGGGCCTCCCTCTCTCTTCTCTCGTCTCAGTCCGAGGCCTTCTGCATAGCCCACAAGCTCCAACCTACCCCTCCTCGCGTCCGGAGCCGTCGGATCGCGATCGGAGGCTCCAAAAACCTCTCCTAACCCCTCAAACCCTAACCCTGCCTATATAAGGAAACCCCTCCTTCCAAATCTGGTCATTCCTTCCCCTCCACCTCCATTTCCGCGCCCCTAATCATCAGCGCCGCCGACCACCTCCATTTCCGTGCCGGCCGAAGCCCCCTCCGCCACTTGGCGCATCTCCACTGGCTAGCGCCACCGGAGCCACCGGCCTCCACCACTCCTACGCTGCCACATCGCCCCTGCCTCCCTCCTCCTCCCGCAGGGCCCGCTGAAGCCCATCTCAGGCCCGCCCCGGGTCTATCTGGGCCCGAGGCTCCCGCGTCCTGCACCGCTGCGCGCCCGCTCGTCCGCTCGTAGCGCCGCCCAGTTGACCGGCCTGAGCCACCGTCGCCCGCTACACCAGCTCCCCCACGCCTCCGCCCAACCTTGCCGCGGTCCCGCGCCGGCGAGCGCCACCGGAGCACCACCTGATCCGCCACCAGGTGCCACCTCTGCTTCCCCTGGCGTTCGCCCTGCTCCTGTCTCTCTCCCCGTGGCCAGGGAGCCGAGCCGTCGTCGCTTGCCGCCGACCCCGGTGGCGCCGTCATCCGGTCAGACCCGGTGCCCAGGGGCCGGATCTACCCATTCCTGTCGTCAGCTGGTCCCACGCCCGCCACCTGCCGTCGTCTTCTCGCCAGAGTCCGCCGGTCGTCGCCGCGTTGGCCTTTCTCTGCTTCCCGCTCGCTCGTGCCCGTTGACCGTGCCATGCCTCCTCTCGCCTGGACCGTGTCTCCCGAAGGCCCAATCAGCCACCCAACGGCCTGCCTCCTCCTTCACCGTACCGGGCCGTGGCCCATGGTGAGCAGCGCTCCCATACCTCCCCTTCTCTGTTGGGCCAACCATTTTCGACCGATGGCTTGTTTTTTCCTGTTCTATGATTTGTCAATTTTTCCAGAGACTGCGGTTTTACAGAAAAACCCTCCAACATCATATATATAATAACTTTTCACCCGTGCATCGGAACCCAATAAACTTTATATGTAAAATGCTTAGAATTTTGTCTAGGTTAATAATTTCCAACTTTAATGCATGTTTGAAATGTTTAAAATGTTGTTTGTTTAAGTTTTGCTTAATTGTCATGTTAAAATGCTTTAATTCATAACTAAATAACCGTAACTCGGATTTTAATAAACTTTATATGTAAATGGGGTAGAAAAATGCCTAGATTTACTTGGTGCACTCATCTTGCATGTTTAACAACCCTAAAATTCTGTTTAGGGCAGAACAGTACCAAATCTATAATATGCATATGGGGATTTACCGGAATTGTTGTTCGATGCTTCCGGCCTCATTTAACCTTGACTAGATAGGTAGTTTTATTTTGCTTCACCTCTTGCCATGCTAAAAAACATTTAATATTGTTGGGTAAATAAACAAGAGAGAAATAAATAAGTCATGTGGTGTTTTCTTCAATATGCAACTCCGCGGCATGTTGAGCTCCACTTAATTTGTAGGGTTGTTTGTGCATTTTGCCATGCCATGCCTCATTAAACCGGACATGCATCATACTTGGTTTTGCATCATGCTATGTTGATGTGGTGGTTGTTTACTATGTTGTGTGTTTCTTTTCAGTGTTGCTTCTTTGGGTTGGTTCCGGTAACGTCGCGTTTGTGAGGAACCGTTCGACTACGTCCGTTTGTCTTCTTCATGGACTCGTTCTTCTTCCTTGGGGGATTTTAGGCAAGATGACCATACCCTCGAAATCACTTCTATCTTTGCTTGCTAGTTGCTCGCTCTTTTGCTATGCCTCTGCTGCGATACCTACCACTTGCTTGTCATGCCTCCCATATTGTTGAACCAAGCCTCTAACCCACCTTGTCCTAGCACACCGTTCTTTGGCTATGTTACCGCTTTGCTCAGCCCCTCTTATAGCGTTGTTAGTTGCAGGTGAAGATTGGAGTTTGTTCCTAGTTGGAACATGGAGATGTTGTTCCTTGTTGGAACATGTTTACTTGTTGGGATATCACAATATATCTTATTTAATTAATGCATCTATATACTTGGTAAAGGGTGGAAGGCTCGGCCTTATGCCTGGTGTTTTGTTCCACTCTTGCCGCCCTAGTTTCCATCATATCGGTGTTATGTTCCCAGATTTTGCGTTCCTTACGCGGTTGGGTTATAATGGGAACCCCTTGACAGTTCGCTTTGAATAAAACTCCTCCAGCAAGGCCCAACATTGGTTTTACCATTTGCCACCTAGCCTCTTTTTCCCTTTGGTTAGGCCAGCCCAAGGGTCATCTTTATTTTAAACCCCCGGGCCAGTGCTCCTCTGAGTGTTGGTCCAACCCAGAGCACCGTGCAGGGCCATCCCTTGGCAACTTGGGTTACGTCGGCTCTTGTACGCTTAGCTTATCCGGTGTGCCCTGAGAACGAGATATGTGCAGCTCCTATCGGGATTTGTCGGCACAGCAGGTGGTCTTGCTAGACTTGTTTTACCATTGTCGAGGATGTCTTGAAGAACTGGGATACCGAGTCTGATCGGAACGTCTTGGGAGGAGGTCTATTCCTTCGTTGACCGTGAGAGCTTGTCATGGGCTAAGTTGGGACACCCCTGCAGGGATTTGAACTTTCGAAAGCCGTGCCCGCGGTTATGGGTAGATGGGAATTTGTTAATGTCCAGTTGTAGATAACTTGAACCTTAACTTAACTAGAATACATCAACCGCGTGTGTTACCGTGATGGTCTCTTTCCGGCGGAGTCCGGGAAGTGAACACGGTGTTGGAGTTATGCTTGGCGTAGGTTGCTCTAGGATCACTTCTTGATCATAGATTTTCGACCGTGCTTTTGCTCTTCTCGCTCTCATTTGCGTATGTTAGCCACCATATATGCTAGTCGCTTGCTGCAGCTCCACCTCATACCTTACCTTTCCCATAAGCTTAAATAGTCTTGATCGCGAGGGTGTGAGATTGCTGAGTCCCTGTGACTCACAGATACTTCCAAAACCAGCTTGCAGGTGCCGATGAGCCCGTGCAGATGACGCAACCAAGCTCAGGAGGAGCTCGATGAAGATCTTGTTCTTTGTGTGGTTTCGTTCTAGTTGATCAGTAGTGGAGCCCAATTGGGGTCGATCGGGGACCGTGTCGCATTTGGGGTTCTTCTTTTATTTTGGTTCCGTAGTCGGACCTTGATTGTATTTGGATGATGTATTGCTTTATTCATGTAATTGTGTGAAGTGGCGATTGTAAGCCAACTATGTAACTCTTTCCCTTATGTATTACATGGGTTGTGTGAAGATTACCTCAGTTGCGACATTGCTTTCAATGCGGTTATGCCTCTAAGTCGTGCTTCGACACGTGGGAGATATAGCCGCATCGAGGGCGTTACAATAGACATCCCTCTAATCATCTAAGTGATCACGTGATCCAAATCAACTAAACCATAACCGATCATCACGTGAAATGGAGTAGTTTTCAATGGTGAACATCACTATGTTGATCATATCTACTATATGATTCACGCTCGACCGTTCGGTCTCAGTGTTCCAAGGCCATATCTTCATATGCTAGGCTCGTCAAGTTTAACCTGAGTATTCTGCGTGTGCAAAACTGGCTTGCACCCGTTGTAGATGGACGTAGAGCTTATCACACCCGATCATCACGTGGTGTCTGGGCATGACGAACTTTGGCAACGGTGCATACTCAAGGAGAACACGTTTATCTTGAAATCTAGTGAGAGATCATCTTATAATGCTACCGTCAATCAAAGCAAAATAAGATGCATAAAAGATAAACATCACATGCAATCAATATAAGTGATATGCTATGGCCATCATCATCTTGTGCTTGTGATCTCCATCTCCGAAGCACCGTCATGATCACCATTGTCACCGGCGCGACACCTTGATCTCCATCATAGCATCATTGTCGTCTCGCCAACTATTGCTTCTACGACTATTGCTACCGCTTAGTGATAAAGTAAAGCAATTACAGGGCGATTGCGTTGCATACAATAAAGCGACGACCATATGGCTCTTGCCAGTTGCCGATAACTCGATTACAAAACATGATCATCTCATACAATAAAATATAGCATCATGTCTTGACCATATCACATCAGAACATGCCCTGCAAAAACAAGCTAGACGTCCTCTACTTTGTTGTTGCAAGTTTTACGTGGTTGCTACTGGCTGAGCAAGAACCGTTCTTACCTACGCATCAAAACCACAACGATAGTTCGTCAAGTTAGTGTTGTTTTAACCTTCTCAAGGACCGGGCGTAGCCACACTCGGTTCAACTAAAGTTGGAGAAACTGACACCCGCCAGCCACCTGTGTGCAAAGCACGTCGGTAGAACCAGTCTCGCGTAAGCGTACGCGTAATGTTGGTCCGGGCCGCTTCATCCAACAATACCACCAGACCAAAGTATGACATGCTGGTAAGCAGTATGACATGTATCGCCCACAACTCACCTGTGTTCTACTCGTGCATATAACATCAACGCATATTAACCTGGCTCGGATGCCACTGTTGGGGAACGTAGTAATTTCAAAAAAATTCCTACGCACACACAAGATCATGGTGATGCATAGCAACGAGAGGGGAGAGTGTGTCCACGTACCCTCGTAGACCGAAAGCGGAAGCATTAGCACAACGCGGTTGATGTAGTCATACGTCTTCACGATTCGGTCGATCAAGTACCGAACTGTTGGAAATATGCCCTAGAGGCAATAATAAATTAGTTATTATTATTATATTTCCTTGTTAATGATAATCGTTTATTATCCATGCTAGAATTGTATTGATAGGAAACTCAGATACATGTGTGGATACATAGACAACACCATGTCCCTAGTAAGCCTCTAGTTGACTAGCTCGTTGATCAATAGATGGTCACGGTTTCCTGACCATGGACATTGGATGTCGTTGATAACGGGATCACATCATTAGGAGAATGATGTGATGGACAAGACCCAATCCTAAGCCTAGCACAAGATCATGTAGTTCGTATGCTAAAGCTTTTCTAATGTCAAGTATCATTTCCTTAGACCATGAGATTGTGCAACTCCCGGATACCGTAGGAGTGCTTTGGGTGTGCCAAACGTCACAACGTAACTGGGTGGCTATAAAGGTACACTACAGGTATCTCCGAAAGTTTCTGTTGGGTTGGCACGAATCGAGACTGGGATTTGTCACTCCGTGTAAACGGAGAGGTATCTCTGGGCCCACTCGGTAGGACATCATCATAATGTGCACAATGTGATCAAGGAGTTGATCACGGGATGATGTGTTACGGAACGAGTAAAGAGACTTGTCGGTAACGAGATTGAATAAGGTATCAGGATACCAACGATCGAATCTCGGGCAAGTATCGTACCGATAGACAAAGGGAATTGCATACGGGATTGATTGATTAAGTCCTTGACATCGTGGTTCATCCGATGAGATCATCGTGGAACATGTGGGAGCCAACATGGGTATCCAGATCCCGCTGTTGGTTATTGGCCGGAGAGTCGTCTCGGTCATGTCTACGTGTCTCCCGAACCTGTAGGGTCTACACACTTAAGGGTCGGTGACGCTAGGGTTATAGAGATATTAGTATGCGGTAACCCAAAAGTTGTTCGGAGTCCCGGATGAGATCCCGGACGTCACGAGGAGTTCCGGAATGGTCCGGAGGTAAAGATTTATATATGGGAAGTCTTGTTTTGGTCGCCGGAAAAGTTTCGCGCATTATCGGTATTGTACCGGGAGTGCCGAAAGGGGCCCGAGGGTCCACCAAGGAGGTCCACCTGCCCCGGGGGGGCACATGGGCTGTAGGGGTGTGCGCCTTGGCCTTTATGGGCCAAGGGAACCAGCCCCAAGAGGCCCATGCGCCAAGAGATAAGGGAAAGGAAGAGTCCTAAAAGGGGAAGGCACCTCCTAGGTGCCTTGGGGAGGATGGACTCCTCCCTGGCCGCACCCTTCCTTGGAGGAAGGGCCAAGCCTGCGCCCCCCCCTCTCCCTTGGCCCTATATATAGTGGGGGGGAGGGAGGGAAGCCACACCTAAGCCCTGGCGCCTCCCTCTCCCTCCCATGACACATCTCCCTCCTCCCGCAGCGTTTGGCGAAGCCCTGTTGGAATCCCGCTACTTCCACCACCACGCCGTCGTGCTGCTGGATCTCCATCAACCTCTCCTCCCCCCTTGCTAGATCAAGAAGGAGGAGCCGTCGCTGCTCCATACGTGTGTTGAACGCGGAGGTGCCGTCCGTTCGGCGCTAGGATCATCGGTGATTTGGATCACGACGAGTACGACTCCATCAACCCCGTTCTCTTGAACGCTTCCGTGCGTGATCTACAAGGGTATGTAGATCCACTCCTCCCTCGTTGCTAGATGACTCCATAGATTGATCTTGGTGACACGTAGGAAAATTTTGAATTATTGCTACGTTCCCCAAACAGTGGCATCATGAGCTAGGTCTATGCGTAGTTTCTATGCACGAGTAGAACACAAAGTAGTTGTGGGCGTTGATATTGTTCAATATGCTTACCGTTACTAGTCCAATCTTGATTCGGTGGCATTGTGGGATGAAGCGGCTCGGACCGACCTTACACGTACTCTTACGTGAGACTGGTTCCACCGACTGACATGCACTAGTTGCATAAGGTGGCTAGCGGGTGTCTGTCTCTCCCACTTTAGTCGGATTGGATTCGATGAAAAGGGTCCTTATGAAGGGTCAATAGCAATTGGCATATCACGTTGTGGTTTTTGCGTAGGTAAGAAACGTTCTTGCTAGAAACCCATAGCAGCCACGTAAAACATGCAAACAACAATTAGAGGACATCTAACTTGTTTTTGCAGGGTATGCTATGTGATGTGATATGGCCAAGAAGAATGTGATGAATGATATGTGATGGATGAGATTGATCATGTTCTTGTAATAGGAATCACGACTTGCATGTCGATGAGTATGACAACTGGCAGGAGCCATAGGAGTTGTCTTTATTTATTTATGACCTGCGTGTCAACATAAACGTCATGTAATTACTTTACTTTATTGCTAACCGGTAGCCATAGAAGTAGAAGTAATAGTTGGCGAGACAACTTCATGAAGACACGATGATGGAGATCATGATGATGGAGGTCATGGTGTCATGCCGGTGACGATGATGATCATGGAGCCCCGAAGATGGAGATCAAAAGGAGCAATATGATATTGGCCATATCATGTCACTATTTGATTGCATATGATGTTTATCATGTTTATACATCTTATTTGCTTAGAACGACAGTAGTAAATAAGATTATCCCTCATTAAAATTTCAAGAAAGTGTTCCCCCTAACTGTGCACCGTTGCGAAAGTTCGTCGTTTCGAAGCACCACGTGATGATCGGGTGTGATAGATTCTTACGTTCACATACAACGGGTGTAAGCCAGATTTACACACGCGAAACACTTAGGTTGACTTGACAAGCCTAGCATGTACAGACATGGCCTCGGAACACAAGAGACCGAAAGGTCGAGCATGAGTCGTATGGTAGATACGATCAACATGAAGATGTTCACCGATGATGACTAGTCCGTCTCACGTGATGATCGGACACGGCCTAGTTGACTCGGATCATGTAATCACTTAGATGACTAGAGGGATGTCTATCTGAGTGGGAGTTCACAATATGAACTTAATTATCCTGAACATAGTCAAAAGGTCTTTGCAAATTATGTCGTAGCTCGCGCTTCAGTTCTACTGTTTAGATATGTTCCTAGAGAAAATTTAGTTGAAAGTTGATAGTAGTAATTATGCGGACTAGGTCAGTAAACTGAGGTTTGTCCTCATTGCTTCATAGAAGGCTTATGTCCTTAATGCACCGCTTAGTGTGCTAAACCTCGAACGTCGTTTGTGGATGTTGCGAACATCTGACATACACGTTTTGATGACTACATGATAGTTCAGTGCGTAATGCTAAATGGTTTAGAATTGAGGCACCAAAGACGTTTTTGAAACATCGCAGAACATATGAGATGTTCCAAGGACTGAAATTGGGATTTCAGGCTCGTGCCCACGTCAAGAGGTATAAGACCTCCGACGATTTTCTTAGCCTGCAAACTAAGGGAAAAAAGCTCAATTGTTGAGCTTGTGCTCAGATTGTCTGAGTACAACAATCATTTGAATCAAGTGGGAGTTGATCTTCCAAATGAGATAGTGATGTTTCTCCAAAGTCATTACCACCAAGCTGTTAGAGCTTCGTGATGAACTATAATGTATCGGGGACATATATGATGATCCTTGAGATATTCGCGATGTTTGACACCACAAAAGTAGAAATCAAGAAGGAGCATCAATTGTTGATGGTTTGTGAAACCACTAGTTTCAAGGAGGGCAAGGGAAAAAAGGGATGCTTCATGAAACGGCAAATCATCTGCTGCTCTAGTGAAGAAACCCAAGGTTGAACCCAAACCCGAGACTAAGTGCTTCTGTAATAAGGGGAACAACCACTGGAGCAGAATTACCCTAGATACATGGTAGATGAGAAGGCTGTCGATAGAAGTATATTGGATATACATTATGTTAATGTGTACTTTACTAGTACTCCTAGTAGCACCAGGGTATTAGATACCGGTTCGGTTGGTAAGTGTTAGTAACTCGAAATAAAAGCTACGGAATAAATGGAGACTAGCCAAAAGGTGAGATGACGATATGTGTTGGAAGTATTTCCATGGTTGATCAAATATTGTACGCTCCCTCTACCATTGAGATTGGTATTAAAACCTAAATAATTGTTATTTGGTGTTTGCGTTGAGCATAGACATGATTGGATTACGTCTATCGCAATACGGTTATTCATTTAAGGAGAATAATGGTTACTCTGTTTATTTGAATAATACCTTCAATGGTCTTACACCTAAAATGAATGGTTTATTGAATCTCGATCGTAGTGATACACATGTTCATGCCAAAAGATATAAGATAGTAATGATAGTACCACCTACTTGTGGCACTGCCACTTAAGTCATATCGGTATAAAACGCATGAAGAAGCTCCATGTTGATGGATCTTTGGACTCACTCATTTTTGAAAGGATTGAGACATGCGAACCATGTTTGTTGGTAGATATGCATGAAGAAACTCTATGCAAATGGACCGTTTGGACTCACTTGATTTTGAATCACTTGAGACATGCAAATCATACCACATGGGCAAGATGACTGAAAGCCTCGTTTTCAGTAAAATGGAACTAGAAAGCAACTTGTTGGAAGTAATACATTTTGATGTGTGCAGTCCAATGAGTGCTGAGGCATGTAGTGGATATCGTTATGTTCTTACTTCACAGATGATTTGAGTAGATGTTGAGTATATTTACTTGATGAATCACGAGTCTGAATTATTGAAAGGTTCAAGTAATTTCAGGGTGAAGTTGAAAGATCACCGTGACAAGAGGATAAAATATCTATGATATGATCATGGAGATGAATATCTGAATTACGAGTTTGGCATAGAATTAAGACATTGTGGAAATTGTTTCACAACTAATACAGCCTGGAACACCATAGTGTGATGGTGTGTCCGAACATCATAACTGCACCCTATTGGATATGATGCATACCATGATGTCTCTTATTGAATTACCACGATAGTTTATGGGTTAGGAATTAGAGACAACAACATTCACTTTAAATAGGGCACCACGTAATTCCGATGAGATAACACCATATGAACTATGGTTTAGAGAAACCTAAGCTGTCATTTCTTAAAAGTTTGGGGCTGCGACGCTTATGCGAAAAAGTTTCAGGCTGATAAGCTCGAACCCAAAGCGGATAAATGCATCTTCATAGGACACCCAAAACAGTTGGGTATACCTCCTGTCTCAGAACCGAAAGTAATAAGGGATTGTTTCTAGAATCGGGTCCTTTCTCGAGGAAAAGTTTCTCTCGAAAGAATTGAGTGGGAGGATGGTGGAGACTTGATGAGGTTATTGAACCGTCTCTTCAACTAGTGTGTGGCAGGGCACAGGAAGTTGTTCCTGTGGCACCTACAACAATTGAAGTGGAAGCTTATGATAGTGATCATGAAACTTCAGATCAAGTCACTACCAAACCTCGTGGGATGACAAGGATGCGTACTACTTCAGAGTGGTATGTGATCCTGTCTTGGAAGTCATGTTGCTAGACAACAATGAACCTACGAGCCATGGAGAAGCGATGGTGGGCCCGGATTCCGATAAATGGCTCGAGGCCATAAAATCCGAGAGAGGATCCATATATGAAAACAAAGTGTAGACTTTGGCAGAACGACTCGATGGTCGTAAGGCTGTTGAGTACAGATGTATTTTAAAAGGAAGACGGACAATGATGGTAAGTATCACCATTAAGAAAGCTCGACTTGTCGTTAAGATTTTTTCCGACAAGTTCAAGGAGTTGACTATGATGAGACTTTCTCACTCGTAGCGATGCTAAGAGTCTGTTGGAATTATATTAGCGATTACTGCATTATTTATGAAATCTTGCAGATAGGATGTCAAAAACATTGTTTCCTCGATGATTTTCTTGAGGAAAGGTTGTATGTGATACAACCGGAAGGTTTTGTCAATCCTGAAAGATGCTAATAAGTATGCAAAGCTCCAGCAATCCTTCTAAGGACTGGAGTAAGCATCTCGGAGTTGGAATGTATGCTTTGATGAGATGATCAAAGATTTTGGGTGTATACAAAGTTTATGAGAAACTTGTATTTCCAAAGAAGTGAGTGGGAGCACTATAGAATTTCTGATGAGTATATGTTGTTGACATATTGTGGATCAGAAATGACGTAGAATTTCTGGAAAGCATATAGGGTCATTTGAAAGGTGTTTTTCAATGGAAACCCGGATTAAGCTACTTGAACATTAAGCATCAAGATCTATAAGGATAGATCAAAAACGCTTAATGGTACTTTCAAATGAGCACATACCTTGACATGATCTTGAAGGTGTTCAAGATGGATCAGCCAAAGAAGGAGTTCTTGCCTGAGTTGTAAGGTATGAAGTTAAGACTTAAAGCTCGACCACGGCAGAAGAAAGAGGAAGGACGAAGGTCGTCCCCTATGCTTTTGTCATAGGCTCTATACGGTATGCCATGCTAAGTACCGCACCTGATGTGTGCCTTGCCACATGTCTGGCAAGAGGGTACAAAGGTGATCCAGGAGTGGATCACTCGATAGCGGTCAAAAATTGTCCTTGGAGTAATAAGGACATGTTTCTCGATTATGGAGGTGATAAAGAGTTCGGCGTAAAGGGTTACATCGATGCAAGCTTTAACACCTATCCGAATGACTCTGAGTAGCAAACCGGATACGTATAGTGGAGCAACCATTTGGAATAGTTCCAAGTGGAGCGTGGAAGCAGCATTTATAATATGACCTAGAGATTTGTGAAGTACATACGGATCTGAATGTTGCAGACCCGTTGACTAAAACCTCTCTCACAAGCAAAACATGATCAAACCCAGAACTCATTGAGTCTTAATCACATGATGATGTGAACTAGTTTAGTGACACTAGTAAACTCTTTGGATGTTGGTCACATGGCGATGTGACCTGTGAGTGTTAATCACATGGCGATGTGAACTAGATTATTGACTCTAGTGCAAGTGGGAGACTCTTGGAAATATGCCCTAGAGGCAATAATAAATTAGTTATTATTATTATATTTCCTTGTTCATGATAATCGTTTATTATCCATGCTAGAATTGTATTGACAGGAAACTCAGATACATGTGTGGATACATAGACAACACCATGTCCCTAGTAAGCCTCTAGTTGACTAGCTCGTTGATCAATAGATGGTCACGGTTTCCTGACCATGGACATTGGATGTCGTTGATAACGGGATCACATCATTAGGAGAATGATGTGATGGACAAGACCCAATCCTAAGCCTAGCACAAGATCATGTAGTTCGTATGCTAAAGCTTTTCTAATGTCAAGTATCATTTCCTTAGACCATGAGATTGTGCAACTCCCGGATACCGTAGGAGTACTTTGGGTGTGCCAAACGTCACAACGTAACTGGGTGGCTATAAAGGTACACTACAGGTATCTCCGAAAGTGTCTGTTGGGTTGGCACGAATCGAGACTGGGATTTGTCACTCCGTGTAAACGGAGAGGTATCTCTGGGCCCACTCGGTAGGACATCATCATAATGTGCACAATGTGATCAAGGAGTTGATCACGGGATGATGTGTTACAGAACGAGTAAAGATACTTGCCGGTAACGAGATTGAACAAGGTATCGGGATACCAACGATCGAATCTCGGGCAAGTATCGTACCGATAGACAAAGGGAATTGCATACGGGATTGATTGATTAAGTCCTTGACATCGTGGTTCATCCGATGAGATCATTGTGGAACATGTGGGAGCCAAAATGGGTATCCAGATCCCGCTGTTGGTTATTGGCTGGAGAGTCATCTCGGTCATGTCTACGTGTCTCCCGAACCCGTAGGGTCTACACACTTAAGGTTCGGTGACGCTAGGGTTATAGAGATATTAGTATGCGGTAACCCGAAAGTTGTTCGGAGTCCCGGATGAGATCCCGGACGTCACGAGGAGTTCCGGAATGGTCCGGAGGTAAAGATTTATATATGGGAAGTCTTGTTTTGGTCGCCGGAAAAGTTTCGTGCATTATCGGTATTGTACCGGGAGTGCCGAAAGGGGTCCGAGGGTCCACCAAGGGGGTCCACCTGCCCCGGGGGGCCACATGGGCTGTAGGGGTGTGCGCCTTGGCCTTTATGGGCCAAGGGAACCAGCCCCAAGAGGCCCATGCGCCAAGAGATAAGGGAAAGGAAGAGTCCTAAAAGGGGAAGGCACCTCCTAGGTGCCTTGGGGAGGATGGACTCCTCCCTGGCCGCACCCTTCCTTGGAGGAAGGGCCAAGGCTGCGCCCCCCCCTCTCCCTTGGCCCTATATATAGTGGGGGGAGGGAGGGCAGCCACACCTAAGCCCTGGCGCCTCCCTCTCCCTCCCATGACACATCTCCCTCCTCCCGCAGCGCTTGGCGAAGCCCTGTTGGAATCCCGCTACTTCCACCACCACGCCGTCATGCTGCTGGATCTCCATCAACCTCTCCTCCCCCCTTGCTGGATCAAGAAGGAGGAGACATCGCTGCTCCGTACGTGTGTTGAACGCGGAGGTGCCGTCCGTTCGGCGCTAGGATCATCGGTGATTTGGATCACGACGAGTACGACTCCATCAACCCCGTTCTCTTGAACGCTTCCGCGCGCGATCTACAAGGGTATGTAGATCCACTCCTTCCTCATTGCTAGATGACTCCATAGATTGATCTTGGTGACACGTAGGAAAATTTTGAATTATTGCTACGTTCCCCAACACGAACGCACGGCACCTCCGAGTTCTGCACACGTTCAACTCAATGACGTCCCTCGAACTCCGATCCAGCCGAGCTTTGAGGGAGAGTTCCGTCAGCACGACGGCGTGGTAACGATGTTGATGTTCTACTGTCGCAGGGCTTCGCCTAAGCACCGCTACAATATTATCGAGGTGGACTGTGGTGGAGAGGGGCACCGCACACGGCTAAAAGATCCAAGGGATCAATTGTTGTGTCTATGGGGTGCCCCTCTCCTTCTTATATAAAGGGGGGAGGAGAGGGCCGACCAAGGGGAGGAGGCGCGCCCAAGGGGGGAGTCCTACTCCCACCGGCAGTAGGACTCCTCCTTTTCCTATTTGGAGAGGGAGAGGGAAGGAAGAGGAAGGAGGGAGGAAGGAAAGGGGGCCCCCCCCCCCCCCCCCCAATTCGGATTGGGCTTGGGGGGGGGCCTCCCTTGCTCCTTTCCCCTCCTTTCCACTAAAGCCCATTAAGGACCATATACCTCCCGGGGGGTTCCGATAACCTCCCGGTGCTCCAGTATTATCCCGATCTCACCCGGAACCATTCTGGTATCCAAATATAGTCGTCCAATATAACGATCTTTACGTATCGAACATTTCGAGACTCCTCGTCATGTCCGTGATCACATCCGGGACTCGAACTACCTTCGGTACATCAAAAACCATAAACTCATAATATAACCATCATCGAACTTTAAGCGTGCGGACCCTACGGGTTCGAGAAATATGTAGACATGACCGAGACATGTCTCCGGTCAATAACCAATAGCGGAACCTAGATGCTCATATTGGCTCCTACATATTCTACGAAGATCTTTATCGGTCAAACCGCATAACAACATATGGTGTTCCCTTTGTCATCGGTATGTTACTTGCCCGAGATTCGATCGCCGGTATCTCAATACCTAGTTCAATCTCGTTACCGGCAAGTCTCTTTACTCGTTCCGTAACACATCATCCCACAACTAACTCATTAGTTGCAATGCTTGCAAGGCTTAAGTGATGTGTATTACCGAGTGGGCCCAGAGATACCTCTCCGACAATCAGAGTGACAAATCCTAATCTCGAAATACGCCAACCCAACAAGTACCTTCGGAGACACCTGTAGAGCACCTTTATAATCACCCAGTTACGTTGTGACATTTGGTAGCACACAAAGTGTTCCTCCGGTAAATGGGAGCTGCATAATCTCATAGTCATAGGAACATGTATAAGTCATGAAGAAAGCAATAGCAACAAACTAAACGATCAAGTGCCAAGCTAATGGAATGGGTCAAGTCAATCACATCATTCTCCTAATGATGTGATCCCGTTAATCAAATGGCAACTCTTTGTCTACGGCTAGGAAACATAACCATCTTTGATCAATGAGCTAGTCAAGTAGAGGCATACTAGTGACACTCTGTTTGTCTATGTATTCACACATGTATCATGTTTCCGGTTAATACAATTCTAGCATGAATAATAAAAATTTATCATGATATAAGGAAATAAATAATAACTTTATTATTGCCTCTAGGGCATATTTCCTTCAGTTTTCACTTCCTCATTTGTGTAAGGTGCGGTGAGCTGTTCATTCATAACTTCTGTAACCTTGAAAGGGATATGTTGCAACACTTGATCGATACCAGTGACACCTTCTGAGGAGTAAAGATCTTTGTAGAAATCAGACACTATACCTTTCAATTCTGCTTTGTCATCAATCATGGCTCCAAGAGAGTTGGCCAGCGCTTTAATCATGGTTTTCTTCCTCCTCATGCTAGCTCTCATATGAAAAAACCTTGTATGCTTATCACCCAACGCTAGCCATTCGATTCGTGACCGTTGCCTCCACATGATCTCCTCCTGATGATATAGATCGACAAGTCTCTCGTTTATCTTTAGCTTAGCATGCGTCGGCCCCACCCTGGCTGGCTCCCCTCACAGGCGATGCAGCTCAGTGTTTAGGTGTTTGATCTCCTTGCAGATAGATCCAAACGTATCCCTGTTCCATCTACCTAGGTTACTCGATACTGCTTCCAGTTTCACCCTGAGGCCCTCCATAGTTATCGGGCTCTGCTCCTGGCTCCATTGTTGGGTGATTGTATCATGCTATGTCTTGTGCGACTCCCACATAACCTCATACCTGAAGGGAGGTTTCGCCGGCGGGCGCCCATGATCGCCCCTCAGGCTGAAGAGGATCAGACAGTGATCGGAGCCGGCTGCTGTTTCATGTTTCAGATTTGCCTCCGGATATTGTGCACTTGACTCAGTGAACACCAGAGCCCGATCTAGACTAACCCTTGTGTAGCTTCTGCCGGTGACTCTCTTCTCAAAAGTCCAGAAATTTCCCTCATAGCCCAAATCCATCAACAACGTCGCGGAAACCTTGGATTTGAGCATTACTAAGCTCTCCTATGCCTTCTTGCTCTTCTGGACGTTGCACTTCCTTAAAATCGCCTATACACACCCATGGAAGATCGCTTAAACTTGCTATTCCCTTCATGGTGTCCCATGTCTGGTGCCTCAAATGTGTTCGCGCCTCCCATAGAAGCAAGATGCGCGCCACTTATCATGACATGATTCATCTATAGAGCAGTCAATATGATACACTGAATACCCCAAAATCTCAACTTTTATTGGATTGTTCTAGAAAATACCAAGGCTGCCACTCCGGCCGTTACTACTAATAGCAAAGGAGTTATCAAATCCCAGAGTACTTGCTAAACTTTCTACCCGAACTCTAGCTAAGTTTCGACAATACAAAGCAGGGTACGGACAAATTTCTTTGCTAGATCACGAAGTTCTCGAACTATCGCGGCTTTGCCCGCACCGCGGCAGTTCTAGCTCAAGATACTCATTGTGCCTGGCGGTACTCCTCTCGGGAGTCCGCCGATGTTGCTTCTGAGTCGCTGCCCAAATTCTTGATGATGCTCTGACTTTGGTTCCCCTTCTCATCTGTTGTCTCCATCCGAGCTCGCTTTGGATCTTGCTTTGGTGGCAGGCTCAATGGAATCTGTGGTGAGGGTAGTGCAAGTATATCAGATGTTGGCTACATGAGTGGTGATGTTGGCTATTGCATCTGATACTTGAGTTCGCTTTCTGTTTGCTTCCGCATCAACCATCTGTTCATCCACATCAGGATTGTTCTGAGCCTGCTGTCCCATATCCTTGATTTTCCCCTTGCTTCCGTTTCTTGCTCCACCAGGTCCTGGTCCTGCGCCCCTAAACCATTCTGCCTTGAGACTCTTGAACACCAAAGCCGATGGTGGATGCACACCATCTCCATGTTCCTTATACAGATGACCCAGCCTCCCGCAAACAGCACACCAGTTTGGGAGGCGCTCATACTTCACACGGAAGATCATCCTTTTTTCGCCCACCTTCAGCGACACAACATTCTTCAAGGGTTTACCCACATCAATCTTGACCTGCACCCGGTAGAAATTACCTTCAAAGTCATGCGAGGTTGGTTCAGCATAGATGAATTCCCCTAGCTTCGAGGCAAGCGATGGGATCTGGGATCAGGGCCGAGCCGGCAAAATTGGAGGCCCTGTGCAGAACTCTAAAATTGGCCTTAGTTAACTGAAAAACACTACATAAAGTGAAAACTATAATAATATAAAGATCACAATATCTTACGGAGTACATAACAATTGGAAATATCAAGAATCCTACCTATTCTTGGTTGTCTAGTTTTCACTTAAACAATATCATTCTTTTCGTATTCTTGGCAATACTAGGCACCTAATAGATGAAAAAAATAACTTCAAGATTTTAGTAGAACTGGATAGTGGGCTGAAATCGGAAATCAAAATCAAGGGCTCATAGGATCACCAGTTGTTGACGCGAAGATGCTTAAACATCAGAGATTGGGAGAGATCTCAATTTTCCTTCCGTTAGGTGAATCGGGTCCTCCCGCCGGCTGCCGTTCGGCTGCTCCTGGCCATGCCCTCGGTCCTCCTGACTCCTAAAAGGACCTATCCCGTTGGAACAGATCCAGTAGTCTCGACCTGGGAATCGTGAGAAGGAAAGAGGACTGAAGTCTGGTGGAGCCCTAACCTGCCGCCATGCTAAGTTGATGGCCAGCCAGCCCCAGACGAAAAGACAAAGAGGCGCCTCGTCGCGTCGCTCCCCTAGATCGGAGAGATCGATCGCTAGGCATACGTCCCGATTAGAGCAAAGGCCAGAAGGGAAAATCGAAGAGGCCCATCTACAGAGGTTAACAAGGGCCTAGATGGAAGACCGAAGAAGACAGGCAACAAGGGCTCACAACGGTGTATAAAGGAACTACTACTGCCTACAAAATGTGAGGCCCCTGAAAACGGGGGGCCCTGTGCGGGTGCACAGGTTGCACCCCCTTGGGCTCGGGCCTGTCTGGGATACGTAGCCCTCTGAGAAGTCATGTATCTAGGCCCAGATTTCCATCCGGTCTAGCTTGATCGAAGACGGCTTTGAGAAGCCATCGTACGGTGCCAGGATCACCGCATCTCCTCGAAACACCCATTGTCCATCCCCCATTACTCGCTCCCAATCCCCCAGCCATGCGAATTGGAGAGTGTACAGCTTGTCTTCCAGAGGCCGCACGCATGTTCTTGTAGAATCAAAATTGGCTATACTGTTTCTCAATGTTCACCCTGGCCACCGCCATCTAGCGAGTCACTTCCGGCGGCACGGATCGCTGATCCACCACCACATCATCCAGGTCCTCCTCAGAGAGACCCAACTCCTTCATCATCATCGCCAGATCGTCTGGATCACCCGATCTAGAAGCTTCCGGCGCCATCTGCTTGTTCCCTTGCCCGAAGAGAAGATCTACCGAGCTTGTGACCTAACCCTAACCAAAACCAGTCACCGCTAGTTCGTCGCCCGAAGTGGGGGAGCGAAACTAGAACGTCACACCCGTCGGCCGACAGAGAGGACTCAACGAGCAGGGGTAGGGAAGGAGTTCTCTACGCACGGCGAAGATCGCCGTCGAGAGGGTAGGAAACCCTAACGACAGGGAAAATCTGTCTTCTTTGTGAGGACTTATTGTCATGCATGAAACATACTAACACATCACTGGATAACTGGGTTGTACCTGGCCTTTATTCAATTTGGGCCGACTAGGTCTATTCTAGATAAGCCGGGAGAAATAGGGACAGAACAGGATGGCCAACACAAGAATCTTTGGCTCGGAATACCAGCGATGATTCGTTCGGTCCGGGGTATTCGTTCGATCGATCTGATCGTCCCCAGACCGAACGTGAGCGCCATATCATCGTCCTAAACTTGTAGGAGATTTATGAGAGTTGCCTTTTAGAACCTGGGTGCCTAGGCACCCTCTTATCAGACCGTTCATGCAGAATCTGGCGCATAGAGATCTGTACCGCACACTGTAGCACACATTTGTTTAGCAGGTCAATAGTTTCACTAAGCGCGGCAGGATTCTGACATATTTGAACCAATTCTTGGGTATAGGCTGATTCCACCTAGCGATAAAAAACTGAGACATCGGAGTTGACATGTGGGTCTGCTACTCTGTTGGTAAACATCGACGAGACTAAACGGCTTGTGCCCTGACCAGACCTGGTGGCACTATTCCAGTGAAAGTAATCTTTCTACAAGAGCTAGCAGACCGTATACATGCATTGGCCACCGAAAAAACGTTGCAGAGGCCGGTCTGCAGGTAGCGCGGAATCCACCCCACCCAACTAGCATTGAGATATGTGTTGTCAGTCGTACTGCAATTTCCAGCAATCTGTATATAATCGTATTCCACTGTTCGCCAACAGCTGAAGGGACAGGTACAAGTTATTAGATGTGCCATCACTCCTTTTCGCAGGTCGCCACTGTTGAGAAAATTGATGATGGTTTGACTTGTCAGGGTGGGAGGGCGCCGGAGAATTACTGCATGATCCAACAGATTAGCACAATAATGCCACGTTGAATATAGTTTTGTTCAATATGAGAGATTAGCAATGTGAAAATGGAGGAACAGTAAGACGCGGATTTTTGTTTGCTTGTTAGTATAGTAAATATATGATTTTGGTATGTATTAAAAAGTTGTAGGGCTGAAACAGTTAACGAAAACAATTTAAGGTCCTTAACCATAATTTAACACTAATCATGGGATTTTAATCATAACGAAAGAGGCAAGCAGACTGCACAGGTTAAAACGAGCAGGTGGAGTAAGCCCGTGGCTGTAACATTCTAACAGATAGCGACGTGTGCGACGTCAGGCAGATTAGAATATTGATACTACTTTGATGCAGTAGCCAATTGCACACTAGTTTGAGGATTAGTTTGTAGAAACAGAGAAATCCACGATGAACATGTGTTATTAGCACCCGAATGCACAACATTTTTTTTAAGAAAAGAGACACATTTAGCTAAATATTTTATCAAAAAATAGTAGATAATTGCACAATAATTTGAGAATAAGTTTTATGAAAATAGAGAAATTAGCGGTGAACATGTGTTATTAGCACCCGAACGGCGGCCTAACATTTTTTAGAGAAATTTCAAGGTGGTCCAAAGCAATATAGACCGTTAAATTTTAATTATCTAATGGCTGATATAACTATTACCCCCTCCGATTTTATTTACTCTGTATATTAAATTTGTCTAACGCCAAACCTTATAAACTTTCAACAAGTTTTTACAAAAATATAATAACATGTACACCACCGAATTAACACCACTGTATTCATAATTGAATATATTTTCACATCATGTAGATTTATTACTGTAAATGTTCTTATTATTTAGACAACAGTCAAAACTAATATGCAGAGTACATAAAAATGGGGGGAGTACCTCTTAGCAGGTAATATGAGGAAATACACCATTAATGACGGCGTGGGGTTTAGTATGGACATTGTTGCGGTATAGTTAAGAAAAGAAATCATTATAATTTATTCCTTTCCTTTTAAACCGGGAGTATATAAGAAAATAAAATAAATAGAGCTAATTAATTCCATATTTTGTTTCCAACTTTGTTTTGCATAACGTACCTTATCATCATGTCTAACAAATGAAATAAGAAGTTTGTCATGTCCTGTCATATATATATATGCTTGTATTATGTTGTCGGTTGGGAAATTAAAAAGAAGATGCACTGCATTTGTTTTAAGAAAACACCATAAATGAATACTGCTTGATCAAACCATAGCAAAAAACACAGTCAAAATACCATCGGAATTTTTCTGTAACAAAGCGACCATGTGTACCAGTGTTATTGCACATCTTTTTTGAGGGGTAACACAATTTTTGTTAGAGCAGATAATGTATAATGGAGAACATTTTGAATATTCATACGGTCCTAGCATGTGTGTACATTTATTTTCCTTTATTGGCTCTCTCAGAATGATGCAAATATACATACTGATGATTATTACGTTGCAATCTAGATGAATTATAATAATGTCTTTTGTAGTGTGTATATAATTCATTAGGATCACATGGATATTTATCATATTATACAACATGATAATTACTCATCTTCATATGGTAGATACAACACATATGTACGGGGGTCAAATGTGAACTATTATTATATTAAAAGGAGATGTGGGAAATGCTTTAAATATTAGTTTTGACAAGTAATTGCCATATTACAATTTGTGTGGTCAAATATATCCTTGATGAATGGACAAAGCAAATATTTCTCTTGCCTCTTAAGAGGTAACAGGGACCATCTTAAGAGAGCTCTTTAAAAAAAAATTAAGAAGCACACAGTTAGTTAATTGTCTGCTAAAAAAGAATAACTAATTGCACACTAATTTGAAGATTAGTTTAAAAAAAAAGAAAATGCTCCGATGGTACATACACAAAATATAGCTGAATAGAAAATTAATACTTTTCGTTGGGCCAGTACAACAATAATTGCTGCTGCAACTCTGCAGACAGGACAGGCTTATCCTGTGCTATTTCAAAAACCCGCGTTCGTTTAACCCGTGCGAGCAGGGCCTGACAATGTGCCACTTCCATACGGCTGCACTATTCATGCATGTGTATATTAGCCCGTATACCTCGGAAACGCATGACAAGAAGGAATCGTGAAGTCCGTTCCAACGTAGGGGATACCGAGCTACCTGACGCTCGGCCTCTGCAACGCCGCTCTCCATTGGCCACATCATACTCTGTCTACTTTTTTTTGCATGATTGACCGAGACAACTGCGCTTGGCTGCATGGCTGCATGTTCATGCTTCATTTTTCTATTGGATATGGAAAAAGCTGACCAACAGTTGTACACGATTGCCCGCCTGGCCTCTACCACAGTCCCAACAGTGCCTACTGCCAGTGGCGGAGCTTGCAGCCCAAAGGTGTGCGGGCGAAATAGAAAAGGTAGCATGTGAGCTGCTGTTTTAAGGTTCAGAAGTAGATTTTTTTTTGAGACAAAGGTCCAGAAGTAGATATATAGTGTATAAAATTTCATGGGCTGGGCGGGCCACGGCCCTTTCAGCCTTGCTGAAGCTCCGCCAGTGCCTACTGCCATGCCTACTATGCCAACTACAGTCTAGACTGGCCCTATTCGTGTCAGCAAATTGACTGCTTAATTACCCTGCCACTGCAAATGACCTGCTGCTGGGTAAGGGGGGTGCCGGGACACCCGGGTGCCGTCTCACCTTTTCGTATTTTGTTACCCGACTATCCGACACCGGATAGCAGCATTTCGGACCTTGGCCTCCCGACGCACAACGCTGATCTAACAAAAACACACGAGGATCAGAGATCAAAGAGCACGAGGATTACAAGTAGAACAACTAAACTAGAAAGATACGTATTATAGTATATGCAAATCTTTATTTTATTCAAAACAACAATATTCATGTCCGCGCTCTCAAGCGAAACCGAGCAACGCGACGCCGAGCTTTGCGAGCTTGAACGCGTCATCGTCCTCCACCGTCAGCGGCGAAGCCGCGTTGCTCCTCCTGAACCCGTCCTCGCACTCCTTCGCTGCGGCCGCTGCCTTCTCCAGGATCGCCGTCGCATCGCCGAACTTCCCGCCCTTGACCGCGGCAGTGCACGCAGGCCCACCGTGCACTATACCGCCGTACAGCGACAGGCACGACCGGAGGGGCCGCGCCAGGGCCGCGTCCCCCGCCTTAATCTTCACGCCGCTCTCCCCAAGCAGACGGCCGATCTTGGCCTCCGTGCTGGTGGCGTTGGCAGCGAGGAGGCCCACGGCAGCGGCGGCGAGGTCTCGGTAGAGACCGCCACCGCCGACGGAGCCTAGGGCCTCCAGGCAGAACGTGACGTCGAAGTAGGTGCTCCCGCCGCCGACGGTCTTGCATGCGGCAAGTACAGGGACGGCACTCGCCGGCGGCGCAAGGAGGACGGACAAGAGCAGCAAGAGGACGGTGATCACGCTAGTAGAGGAAGAGGAGAAGGAAGCCATATTGTCAGTTTTGATGGTGGATTCAGTCTGCCCAGACCTCAGCCTCGGGTGTCTAGTATAAGGTGTGAGTTGTTGGACGATTAATTTCATAAACTTTTCGATTTGCTTCCTTTTTGCGGACTTTTCCATTTGATTCCATATTTGACCGGCTGTATCAATGGACCTTTCTTAATAATGCATATAATAAGGGCTACTTTTGGATTTACATTTCGACATTAAACTACAGTATTTCGGGGAAAAGGCATTCAATTCGTCGTAAAAAAACAAAGGTAAACTTATTCGCGGTAATAAAACAAAGGTAAATTGTAACGAGGACAATTAATTGCATTATAATATATAGCTGCAAAGAAAAATGGTAATATACGATTACAGAAAATTTACCTTTTCAAACGAATCATTGATCTGATTTAGCATACAATGGCAAGAAACTTTACCTTCTCAAACGAAAATTTAAGAAAGTACCCCGATACTTGTACTAGTATTTTCATAGATCCTGTAATAATTGTCCCTGCATTATAACGGGATACGATATTCTCATACATTACCACATGACTAATATATTCCCTGCGTTGCCACGGGCGAAAAACAATAAAAAATGATCAATGATAAAAGGGCATTTGGTCAAAGGATAATTAGTTCTACTTCACATATTGAGACCATGATTCATTACAAAGTTTCGTATATTTTTTGGTCAGATAATGTTCAGCTAAATAGGAAGTGGATATAATACCGGCATCTTAACTATCTCCACTATTCAAGCACAGTCAGTACATCGTTTGGTACCCACGATGTCCACCCGTCACATAATCTCCCCACCTCGAACCAATCTGTAGTTGGATGGTTAGAGGGACGGTGATATTCCCATCTCACCAGGGTTCAAGTCCAGGTGCTCGCATTATTTTTGGATTTATTTCATGATTTTTGACGATGCGCTTTTAATGAGAGGAGACGTTTCCGTCGACGACGAGGCGCCTACGATGACTTCGTAAATCTCAGGATATATGCCAGTTCATTCTCTCGAAGGTGTTCATAGGGGGCGAACCAACCTGTGATTGGATGGTTAGAGGGACTATGATATCCTCGGCCCATCAGGGTTCAAGTCCTGGTGGTCGCATTTATTCCTGGATTTATTTCAGGATTTTTGGCGATGCGCATTCAGTGGGAGAAGACGTTTCCGTCGATGACGAGGTGTCTACGATGACTTCATAAATTTCAAGATGATATGTCGGCTCAGTCTTTCGGAGGTGCTCATAGAGATAGAGTGTGCGTGTATGCGTTCATAGGGGTGAGTATATGCGCATGTATATGAGCGCTTGCGTCTGTATGGTGTTAAAAAAAGAAGGTGTTCATAGGGGTAGGGTGTATGTGTGTGCGCGTTTATAGGGGTGGGTGTATGTACGTATGTATGAGCGTTTGCGTCTGTATGGTGTTAAAAAAGAAGGTGTTCATAGAGGTATGATGTACGTGTGTGCGCATTTATAGAGATGAGTGTATGCATATATGTATGAGTGCTTGCGTCTGTACTCTGTTCAGAAAAAAACATAATCTCCCCACCTCAACATTTTTCTTCAACCAAACCCATCTCCCGGCGTAAGAAAAAAAGCCCTAGAAAACCGAGCACCCATCATGTCGTTCATTCTCCTTGGTGCAACCCAACACATGCACCATTGCTCCTCCGACACCGCTTACTACCGCGCCTCCCATATGATGTTGCCCTGTCTCGCTCCCTCTGTTCTCCAAACCACACTCTCCTGCAACCCCTTCGATTTGAGCTATTTTAATTAAATAATATATTTTTTAATTAATTTGTATAAATATTACGCCTATATTTTTATTTTTAAAAATAATACACCAAGGTCTAGTCGGCCCACCACAGGACGATTGGCTTCCAGTCAGCCCGCAGCAAGCCGACTGGGACTAATTGGGGCTTCCACTCAGCCCGCAGCAAGCCGACTGGGACTAATTGGCTTGCTGCGAACCAATTAGTCTCAGTCGGCTTGCTGTGAGCCGACTGGAAACCAATCGGCCTGTGGTGAGCCGATTAGGTGCATGTGGCCATTTTTCCTTTTCTGTTTTTGATTTTAGTTGTTGTTGTCTATTTATTCTAGCTATCAAATGAATCTGGTTTGTGTTGAAACTTTTTGCATAAATTACTAGCAATATTAACATGGCACATATAAATTTTCATAATTTTTGGAAAACCACATATTTACATTTGTATTTGATAGCTCCTGGTGAATATAGATAGGGTTTAAATTTATTTATCCAAATTGGATTTTTTATTTTATTTTTATAAATATTAAAATATTGAGGAGAATGGTTTAAACATTTTTGTGAAACAATTTGAGGAATTTTTTTGGCTTATGAAACAATTTGAAACAATTTTTGTGAAACAATTTGAGGAACATAAGCCAAAAAAGTATTCTCAAATTGTTTCATAAGCCAAAAATTAATTTTCCTCAAATGGTTTCACAAAATTGTTTCATATTGTTTCATAAGCCAAAAAAGTATTCTCAAATTGTTTCACAGAAAATTTTAAACTATTCTCCTCGATATTTTAACATATATATAAAAAAATTAATTTGGATAGATAAATTTAAACCCTATCTATATTCACCAGGAGCTATCTAATACAATTGTAAATATGTGGTTTTCCAAAAATTATGAAAATTTATATGTAGCTTGTTAATATTGCTAGTAATTTATGCAAAAAGTTTCAACACAAACCAGATTCATTTGATAGATAGAATAAATAGAAAACAACAACTAAAACCAAAAACAGAAAAAGAAAAATGGCCACATGCACCTAGTCGGCCTGCAGCAAGCCGACTGAAACTAATTGGTTCGCAGCAAGCCAATTAGTCCCAGTCGGCTTGCTGCGGGCCGACTGGAAGCAAATCGGCCTGCGGTGGGCCGACTAGGCCCAGTCAGCCTGCAGCAGGCCGATGGTGTATTATTTTAAAAAATAAAAATATCGGCGTAATATTTATGCAAATTAATTAAAAAATGTATTATATTTTAAAAACAGGAATGCCTCACCATGGACCAGGTGAGCCTTAAAAAACCGTCTCCTTCCTTTGTTGGCGGTCTTGCATCGTCTGTTGTGTCTCTTGTCAGGGGTCATGCTCGCTTCGCCTGGCAGCCATGCTAGCCTCTCAAGACGACCGTGTATCCCTTGTCAGGGTCATGCGCTACGGCATGCCTCAACGGTGGTCGCGCGCCCCGTCGTTTTCCCCAACCAGCGGCCGCGCTTGCCTCGCACGATAGTCACCCGCCATTGCCTCACACAACCCGATGGTTGTTGCCTGCTGGTCTGATAGCCGCCCATCGTTGCTTTCGTGGTTCGTCTTATTTGGGATCCTGTGGGACAAGTGAGGATACAGTGGGGAAAGTGCATGGGGTGATAAATTATTCTGGCAGGTGCGGTAATCTTCAACAACACGAGCAAGGTGATGATGGTAGTTTTGTGCCAATCTGCATCAAAAATATTGGGCTAAGGGTTGTTTCTACAAAGACCTACATGACTCGGTACCGTTGTTCTACAGGAGCTCAGCTAACTAGCGGCTACAGTCTGATGCGGTGTTGTAGGTGATTGAACTTGTATGGTCTCGTTGCCTCCACTAATTGATGTTGTCATCCACTGGGACGTAGGTTCATGGACTAGCTAGAGAGATTTGCTATCCCAGTGGTGTGCAGATTACTTTGGTGTGTTGTTGCAACTAGCACACGAAGGAGTTTGTTCATCTGATTTTCGTCTACCGCTCATGTCGGAATTTAATCCTTCTACGAGTTATGGGTTTGGACCCAATTTTGAAGTATCTCTAGACGAGAGAAGGCATGCGACGACAGGATCGTCCATTGAGCATTCTTGGTGTCTCCAATTCCCCACTGATCTTTCACATCCTCCTTCTGTTGTCGTCTCACCTCGACGGTGCCACTGGATAGTTTGCATTTCTCGTCTCTAACATATTTTATAGTTACAGAAAAGTGTAGGTCACCTACCAGAGCTTGACTCTACTCGGTTGAAGATTGAGCATCAATATATATGCACACAACTGAGCAATTAATCAACAGTTGATATGCATGGCTGAATATTGTGGAGCCCATGTGACCAACTAGCAAGTACATTGCACACCGAAGGCATAACTTGGAAAAGACTAAGATGAACATAATTGATAGTCTTGTACTCCCTCCGTTCCTAAATACTTGTCTTTTTAGAGATTTCAAATGGTTATCACATACGGATGTATATAGACATGTTTTAGAGTATAGATTCACTCATTTTACTTTATATGTAGTCACTTGTTGAAATCTCTAAAAAGACAAATATTTAAGAACGGAGGGAGTACAATACTGTTGGATCGTATTATTAGGCCCACTTGAGACTCGAGGCCCCGCTGCCTCCCAAGCCCGTCGATAGTGTAAACAAAACTGGACCCCGATTTGGTTCAAATATTAAGCTAGCGGAGGGCCCACCTGTCATCCTCTTCCTCCATTGGCCAACATGAACACGAACGCTCTAGTGTCCTCGCTGGCCTCGTCCTAGGCCAAGCTACCGTTACACACCGGACTGTCTCCGGTCTCCTGTTGCCATCGTCGTCGGACCCCTTTTCCTGAGGTGTGCTGATCCTGGCTGAACCTCTCCAGCTAGCCCAGCCCACCACCCGACGTTGCGCTGTGTTAGGAGCCTGCTATGCCGAACACAAAAATGCTGCGTCATCAGATCACGTACCTATCTATCTGAAAATCAAGGACATGCATGCATGCAGGCGGGCCCCACGCAGATTTAAGTATGAGCTTTGTTGGGAACGTGACCCAATGCTAGCGGACGTGGTGCATGCGGGCTGGGCGCGATCTTCGAGTGATTCGGCAGAGCAGGTGGGGGACAAGCTCAGGAATCTAGCAGGGGATCTGTCTCATTGGGATCGGATACATTTTGGAAATATACGCATGCAGATCCTCCAGTTGCAGTGTCAGCTACAGGAGTTGCGCGACTCTCGAGGAAGTACTGGTCCTACGTCGGCTGAAATAAAAATTGTGGATAATCTAGTAGAAATTTTTCACCGCAAGGAAATTATGTGGCGTCAAAGAGCCAGGGTAGAGTGGCTAATGCACGGTGATAAGAACACTTACTTCAACACTTACTTCTTTCACCTAAGGGCTAGTAGACGCAGGAGGAAGAATCAAATCAAATCTCTTCAGCGGTTGGACGAACAGATGACAGCGGACGTGCATGAGATGGAAACAATGGCCACCGGGTTCTACAAAGAACTGTACACATCTCAAGGAGTCCATGGTATGGATCGGGTGCTGGATACGGTGCCAAGGAAGGTCTCGCGGGAGATGAATGAGGGGTTAAACGCCCCATATACTACCGGGGAGGTCAAGACCGCTTTATTTCAAATGTTTCCCACAAAAGCACACCGGCCCTGATGGCTTCCCAGCTCACTTTTTGCAGAGCCACTGGGATGTTTGCGGTGACGAGGTAACTAAAGCTGTTATAAACATCGTAGAGGGGAAAGAATCAGCCGAGAGCATCAATGATAGTACATTGGTTCTTATCCCAAAGGTGAAAACCCTACACTTCTGTCTCAATTTCGGCCAATCAGTTGATGCAATATAATTTACAAGATAGCGTCAAAAGCGATATCAAATAGGCTAAAGCTTATTATCTCCAAGGAACAATCTGCCTTTGTGCCTGGCAGGATGATCACTGACAATATCATCATGGCCTATGAATATCTACATTTCATGAAATGGAATAAAGCAAAGAAACACCAATCTTGTGCCCTAAAGCTTGACATGATGAAGGCCTACGACAGAGTTGAGTGGGAATATCTGCAAGCCATTATGTTAAAGTTGGGGTTCTCGGCACAGTGGGTGAATATTGTGATGAGCCTTGTTTCAACTATTAATTTTTCTGTCCTGTTCAATGGGAAGAAGCTGGAAGGTTTTAAGCCATCTAGAGGTATAAGACAGGGGGACCCAATTATTGGGGATCGTAGCAGAAATTAAAAAAATTCTACGCATCACCAAGATCAATCTATGGAGTATTCTAGCAACGAGGGGAATAGGAGTGCATCTACATACCCTTGTAGATCGCGAGCGGAAGCGTTCAAGTGAACGGGGATGATGGATTCATACTCACCGTGATCCAAATCACCGATGACCAAGTGCCGAACGGACAGCACCTCCGCGTTCAACACACGTACGGTTGGGATGACGTCTCCTCCTTCTTGATCCAGCAAGGGGGAAGGAGAGGTTGATGAAGATCCAGCAGCACGACGGCGTGGTGGTGGATGCAGCAGGATCCCGGCAGGGCTTCGCTAAGCACAAGCGGGAAGGAGAGGTGTTACGGAGGGAGAGGGAGGCGCCAAGAGCAAGGTGCGGCTGCCCTCCCTCCCTTCCACTATATATAGGGGCTAAGGGGCGCATGCCCCCTTGGAGATCCCATCTAAAAGGGGGGGCGGCCCCTGGGGGCAACGGCCCCCTTAGGGTTTCCAACCAGGGGGGCGCATGCCCCCTTGGGGGGCAACGGCCCCCTAGGGTTTCCAACCCTAGGCGCCTTAAGCCCTTGGGTAGGGCGCACCAGCCCATCAGGGGCTGGTTCCCACGCCACTTCAGCCCATGGGGCCCTCCGGGATAGGTGGCCCCATCCGGTGGACCCCCGGGACCCTTCCGGTGGTCCCGGTACAATACCGGTAACCCCCGAAACCTTCCCGCTGGCCGAAACTGGACTTCCTATATATAAATCTTTACCTCCGGACCATTCCGGAACTCCTCGTGACGTCCGGGATCTCATCCGGGACTCCGAACAACTTTCGGGTTACTGCATACTAATATCTCTACAACCCTAGCGTCATCGAACCTTAAGTGTGTAGACCCTACGGGTTCGGGAGACACGCAGACATGACCGAGACGCCTCTCCGGTTAATAACCAACAGCGGGATATGGATACCCATGTTGGCTCCCACATGCTCCTCGATGATCTCATCGGATGAACCATGATGTCGAGGACTTAATCAATCTTGTATACAATTCCCTTTGTCAATCGGTACGTTACTTGTCCGAGACTTGATCGTCGGTATCCCAATACCTTGTTCAGTCTCGTTACCGGCAAGTCACTTTACTCGTACCGTAATGCATGATCCCGCGATCAACCACTTGATCACATTGAGCTCATTATGATGATGCATTACCGAGTGGGCCCAGAGATACCTCTCCGTCATACGGAGTGACAAATCCCAGCCTCGATTCGTGCCAACCCAACAGACACTTTCGGAGATACCTGTAATGTACCTTTATAGTCACCCAGTTACGTTGTGACGTTTGGCACACCGAAGGTACTCCTACGGTATCCGGGAGTTGCACAATCTCATGGTCTAAGGAAATGATACTTGACATTCAGAAAAGCTACAGCAAACGAACTACACGATCTTTGAGCTAAGCTTAGGATTGGGTCTTGTCCATCACATCATTCTCCTAATGATGTGATCCCGTTATCAATGACATCTAATGTCCATAGTCAGGAAACCATGACTATCTTTTGATCAACGAGCTAGTCAACTAGAGGCTCACTAGGGACGTGTTGTGGTCTATGTATTCACACATGTATTACGATTTCCCGGATAACACAATTATAGCATGGACAATAGACAATTATCATGAACAAAGAAATATAATAATAACCATTTTATTATTGCCTCTAGGGCATATTTCCAACAGTCTCCCACTTGCACTAGAGTCGGTATTCTAGTTACATTGTGATGAATCGAACACCCATGCAGTTCTGGTGTTGATCATGTTTTGCTCTAGGGAGAGGTTTAGTCAATGGATCTGCTACATTCAGGTCCGTATGTACTTTACAAATTTCTATGTCTCCATTTTGAACACTTTCACGAATGGAGTTGAAGCGACGCTTGATATGCCTGGTCTTCCTGTGAAACCTGGGCTCCTTGGCAAGGGCAATAGCTCCAGTGTTGTCACAGAAGAGAGTCATCGGCCCCGACGCATTGGGTATAACTCCTAGGTCGGTGATGAACTCCTTCACCCAGATTGCTTCTTGTGCTGCCTCCGAGGCTGCCATGTATTCTGCTTCACATGTAGATCCCGCCACGACGCTTTGCTTGCAACTGCACCAGCTTACTGCCCCACCATTCAAAATATACACGTATCCGGTTTGTGACTTAGAGTCATCCAGATCTGTGTCGAAGCGAGCGTCGACGTAACCCTTTACGACAAGCTCTTCGCCACCTCCATAAACGAGAAACATATCCTTGGTCCTTTTCAGGTACTTCAGGATGTTTTTGACCGCTGTCCAGTGTTCCTTGCCGGGATTACTTTGGTACCTACCTACCAAACTTACGGCAAGGTTTACATCAGGTCTGGTACACAGCATGGCATACATAATAGACCCTATGGCTGAGGCATAGGGGATGACACTCATCTCTTCTATATCTTCTGCCGTGGTCGGGCATTAAGCCGTGCTCAATCGCACACCTTGCAATACAGGCAAGAACCCCTTCTTGGACTGATCCATATTGAACTTCTTCAATATCTTGTCAAGGTACGTACTTTGTGAAAGACCGATGAGGCGTCTCGATCTATCTCTATAGATCTTGATGCCTAATATATAAGCAGCTTCTCCAAGGTCCTTCATTGAAAAACACTTGTTCAAATAGGCCTTTATGCTTTCCAAGAATTCTATATCATTTCCCATCAACAGTATGTCATCCACATATAATATGAGAAATGCTACAGAGCTCCCACTCACTTTCTTGTAAACGCAGACTTCTTCATAAGTCTGCATAAACCCAAACGCTTTGATCATCTCATCAAAGCGAATGTTCCAACTCCGAGATGCTTGCACGAGCCCATAGATTGAGCGTTGGAGCTTGCACACCTTGTTAGCATTCTTAGGATCGACAAAACCTTCCGGCTGCATCATATACAATTCTTCCTTAAGAAAGCCGTTAAGGAATGCCGTTTTGACGTCCATTTGCCATATCTCATAATCATAGAATGCGGCAATTGCTAACATGATTCGGACGGACTTCAGCTTCGCTACGGGTGAGAAAGTCTCATCGTAGTCAACCCCTTGAACTTGTCGATAACCCTTAGCGACAAGTCGAGCCTTATAGATGGTCACATTACCATCCGCGTCTTTCTTCTTCTTAAAGATCCATTTATTTTCTATGGCTCGCCGATCTTCGGGCAAGTCAGTCAAAGTCCATACTTTGTTTTCATACACGGATTCTATCTCGGATTTCATGACTTCTAGCCATTTGTCGGAATCTGGGCCCGCCATCGCTTCTTCATAGTTCGAAGGTTCACCTTTGTCCAACAACATGATTTCCAAGACAGGGTTGCCGTACCACTCTGGTGCGGAACGTGTCCTTGTGGACCTACGAAGTTCAGTAGGAGCTTGATCCGAAGTATCTTGATCATCATCATTAACTTCCTCTCTAATCGGTGCAGGCACCACAGGAACATTTTCCTGAGCTGCGCCACTTACCGGTTCAAGAGGTAATACTTCATCAAGTTCTACCTTCCTCCCACTTATTTCTTTCGAGAGAAACCCTTTCTCTAGAAAGGACCCATTCTTGGCAACAAAGATCTTGCCTTCGAATCTGAGGTAGAAGGTATACCCAACAGTTTCTTTAGGGTATCCTATGAAGACACATTTTTCCGACTTGGGTTCGAGCTTTTCAGGTTGAAGTTTCTTGACATAAGCATCGCATCCCCAAACTTTTAGAAACAACAGCTTAGGTTTCTTCCCAAACCATAATTCATACGGTGTCGTCTCAACGGATTTCGACGGAGCCCTATTTAAAGTGAATGCGGCAGTCTCTAAAGCATAGCCCCAAAATGATAGCGGTAAATCGGTAAGAGACATCATAGATCGCACCATATCTAATAGAGTGCGATTACGACGTTCGGACACACCATTACACTGAGGTGTTCCAGGCGGCGTTAGTTGTGAAACTATTCCACATTTTCTTAAGTGTGTGCCAAATTCGTGACTCAAGTATTCTCCCCCACGATCTGATCGCAAGAACTTGATTTTCCTATCACGTTGATTCTCAACCTCACTCTGAAATTCCTTGAACTTTTCAAAGGTCTCAGACTTGTGTTTCATTAAGTAGACGTACCCATATCTACTCAAGTCATCAGTGAGGGTGAGAACATAACGATAGCCACCGCGAGCCTCAACACTCATTGGACCGCACACATCAGTTTGTATGATTTCCAATAAGTTGGTTGCTCGCTTGATTGTTCCTGAGAACGGAGTCTTGGGCATTTTACCCATGAGGCATGGTTCACACGTGTCAAATGATTCGTAATCAAGAGACTCTAAAAGTCCATCTGCATGGAGCTTCTTCATGCGTTTGACACCTATGTGACCAAGGCGGCAGTGCCACAAGTATGTGGGACTATCATTATCAACCTTACATCTTTTGGTATTCACACTATGAATATGTGTAGCATTACGCTCAAGATTCATTAAGAATAAACCATTCACCATCGGAGCATGATCATAAAACATATCTCTCATATAAATAGAACAACCATTATTCTTGGATTTAAATGAGTAGCCATCTCAAATTAAACGAGATCCTGATACAATGTTAATGCTCAAAGCTGGCACTAAAGAACAATTATTGAGGTTTAAAACTAACACCGTAGGTAAATGTAGAGGTAGCGTGCCGACGGCGATCACATCGACCTTGGAACCATTCCCGACGCGCATCGTCACCTCGTCCTTCGCCAGTCTCTGCTTATTCCGCAGCTCCTGCTTTGAGTTACAAATGTGAGCAACCGCACCGGTATCAAATACCCAGGAGCTACTACGAGTACTGGTAAGGTACACATCAATTACATGTATATCACATATACCTTTCGTGATGCCGGCCTTCTTGTCGGCTAAGTATTTGGGGCAGTTCCGCTTCCAGTGACCACTTCCCTTGCAATAAAAACACTCAGTCTCGGGCTTGGGTCCATTCTTTGGCTTCTTCCCGGCAGCTTGCTTACCGGGCGCGACAACTCCCTTGCCGTCCTTCTTGAAGTTCTTCTTACCCTTGTTTTTCTTGAACTTAGTGGTTTTATTCACCATCAACACTTGATGTTCCTTTTTGACTTCTACCTCTGCTGATTTCAGCATTGCAAATACTTCAGGAATGGTCTTTTCCATCCCCTGCATATTGAAGTTCATCACAAAGGTCTTGTAGCTCGGTGGAAGCGACTGAAGGATTCTGTCAATGACCGCGTCATCCGGGAGATTAACTCCCAGCTGAGTCAAGTGGTTATGCAACCCAGACATTTTGAGTATGTGCTCGCTGACAGAACTATTTTCCTCCATCTTACAGCTGAAGAACTTGTCGAAGACTTCATATCTCTCGACCCGGGCATGAGCTTGAAAAACCATTTTCAGCTCTTCGAACATTTCATATGCTCCGTGTCTCTCAAAACGCTTTTGGAGCCCCGGTTCTAAGCTGTAAAGCATGCCGCACTGAACGAGGGAGTAATCATCAGCACGTGTCTGCCAAGCATTCATAACGTCTTGGTTCTGTTGGACGGGTGCGTCATCTAGCGGTGCTTCTAGGACATAATCTTTCTTGGCAGCTATGAGGATGATCCTCAGGTTCCGGACCAAGTCCGTATAGTTGCTGCCATCGTCTTTCAGCTTGGTTTTCTCTAGGAACGCGTTGAAGTTGAGGACAACATGGGCCATTTGATCTACAAGACATATTGTAAAGATTTTAGACTAAGTTCATGATAATTAAGTTCATCTAATCAAATTATTAAATGAACTCCCACTCAGATAGACATCCCTCCAGTCATCTAAGTATAACATGATCTGAGTTAACTAGTCCGTGTCCGATCATCACGTGAGACGGACTAGTCAACATCGGTGAACATCTTCATGTTGATCGTATCTTCTATACGACTCATGCTCGACCTTTCGGTCTTCTGTGTTCTGAGGCCATGTCTGTACATGCTAGGCTCGTCAAGTCAACCTAAGTGTATTGCGTGTATAAATCTGTCTTACACCCGTTGTATTCGAATGTTAGAATCTATCACACCCGATCATCATGTGGTGCTTCGAAACAACGAACCTTCGCAACGGTGCACAGTTAGGGGGAACACTTTCTTGAAATTATTACGAGGGATCATCTTATTTAAGCTACCGTCGTTCTAAGCAAATAAGATGTAAAACATGATAAACATCACATGCAATCAAATAGTGACATGATATGGCCAATATCATTTGCTCCTTTGATCTCCATCTTCGGGGCTCCATGATCATCGCTGTCACCGGCATGACACCATGATCTCCATCATCGTGTCTTCTTGAAGTTGTCTCGTCATCTATTACTTCTACTACTATGGCTAACGCTTTAGCAATAAAGTAAAGTAATTACATGACGTTTATGTTGACACGCAAGTCATAAATAAATAAAGACAACTCCTATGGCTCCTGCCGGTTGTCATACTCATCGACATGCAAGTCATGATTCCTATTACAAGAACATGATCAATCTCATACATCACATATATCATTCATCATTCATCACAACCTTTGGCCATATCACATCACAAAACACTTGCTGAAAAAACAAGTTAGACGTCCTCTAATTGTTGTTGCAAGTTTTTACGTGGCTGCTATAGGTTTCTAGCAAGGACGTTTCTTACCTACGCCAAAACCACAATGTGAATTGCCAATTTCTATTTACCCTTCATAAGGACCCTGTTCATCGAATCCGATCCGACTAAAGTGGGAGAGACAGACACCCGCCAGCCACCTTATGCAACTAGTGCATGTCAGTCGGTGGAACCGGTCTCACATAAGCGTACGTGTAAGGTTGGTCCGGGCCGCTTTATCCCACGATGCCGCCGAATCAAGATAAGACTAGTAACTGCAAGCAAATTGACAATATCGATGCCCACAACTACTTTGTGTTCTACTCGTGCATACTAACTATGCATAGACCTAGCTCATGATGCCACTGTTGGGGATCGTAGCAGAAATTAAAAAATTTCTACGCATCACCAAGATCAATCTATGGAGTATTCTAGCAACGAGGGGAATAGGAGTGCATCTACATACCCTTGTAGATCGCGAGCGGAAGCGTTCAAGTGAACAGGGATGATGGAGTCGTACTCGCCGTGATCCAAATCACCGATGACCAAGTGCCGAACGGACAGCACCTCCGCGTTCAACACACGTACGGTTGGGAAGACGTCTCCTCCTTCTTGATCCAGCAAGGGGGAAGGAGAGGTTGATGAAGATCCAGCAGCACGACGGCGTGCTGGTGGATGCAGCAGCATCCCGGCAGGGCTTCGCCAAGCACAAGCGGGGAGGAGAGGTGTTACGGAGGGAGAGGGAGGCGCCAAGAGCAAGGTGCGGCTGCCCTCCCTCCCTTCCACTATATATAGGGGCTAGGGGGCGCATGCCCCCTTGGATATCCCATCTAAAAGGGGGGGGCCTGGGGGCAACGCCCCCCTTAGGGTTTCCAACCAGGGGGGCGCATGCCCCCTCGGGGGGGCAACGGCCCCCTAGGGTTTCCAACCCTAGGCGCCTTGGGCCCTTGGGTGGGGCGCACCAGCCCATCAGGGGCTGGTTCCCACGCCACTTCAGCCCATGGGGCCCTCCGGGATAGGTGGCCCCATCCGGTGGACCCCCGGGACCCTTTCGGTGGTCCCGGTACAATACCGGTAACCCCCGAAACCTTCCCGCTGGCCGAAACTGGACTTCCTATATATAAATCTTTACCTCCGGACCATTCCGGAACTCCTCGTGACGTCCGGGATCTCATCCAGGACTCCGAACAACTTTCGGGTTACTGCATACTAATATCTCTACAACCCTAGCGTCATCGAACCTTAAGTGTGTAGACCCTACGGGTTCGGGAGACACGCAGACATGACCGAGACGTCTCTCCGGTCAATAACCAACAGCGGGATCTGGATACCCATGTTGGCTCCCACATGCTCCTCGATGATCTCATCGGATGAACCACGATGTCGAGGACTTAATCAATCCCGTATACAATTCCCTTTGTCAATCGGTACGTTACTTGTTCGAGACTCGATCGTCGGTATCCCAATACCTTGTTCAGTCTCGTTACCGTCAAGTCACTTTACTCATACCATAATGCATGATCCCGCGATCAACCACTTGATCACATTGAGCTCATTATGATGATGCATTACCGAGTGGGCCCAGAGATACCTCTCCGTCATACGGAGTGACAAATCCCAGTCTCGATTCGTGCCAACCCAACAGACACTTTCGGAGATACCTGTAATGTACCTTTATAGTCACCCAGTTACGTTGTGACGTTTGGCACACCCAAGGTACTCCTACGGTATCCGGGAGTTGCACAATCTCATGGTCTAAGGAAATGATACTTGACATTCAGAAAAGCTACAGCAAATGAACTACATGATCTTTGAGCTAAGCTTAGGATTGGGTCTTGTCCATCACATCATTCTCCTAATGATGTGATCCCATTATCAATGACATCTAATGTCCATAGTCAGGAAACCATGACTATCTTTTGATCAACGAGCTAGTCAACTAGAGGCTCACTAGGGACGTGTTGTGGTCTATGTATTCACACATGTATTACGATTTTCCGGATAACACAATTATAGCATGAACAATAGACAATTATCATGAACAAAGAAATATAATAATAACCATTTTATTATTGCCTCTAGGGCATATTTCCAACACCAATATCCTCGTACTTGTTCTTGATAGCAGCAGAGGGCCTGTCGTTCCTGTTAAAATCGAGAAGTGAGTAATCCAATTTGGAGGGGTTGAAGGTGGCACCGTTGGCACCACCGGTTAATCACCTCTTATTCGCTGATGACAGCCTGCTATTCTTTAAGGCAAATAGTATGGGTGCTACTGAGGTGAACCAGGTTCTGGAATTATATTGTCAGGCTTCGAGGCAGAGAATCAACAATATGAAGTCATCAATTTACTTCAGCAAGGGGGTGCCGGAGAGTGTTCGAGATGAAATAAAAACTACCTTGAATGTGCCCAATGAAACACTCAATGAAAAATACCTTGGAATGCCGTCTGATATTGGAAACAGCAAGAATGTCTCTTTCAAGTACCTGAAAGATAAGCTGTGGAGCAAGGTCCAGGGGTGGATAGAGACAACTATGTCTTCGGCTGGAAAAGAAGTACTTGTGAAGTCAGTAGCCCAGGCGGTGCCAGTTTATTCAATGTCTTTTTTCAAACTTCCCTGAGGGCTTTGTGAACACCTAAACAAGCTTATTGGGAAGTTTTGGTGGGGTAGTAAAGACGGAAAAAGGAAACCTCATTGGGTTTCATGGAAAGAGATGGCTCAACCGAAAGGTATGGGGGGCCTGGGTTTTAAGGATTTTGAGTTGTTTAACTTATCAATGCTTGCTAGACAGGCCTGGCATCTATTACAGCAACCGGAAAGCATGTGTGCGAGGCTGCTGAGGGGAACATACTACCCGAATGGCACTATCCTGAATGCTCAATTAGGCAGCACTCCAAGCCAGGTTTGGAGGGCGATAATCGAAGGACATGATATATTGCAGCAGGGACTGATTCGTTGTATTGGCAATGGAGAAAGCACACTAGTGTGGGAAGATAACTGGTTACCTAGACCAGAGATGAAGATGCCGTATGGTTGCTTGAATAACGACCCACCAACTTTTGTCTCTGACTTGATTGACATGACATCAGCCACCTGGGACAAATAGGAGATCCAAGCGACTTTCTCAACATGGACGCGAAAATCATTCTGGGTATTCCTCTTTGCACAATGAACGTTGATGATTTTTGGAGTTGGAGCCATGACAAGAATGGGAATTTCTCGGTCAAATCTGCATATCGCATGCTTGTTAGCAGAAGACGGAGAAGGGAATCATGGCTGAAAAATAGGCCGGGCTCATCCAACTTGGCAGCGGAAGAAGCACAATGGAAGAGATTGTGGAAAACAGAGATCCTTGGAAAAGTACGTATGTTTCTTTGGAGACTATCCAACCATTCAATACCAACTAATGACGTTCGTGCATACAGGCACATGACAGATTCTAGTGCATGTGGAATCTGTGCGCACTAGATTCATGGAGACACTCCCTGTTGGAGTGCACTATGTCAAGATGCACATGGGCTCTGGTTGACTATGAGTTGGCGCAAACTCTAGCGACACTCACAAAACCACATGCTAAACAATGGTTGTTCACTCTTATTGATTCTTTATCACATGAGTTATTTGTGAAGCTTTCGGTCACACTTTGGGCGATTTGGGCGGCACGAAGAAAAGCCATACATGAAGATGTCTTCCAAATCCCACAAGCTATCCATGGTTTCATCAATAGATACCTTGCTGAGCTAAGCATGCTGACAGAACCTCAGAAACGGCAGCAACGAGCTACTCCCACAAACACTACAACAACCCAACGCCCCAAAGCTCCACCGCCAGGTCACGCAAAAGTTCATGTTGATACCGCTTGTCGGTAGGGTCTGGGAGGATCAATTGCAGCTGTTTGCCGGGACGATACAAGAATTTATTTGGGGAGCTCGGACCTTGTGATAACAGGAGTAGACGACCCAGAAATACTGGAAACGATTGCATGTCGGGAAGGGCTGGCCCTGGCTCAGGATCTTAACATCTACAACCTAATTGTGGCATCAGATTCCAAGGGTGTAGTTGGAGCAATTAAAAGCAAAAGTCGAGGAAGCAATGGTGCCATTATCGCTGAGATTCATAGTAGAGTTTTTCCTTTAAATTGTGTTTTCACTTTTGAAGGCCGTGCCGTTAATGTAGAGGCACATAGACTAGCCAAGCATGCTTTTCCTTTAGGTCCGGGGCGATATATTTGGCTGGGCCAACCCCATGACCAGAGATGTATTCCATTTGTTGTGGATTTTGATGAATAAAGCTTGGTTACTCCCTAAAAAAAAGGAGCCTGCTATGATTCTCTCTTGATTACTCACTTCATTAGACGAATTGTAGCAGTAGCATAGAAATTACAGAGGGAAAGGTTACAGGGGAAGAACTGGAGGTAGGGGAAGGGAGAGTAGCCACTGCCGTTTGCGGTGATCCTACGCGGATGCCTCGCTCGTTTTTTTTTTGGAGACATGCCTCGCTCGTGGACTCCTCTCCCGGGTAGGCCCATGTATTGGCCCGATGTGTTGGCCCGCGATAGGCCCTGTAGGTTTTTTTTTGACCCGGGCTAATCCTCTTTCCATTAAAAAATAATGAAAATACAGCCAGTTCCGAGTTTAAACGAGGGAAAGGGAAAAAGCAAGATCAAGCACTTCAGGGAAACCCGCTGTGAGCGCTCGCAATCGAAACGTCCACTACGAGACGAAAACCCAACAGGCCCTGTAGGTGGGCTGGTTAGGCAAGGGCCCTAACACGCTGACATGTACGCACAGAGAAGGTGTTTCGCGCATGATGCTACAAGGCCAGTACGCCAGGGCAATCCGGTATGCCCACGTGAATTATTGTGTTTCTCACAAATAAAAGAGAAAAGTATAATTTTTGTCCCTTCACTTCGAAACGAGAAAACTTGCAACCCAAACTACTGAAACCAGACAAGAAATATCCTTGGACGAGGTTTTGACCGGTTTTGATGCTGACGCACCCCAGTTTCGACCATGCTGACTCAAATTCGAATATTTTTTTAAATCCGCATAATTTTTGGAGGTCCTGTATTTTTTTGAATTCACATACTTTTTAAAATGTGGGTACTTTATTCAGAAAAAGTTCATGAATTCAGAAAAAAATCACGAACTTGAAAAAAGTGTGCTAACTTGAAACGAGCACGTGAATTTGAAAAAATTACACAAATTTGAAAAATTGTGTGAACTTGACAAATGTACGTGGATTTAAAGAAGACAGATTTGAAAAAAGTACACGGATTGGGAAAAGTTACGCTAACATGAACAAAGTACGTGGATTTGAAAAAAGTATGCGGATATCAAGAAAACTTCATGGATTTGTAAAATGTGCGAACTTGAAAAAACTACGAGGATATGAAGTACACAAACATCAGGAAAAATTCATGGAGTTGAAAAATGTGCGAACTTAAAAAAATTATGTGGATATAAAAATTTACGCAACTTGAAAAATTAGGTGAATTTGAAAAACGTCATGATTTTTTTTAAAAGTATGTGGATTTGGAAAAAGTACACGTAATTGAAAAAGGCAAAACTACGCGGATTTAAAAGAGTATAGGAATTTCAAAAAAAATAATGGATTTGAAAAAAGTGCGCGAGTCAAAGGCAGCACCGGTCAAAACCGAGATGAGTCAGCGCCAAAACCGGTCAAAACCAAGACCAAGGATGAACCTTGTCCAGTTTCAGTAGTTGGGTATGCAAATTGTCCGCTTTTGGAGTTGAGGAATAAATCTAGACTCTCCGAAAATTAGGAGATGAAAAATATACTTTTTACAAATAAAATTTAGAGATTGGTACTTGGCCTCATAGTTAACCCACACGTTTTTTGAAGTTTGTTACACTGTCGATCATCGATTTCTATTTACAACGACTCATCTTCCGTTGAAGACTCCTCTTCCTTTAAGGATAATAGGATGCAGGATGATCTGGTTAGCGCGCAACATACTAGCTTCTACTGCTCCTCATCGCCCTACCTCTTTAGATTTCCATCGGACTTGAGAGATCAATTTGAACAGGACATTCCTACGTTCTGGAGCCCAGCACGCGGAGGAGTTTGTTCCCTTCAATTTCGCCTACCACTCCTACTGGAAATGAAGCCTCAAGCGCATGGTGTGTTTGGATCCAATCCGAAAGTATCCCTAGTCCTTGGGACACATCAGGGAACTACGAAGTCCATTAGGTGCCCGTGCTCAATCTAATTCGTGCATCTCCTATTCCCTACTACTTATCTTTTGCATCCTTTTTCCGTCCCGTCCCATCTCAAATCATCTAGATTTGCACTTCTGCTGGCCTTTGCCACTTCTCACTCATGACCATTTGATATGATATCTACAGAAGACCGAAGTGTGTGTCACCTAACAGAGCACGATTCTACTTGGGCGAAGACCGAAGAGTGACGAGTAACATATATGCCCTCACACGCACAGTTGATTTACATGATTGAATGTTGTGGAGCCCATGCAACTGGCTAGTACGTTGATTGGTAAGGAACTACTATCATATCTCTGGTGGAAACCAACGACCAGTAGAAACTTGCAAAGTGGGCTGTCAGATCGGTAAGGAACTACTATCATCAGAGGTGGGATCATATCCGGCATCTCAAATTCGATTTTGTAGATAACCCTTCTCTCTGTTACTCACCATCGGAAAGTTTGGTCTTCACCTTTGATACTGTGGCGCGACGGAGACTTGCCCTCCGCTGGCCGTAAGCCCTCACTCTTCGATAACAGTGAGGCATAGCCCACCGCTAGCTTTGAAGGGAAAAAGACGTGGTGAGATGGGAGCCCGTTCTTTCTAAATCTTTCGTTCTTGGTCAATCCTGGCAGAGTGTGACGCTGCCCTTGTTTTGCAGTAATCCATTTTCAGCACACTGTCTGCCATTTGGTAAACAACCTTTTCTTTTTTTTTGTTTGTCTGTGTGGCTGAGACCTGAGAAGGTACAGAGAATGTATTCAGTTAGTCGACGCAGGTGGCAGATACACAACATCATCTGCCAGTTAGTACTCAACTTGATTATAGCTCCTGTCAGTGCTCACTGGTACCACGACAGGTACAGAGATTACATCCCTATCTGTCACAAGTCCATGTTATTCTGAATGATGTCATCAGAATTTGCAAGAAACACAAAACATAACCAACAGCACACATTGCACACTTCAGTTGCGCGTGCCTCACAGACATTCTAAGCTTGAGCGAGTGAGTCAAGTGTCCCAACAATGGAAAAGAGAGGGACAAATTCAGTTTGCTGGATAATGTTCTTTATTAATTTCATGATAGGACGGATCTATTGAGAAAGAGTGAAATGCTAAAGAAAACACAGCATGAACCACCAAATGATACAAACAAGAAGCATCAGAACCCAGGTGCTCAACTCAAACCAAATCAGGCAACTGCTCTAATCTTTTTCTCTACTCTACATCGACATCTGGGTCCTTCCATTGGCTGAATTAAACAGGAACAATGAGTTCCGGGTACTGCAACAGTTCCAGTAGATCAACACTCTCGTTGCTCACAAGACATTAAAAGATAATGAATTCATCTCATGCACATAACCTGAGAACAGTATGTGTAATGTGTAGAAACTAACCTTTATGCAGAGCTCTTGTTCAAAATCTGAATCGTTTTCAAACATTAGAAATCCCTTTTGTGCTGCTTAGCCAACACGCAAAATAGCATAACTGAAAGCCGGATCAATAGCTCCCAGCAAGAACCCACTACATATATTTTTGAAACAAGGCAAAAGATTTTCCATTTTCATTGATTAAGAAGAAGAGAATTGTCCGGTTAATTAACGAAAATCCGGACTAAAACCGTCACAGAACGTCCACAGAAAAGGGCACATCGGCCGACCTGGCACCCACAAGATCACGCACACCATCGAGGAGAGGACACCGTTGAGGCTGCCTGCAAAGTCATCGTCATGACCTCTTCCCGAACAGGCGACTTCGACTTCGCCGCTGATGACCCGTCAAGACCCCTCCCACTAGTAGAAAACGGAGCTTTAAAACCGGTTCATAAGGGCCTTTAGTGCCGGTTTTGTAACCGGCACTAAAGTGTGGGCACTAAAGCCCCCCTCCTTTAGTACCGGTTCGGCACGAACCGTCACTAAAGGCCCACCACGTGGCGTGAGCTCGCGCCGTGGCATGGGGGACCTTTAGTGCCGGTTGGAGTTACCAACCGGTACTAAATGTTTTTTTTTGAATTTTTTTTAAAAAAATGGATTTTTTTTATTTTCAATTTTCTGAATTGAATTATTTGATGATTTAGTCTCTAATCATCCCTCTTAACTGCTCAAGTGTGGATCACTCATTCCAAATCGTCTAACTTCCCCGGTCGGTCACCCATCCTCTCACTCCCCCAGCCTGAGCACGCTTAACTTCGGAGTTCTATTCCACCTACTTTCCAAGTCTGCACTTGTTGTTTTCCTGACAAACATAAGCTGTCAATCCTATTAACCCTCAGCAGTTTAGCTTGAGCATTAGGTCACTCGTTTCACCATTTGAGTTTGAAACTATTATTCTAAAAAACAGTAATTATTTAGTAACACTAATATTTCTTGAATAAGTTTGACCATAGTTTGACCAGATTTGACCAAAATTCAAAAAATTGAAATAATTATTTAGTAACACTAATATTCTTGAATAATTATGTAGTAACATTAATACTTCTTGAATAAGTAGTTTGACCATAGTTTGACCAAAATTAAAAAAACTGAAATTTGAGCATATCTTTTTTTCCTTTTGAAATTTGAGGATTCTAAAAAATTGCAAACAGGTCATAGGCAGTCAAAATCGGATGCGCATTTTCGTGCTGAATTTTTTGATATATTATACGTTTTTTCCAATATCGTATGTAAAAGTTATAGCCATTTTACATTTTCCCTACACTTTTTGCAAAACATGTCCAAATTTAAGTTTTCAAATTTTCATAACTAGTAGGTCTAGTAATATAACTACCTCTCGAAGGATTTTATTTTCTGAAGTTTTTATCATTTTCTTTTGATTTTTTCAAAACTGAAATGGCGATACACGCGGGGGGGGGGGGGGGGGGTGTTTGGAAATTGCCCTATAGTCCCGGTTTGTGTCTCCAACCAGGACTATATAGGTCAGACCCCTTTAGTCCCGGTTCATGGCACGAACCGGTACTAAAGGTTATCCCTTTAGTACCGGTTTGTGCCACGAACCGGTACTAAAGGTGATCATGGGGCCCCGGCCTGACGCCAGCCTGCCACCACCCCTTTAGCACCGGTTCGTGGCACGAACCGGTACTAAAGGTTCAACACGAATCGGCATTAATGCATAGCCGTTCGAACCGGCACTAATGGTGCCATTAGTACCGGGCCAAAATCGAACCGGGGCTAATGTGTCTCACATTAGGTCCTTTTTCTACTAGTGTCCGAACGAACGACGCCCAAGGACCTTGTCGGCAATACCAAACAATCAGCCGAGACGTCGAGGACCGGTAGCTCCGATTTTGTTGATGCGCTTCGCAGGAGAAAGTTGCAAGCCTCGCACCAACCTAGTCCAACGCAATCTCTGGAGAGCACTGTCCGCTGAAACCACCCTCATGGAGTCATTGTTGCCGCAGGGAGCCGCCACACGCAGCTTCGACTTCTCTGTCACAGTGAGAAACAAACATAGGCGCACCCAACGTCCAATCGACTCGTCGACATCAGAAGGACAAACTGCGAGCCAGCTCGCACACCACCATCATCGTCGCCGCACAAGTTGCAACGCCAACCACTCGCATCACCGGTTGGGCACCCGCCAACAGTGATGCCATGCATGTCCAGCCCGAGGGAAGCACGGAGAAGGAGCACTGGTGTTCAAAGCAACGCCCCAAAAGGAGGAAATGTCGTAGAGACGACATCATTGTCCGACCCAGCCGGGTCTAGGCTTTCACCCGAAGAACCAGATCCGAAGATGAAGTGCGGCGACGAGAACTCCACGGTGACGCCTTCAAGAAGGGAACGACGCCCGCAGGCGTCGCCACCACCGGCCGACGCAAGCCAGGCAGGCCTTCGCTCGGAGCAACTCGAGAACCACCCACCCCATGCAGTCGGCCACGCCGACCCGCACATCCGCTGTCCCGTACATCTCCTGTGCCTTGACAGCGTCATCAACACACATGACCCACCACCGATCCTCGTCGCCAGCCAACGCCGCGAGCCAGATCTGACCTAGCCCGGCCAGATCAGACAACCACCAGCAGCCGCGCCGTCAGCGGAGGAGCCAACTCCCGCGCACCACCAACGCTCCAGGGGCACCCACCAGGCAGGGAACGTGGGCTGCCACCCCACCGCTCCAGATCTCCTTGCTGCCGCCGCATGAGGGAGCGCCGCAGCCACCACCTCGCCGGAGAGCGCTGCCTAGGGATCCGCCTGAGTGTGCCAAGGCGGCCGCCGAGCTGCCGGAGAATCCACATCGCGCAGCCGCGGAGGCCTGAGCCTCCCCCACCATACACGCGGAGAAACGCCTCGCCGCCGCTGTCTGCCGCGCAGGCTTAGCCGGCGGCGTCCTCCGACGGCGGCGAGGGAGGAGGAGGTGAGGGGCGGCGGCGGCGGCTAGGGTTCCGCCCGAGCCGCCCTCCTGAGCGACGCAGGCGTCTTCATAGAGTACCCACTACATTTTTCATTTATAGGTGAAATGCATAGTCGAAAAGGGAGGCAGGACCATCAAATTACTGCAAAAACCACTGTGTTTTCCTGTTATTCTTAATTATGGAATGCAAAATCCATATACGTGTTGTGCTAGCCTGACTGTGTATCGATTCCCTACCTAAATAACAACACCATACAAAAATTTCAATCAGAAGAAAACAAAACGTCATGTTCAGGAACGCACAGTTAGGCGTTACATAGAAACTAACCATTGTGGCACACTCACCTCAGTGGTTGGGCATGCGGTCGTGCAGCCTAACGACCCGAGTTCAATTCCTAGAATTGATAGGTGATGCACAGGGGTTTTTCCCCGTTTATTGAGGATCAAGTTTGGTGTGTGGTGAAACCACTCATCAAGAAATATCTTGATACTCATTTAAAAATATTTGAGGACCATGTTTATCTTGGTACTCATACTAAAATGGCCGTATGCATCCCTAGTTGGTGCAGAGGCCGGGAAGTGAAATTCGCTCCCATTTTCAAGGCTCCCGCGAGCGTCCTCGGGGGAAACCCTAGCCGCCGCCCCTCGTCCTTCCTCATCGATCTCTCTCCCCCCGCCGCCACCGCACAGCGCCGCCGGGCAAAGACCGGCCGGCGTTGGTGGCGGCGGGGATCTTGCCCCTCTCCTCGCGGTTGGCGTCCGGCGCGGGACGGCACGACGCGAGACGGCGCTGGGCTGGGCGGGGCCCAGCGGCGCGGCGGAGGGCGTGCTGGGTGGCGGCGCCCCTGCCTGGCGGCGGTGCAGCTGCGGCTTGAGGCCTCTCCAACGCGCGGCGGCTGTGGCTTCTCTGGCGGCGGCGCGAGTTATCCCGGCGGCGGCTTGGCGGCGTGGTGCGGTGGAGCTCCGGCGATGACTCGGCGGCGGGCTGGAGGGCTAGGCACCGTCCAGTGGTGCTGCCTCCGCGGCGGTTGCGGCTTGGGGCCCTGGACCCCGATCCGATCTGGATCTGGTGGTGCCGGGGTCCGGGCCATGGCGGCTGACGAGGCATGGGATTCGTCGGGGCTTGTCGGCCTCTAGGCACCATGGGGGTGCCGGCGGCGATGCGTGGCCGGCGTGGTGACACTGGTGGACGTGGTGGTCATCTTCTTCCCGAGATGGCCGGCCAGAGGCTTGGTGATCGGATCTCGAGATCCATCATCTTGTCCCGACTGCGAGTAGGGGAGACATGGTTGCCGGTGAAAACCGAGCCGACGGCAGGCGATGGCGGCGTTCTCGCCGTTACCTTGATGAAGGCATCGTCGTGTAACTATTGTCGACCCACTCGTGCTGCTCCGGGGGAAACCCTAGCATCTGGTGTTCCAGATCGGACGATGGCGGCACTGCGGTGTCGTTTCTCTCTTGGGAGCATCGTTTGCGGAGCAGCGCTGGATGTTAGAGGCAGGAGGTGGAGCAGCTTCGTCTTGCACGGAGCTTCGGTGGTGATGTCAAGTCATGCCTGACCGACAGGTGCTACGCTTTGTCATGCCTGGTCGGCAGGTGCTACGCACGACAGATCTTCCAAGGACTTCAAGCTGTGTCGGCTGGTGATACCTGGCAGTATGGCGCTGAGGTGTATCAGTGGCGACCGCGACGTGCTCAGCTGTTTGCGCGCAGGGAGGAGGTGCCGTTTGGCGCTGTGGTGGCGTCGACGATAGCTAGACCGAGCAAGGTTGATGCATCAGTACAGTTCTGAAGATGGAGCGGTGGCAGTTGGCGGCGGCGGCATCTGAGTGCACGCCGGACCGGTGAGACCCATACCCGGCAGGCGTCCTGGATGGGTTCTCAGGTCTTAGATGTTAGGTTTGGCTACGATGTCTGTTTAGTATTAGGCCCAGGCTATCTGCGCCCCTTCATCAGCTGGATAGAGGTGCTTAGACGGCGGCTTTAGTCTTACTGTTGTATTACTTTGTAAGGTCTTGTAAGAATAATTAATAAAATGGCCGTATGCATCGCCCAGATGCAAAAGGGGTCATCCTCCTTTTCTAAAAAAAACCTTATTTAACATGCGAGCGCGCAGGCATGAATAATTGTCTCAGTTCCCACGACTCGTCCACATATTTCACGGGATGTAGGATCGAACCAGTTTTTTCAAAATGCGGATATCCCTGGTCTTTGCATCGGTTGAACCACGCAATCAATGTGTTTTATCCAGCTCGTTGACAATTGAATAAACCATCAGATACTTATTTTTCTAAAGAAACATTGTCTTTTCCGGTTTCCCCCAATTAGTTCGATGGTTGGGAGGACAGTGGTATCCCCAGCCCAAAAGAGTTTAACGTCTTGGGCTTGCATTATTTGTAGATTTATTTCAGAATTTTGTGCGATGCGCGTTCAATGGGAGGAGACGTTCCTGTCGATTACGAGGCGTCTTACGTGACTTAGTCGGCCTTAAGATGATAAGCCGGCTGGGTCTCTTGGACGTGCTCGTTGGGATAGGGTCTGCATGTGTATTTATAGGGATGAGTGTATGTGTGTATATATGAGCCTTTGCGTCTGTATTGTATTCTAAAAAAATGTTCATATTCGTTTATTCGGCCTCTGCATTACCTGGACACGACCATCTATTCATTATCATAGCTATATAAGTGTCCGACATAAAAAAACTGAGATGAATGTCACAGATGTCACTCACTAAGAGAGGCCCAATGGACCTTGGACGCCTCTTTGATTTCTAGGGTTCACAAAAAAGGTATAAAATAGAAAAAAGCAGGATGATGAAAACATGTACCCTTGAAGACGAGTAGAGGACGGTGGTAGCTTAATTTGTTATTAATCCTAAAGCTGAATCGCATGATCTACTGCACCAGCTGCGTCTGTCGAAGATAGAAGAGGTACGGATGCAGCCAGACCACCATCACTCCATCAGACAGCAGTAAAGTTGCAGCTCTCAGAACATTCAGAAGAGCTCGCGGGTTGTGTTTTAAGTGTGGGGAGAGGTGGGGCAAGGATCACACGTGTCCCACCACAGTGCAGTTACACATCGTCGAAGAGTTGCTCGCACTACTTGGCACTAATGAAGGTGGTATTGATGATAAGCGAACAGATCCGACTGAATCAGAGGATGATAACCTGTGCATCTTGTCCAGTCATGCTGTAGCAGGTTCAGAAGGACCCGGGGTCATGCAATTGCACGCGTGGCTCCAAGGCCGAGAAGTCTTACTATTGGTGGATTCTGGTAGTACATCCTCATTTGTGGATCGTCGTCTCGCTAACCAGCTGAAGGGCGTGACAGAATTACCAAAATTATGCAAGGTAAAGGTGGCTGATGGAACTCTGCTTCTTTGTGATTCTTTCATTCCCCGGTGCCAGTGGACGTGCCAAAACCAAGAATTCATCACTGATTTCAAGATCATCTCGCTCGGGGTGTACGATGCAATACTTGGTATGGACTGGCTCAAGAAGCACATCCCAATGTACATCGATTGGGAAGCTCATCGTATGTCTGTTACTACCAGCACTGGGCCTGTTGAACTATAAGCAATTTCTCAAGACGTGCACCAATGCTCAGCCATTTCTTCTCAGGAACTTCTGAACGAGTGCAAGCAA